>NC_057798.1:194661863-194992202 GCF_018294505.1 Triticum aestivum
CGACAGAGACAGGGGCCGTTTCCAACGGCGATCCCCGGCGACACAAGCCACCATTTGACGCGCTCGTGATATGGGGGTGATCGGGAGGAGGCACCACATCCATCCGCAGTGGTTGGGGGCGCGGGGGAGCTTGAGGGTGAGAGCACCTTCCTCCATGGCGGAGGGGAAGCTTCGGGAGGGAATGGGGTTTGGCATACCGTGGCTCCCGTGTGAAAATGGAAGTGGGAAAGGGTTCTCGGGGTCGATTTGGAGCTAATGGAGGAGAGCATGGAGGGGAAGCAACTCTGGTTGCTCGGAATCGACCGGAGGGCGGCGGCGGCCCAAACTGCCAGAGACGGAGAGAACGACGGCCTTTGGAGGAATGGGAGCTAGAGGGGCCTTGCTATGGCATCGAGGAGGGTTCATGCCCAGCGTGAAGAGCCCGGAGTGGATTTATATAGGCACGGAGAGGCGGTTCGACGACAACCGTGGATAAGGGCGGTGGCTCACCGCCACTGTGGTTTGCAGGACGACGTGGCGATGCTAGCGGGGCACGGCGTGGCTGCAGGAGCTGGGGGATGAGAACGGCCTGCTCACGAGGGCAGCTGGCGAATGGAGGAGGCTTGGGCAGCGCTGTCCATGGCAGGAACGGACGCGGCCGCAGGCGTGCCGCCAAGAAGCGTGCTGCGGCGACGCTGCAGGGAGCCAGGGGGTGGTCGAGTGGGGCGAGACACGGCTATACGAGTGGATCAGATCAAGCTCGGGGGAGGGGTCAACCTGGGACGCGGCAGCTCGGGCGCACGCACGTGCAAAACGCGCGCTCTGTCCGCGCCCAGAGCGTGCACGCCAACTGTTCGGCAAAATTCCAGGGCATGCTAAGAGGCTTTGGTGAGGTTCGGGATTTACAGGTCTTGGTTAGCGTTAGTTAGAAGCTTAGTGGACAAGGTTGCTGGGTCAGTGGATCAAGCTTATAATGCAAACTCAAAATCATGTCAAAGTTGACCATGCACCCAAGGTGTTTGACAGAATGCCAAGGGCATCTAGGCAACTCTTGGGGTGGCCAAAATCTCCAGATTGGGGTCTCTTTAGATGTAGGTGATGGTGGCAAGGTCATTTGGGCAAAACCAGAAACTTGCTAGTGCAAGTTTTGCAAAACTTCAGTTCTGGACAGAAGGTAAATGGCATCATTGCATGGACTAAACATACTCCAATGGGTTCACTCTCCTGGACTTCAGGGTTTGGTAGGGTGCACTACAAGCAGGAAAAAGAATCATGGGTAAAGGAGCAAGTTAAAATATGGTTGCAGTACAAATCATCAAGTTGGACCAGAATGAAAATGAGGTTGATTCACTTTAATTTTTCAAAGGACATAACTGGGTTTTTGAATAAAGTTGAATCATATACTCCTACTGACCTCCCCTAATTTTGGTGGAAGTTTTAAAGAAGTATTTAAATAGGTTGCAGTGCAAAAGTGAAATTTGACCAGATTTAAAAACTTGTGGTAAACTCAAAATCTCCAAATGACTAAGGAACATTTTTGCATAACAGTGATTTTGGGACATCATAGGTCATCCCCAAATTTTTGTGGGATTTTTAAATAAATTTATGAAAGGGTTGTAGTGCAAAAGAGGCCCTAAGACTTACAAAAATCATTTTTAAAGAAATAAGGCTCAGGGAAAATAATTACGCAAATAAATCCACTGATAAAAGAAATAGTTTCTTGAGAGGGTATACAAGTCCAATAATATTTGAAAAGTTTTTACTTGGGGTGGAAACTCCACAATATCAAAGAAAAGAAAGGTTTTCAAATCAAGAGATAAATCCAGAAAAATAAAAATTTAATTTCCTGGCAAAATTTTAATAAACAAAACATGGTTAAATTTTTGGGGTGTTACAGAAACAAAGCTAAGTATGGATCGTTTTAGAGGTAACTTAGGTAAAATGGTTGGTTTTGGAGGTCAGTAAGCTTATTAAGTCATGTTGGAGGAAAAGAAGCTAACTCTAGGTCATTAAGGTAAGCATATTGGAGGAAATAAAGCTAAGTCTAGGTCTTTATGCATTTGTTAAGCAAAAAACTACAGAAACTTACCTTGATCATGGAGGTGTAGGAGCGGGCTGGCTCGTGCCAGTAGCTGGAGAAGGATCGTGTGATGCTTGTCTGGAGTTACGCTGCACCAAAGATCATTTCCAATGTTTCGTTAGCATGATGACACTCAAATGTTAAGACTAGCAAGTAACGTCCATTCAAATTAAACTCACCGTGGTCTCAAGAGCAATCTCTGGATCAATGGCTATGGAGCCACGGGACCTCCCGCCACCAGATATCACCACCTGCTCTGGATCAATGGGAATCTGGCTCGGGTTAAACTCCTCCCCTTTCCTCGCCTTCCCCTTGACTTGCTTGTAAGAGGCGGTGTGGGCCATGGCATATAGGTCGTACCCCTCTGGCACCTTATCCATCTTATTGTAGCATGCCTGAAAGAGAGAAACAAAGTAAATTAGTAATTAAAGGGCTCAAGCTAGCATGATGAATGAATTGCATTAATCATGAAGCAAACCACATACCCAGTTTCGCCCGAACTGATATAAGCTGGAGCTACCTTGATGGTGTGGCACACCTTCAATTTGGGCACGTTTGTCCTTGGCATCAGTCGGCTCCCCTTCCATCTTTCAACACCTGCCATGACAAAGAGTAAACGAAATTAGTACAACATAAAAAAAATACCGACATGAATAATAATATGTATATCACTTAAGTGTATCATCATCAAGTACAACATAAAAAAATTGAATACCTGACACTACTAATAATCTCGATAAGTATCATCAATAAATGCATAATCATCATCATCACTATAATCAATGACGGGCTCATAGGGTTCAGTGGCATCAACATGTGGAAGGCCACCTTTACGTAATCGGTCAAGCATTGACAGGTCATCCGCAGCAGTAACCTCTTCTTGTTCCGGCTCTTCTTGTTCCTCCTGTGGGGTGATGTGGGATTCACTATCGCTGTCTACTTCAATGTTTTGGGGTGAAGTATAGCGGTTCTTGAAACGCTTTTTGGAAAGACGTGTCTCTTGGAAGAATTCTCCTTCATATGTGTCTGGGTTAATGTGAGGTTCATAATCCTCTTCCTTTGGGGGAGATAGTCTAGCACGTGGCTGCACTTCATAAATGACATCCCAACCTTTCAGATTTGGATTAGCTTGGCAGGCCCAAGGTAGATAGAATACTTGGGTCGCCTGTTGAGCCGTAATATAGACATCAGGAACATGTAAATGGGTGCTTTGGTTGATTTCAACTAGCCCTATATGTTCATGAGTCCTTCTAGTCTCCTTCGGCTGAAACCAATAACATTTGAAGACTACGACATTCGGTGGGTTTTCACCATAGAATATAAGTTCATAAATTGCTTCAACTCTCCCATTATACTTGGTACCTCCTTCGACGATAGCAGATACACAATAATTTGTAGACTTTCGGTCAGCCATAGATAGCTCTTTTCCATAAGTATGAAAGCGATACCCATTGATGTCGTATTTGTCAAATGAACGGACCTTATAGTCAAAACCATTAGCGACTTGTCTCAATTCGGCGTCCATAGACTTTGAATTAGCCTACAAGTTTAATATGAAAGGATTGTTGCATTACGCACAAATTAGCGAATGAAATGAAATTATCTAATAGAAATTACCGTTTGTTTGAACCAAGAGATGAAGCCGGGATAGCCGCATCCTTGCTTTGCGAGAAGCTCATACTCTTCGACGGAATCCTTTTGGATCACCGCTCCATACGAGAATAGGGCGACGTACCGACTGTATGAAATATCCAGGAATAAGAGCAGTTGAAAGGAAATAGAAGTTGCGAAACAATGTACCGAGAACTTACTCAATGTACGGCCGCACTTCTATCAGGTTGTTGAAGATATACAACGAAATGGTCCGCCATTCTTCATTATCCAAAGATAGTGGATTTGAAACACTGGCTGGTACGAGATTCCCTTTGAATAGGCTGAGGTTGGATCCACCCTTTTTAGGCTCGTCAGCATTGTACCGAGGCTTCGGATTATGCAAATGACGATTTTTGGCTTCGTAGTGTGCTGTCACGAAGTTTGCCGCCTCCTTAGTGATGAATGCCTCAGCCATTGATGCTTCAATTCTACGTTTATTTTTACATTTTTCTTGAAGCGTCTTCTGCATCCTCTCAGTTGGGTAGCACCGACGATTTTGCATGGGCCCCCCCAATCTTGCCTCGGTCGGGAGATGCAAAATCAAATGCTGCATTGGATTAAAGAAGCCCGGTGGAAAGATCTTCTCTAACTTGCAGATCAACTCTGGCGCCAAATCTTCCATTTCTTCTAGCACGCCAGGTGTCGGTGTACTAGAGTAGGGGTACCCTAGTATCCCGAACTTGTGCACGGGCAGTTGCAGCACCCCGCGGCAAGGCTTGCCGGGCGACCGCCAAGGTCCTCCATGGTTCCTTTGGAGCCATTCAAGAACAAAGTATTCAAGCCAAGGAGACAAGGCCTCGGCAAGAGGAGCTTGCCGGGAAGGCCAACCAAGGCATCTCAAGGAACTTACCGCGACGCGCCACGCGTCCCGGCAAGGCCCGATGAGCGACAATTTTCCGGGCGCGACAAGACAACGACCGCGGCAAGGCGCTTGCCGCGACAAGCTACCACCCTGTACCTGCGCTCCAGCACATCCACCAACGTGTCGCCCTGGGGGCTTTCCAGGCGCGCGTGGCAAGAGGCTGTGCAGCCAGCGGTGCGGGGTGGCAAGCGGCGCTGGCAAGATTACCATCATGGCGAACGGTGGCATCCCTGACGGTCCTTTTCTGCACTGTTTGGGCGACACAGACGGGCATTTCATGCCTTTGTACCCTACCGTCAGGGTTAGGTAGGATACACTGTACAGGTAGTTGTACCAACCGCAACTCCTTTTCCATTTTTACCCTTGTCTGCGTTGCCACCTGTTGGTGACCCCTTGAGCATATAAAAGGAGGCCCATGCGCAACGTAGAGGGGGTTCGGCTCAGTTCGAAGCCAGAAAAAGACTCACGCTCGGTCTCGTTAGCAGCTAGAGTGCACTGTAGCGCTCAGCGCTCCCGAGCAAGAACACAATAAAATTAACAAGCAGCAGTAGGAGTGTTATCTCTCCGGAGAGCTCTGAAGCTGGGTAAACTGCTCGTGTGCTTCACCTCGATCCGCTCTTCGTGCAATCTCCGCCCCCCGCCGAACCGAAAGGGGCTCGGTCCGCCGGTCCCATAGGTGTTCGTGGATCAGTTTCCCTGACATCTTTGGCGCGCCAGGTAGGGGGCGTCGAGATTGTGTGAATCCGATCCGGCGTTCACACAAGCTAGATCTTCAACCTTTTCATCGACATGCCACCGAAGAAGAAGGCTTCGGGGGCAACTGTTCCGTCCACGTCAATCCCACCACCACCGGAGCAAACGGGTGGTGTGGTAGGCGCCGGCGGAAGAACGGGCGTCGACGAGGGAGCTCACGGTGCTGCCATGTCTAAGGACAAGGCTGCGCAGACCTCGGCGTCCGTACATGCACCGCGTCCATCTCAGGAGGCGCAGGACTGATAGCGTCATGGTATTCGCAGTACCATACATTTGTTGGACCAAGATCGAGCTGGTGGATCTCGGGGTGCTCAAGACTAGCATGCACGCCAACATGCAGGCACGAGCGAGACACGGTCGCCTGGATGGGATACTGCTCCTTCTAACATAGTTAGAAGTCCGAGCATATCCCGCTCCTCGCACCGTTCGCCACTTCCGCCCACCACTCGAGCAGAAGCTTTGGTGCGAGCTCAACTGCTCCTGGATTACCCTCCAACAACAGACAAGATCGACGAATGGAGGGCCACCATTCAGAGTCTCATCGGCTTCGCCAACGGCGACACTCCACGGCAGCAGAGTGTATCGCTGCCGCGGCAGGACCGCCAGGCGCGAGCCGATGGCGACGAGACCGGTGGGGGTGCAACCACCGTGCACTCTCCACCCCGAAGGCCAAGATCGCCGACTCGCCGGATCCACCTCGACAGCGACTCCACTGCATCGTCGGATCCACGAGCTCGTCGCGATCAGCGCCAAGTTCTTCACGAACGACAGCAAGAAGACGCTCGTACTCGCATCGAGCGCCGAAGAGAAGCGCGGCGTCAATCAGACCAGCGTGATGGGCCCTCTGTCGACATGCATGCGCCAGGGGAACCAGGCGACTTGCCGTACGCGGTAGGTTGCCCTGCGTTCACTCGTGAGCTGCGGCAAGTCCAGTGGCCCAGCACGAAGAATTTCAAGCCAGACGTACCGGAGAAGTACGACGGCAAGACGCATCCATCGGAGTTCCTCAGCATCTACACCATCACTGTGCAAGCTGCCGGGGGACGGGACGACAAGATCCTTGCCAACTACTTCCCGCTGGTGCTCAAGCCCAATGTCAGATCCTGGCTCATGCACTTGCCGGACAACTCCATATCCTCCTGGGCTGACCTGTGCCATCAGTTTGTCGGCGCCTTTACAGGCGGCCACAAGCCTCATGGCCAAGAAAGCGACCTTCATCTGCTAGACCAGAAGGAAGGAGAGCCCCTGCGCAAGTACATTCAGAGATTCAGCCGCGTACAGCACAACATCCCAGATGTCCACCCTGCCGCGGTAATCAGCGCGTTCCATCAGAACGTGCGAAACCGCAGGATGCGGGAGGAGATGGCGATGTGCAAGATCAGAGACGTCAGTGAGCTGTATGCCCTGGCCGACAAGTGTGCGCGTGCTGAGGAAGGGAGGAAACTCCTCGGAGAGAATACAGAAGCAGCGGGATCTGATAGTGAAGATGCTGCCCCGGCAAAGAAAAACCGGCAGCGGAACAACAGGAAGAAGAAAGGCAAAGAGGTGCTAGTCGTTGAGCAGTCCGGCAAGAAAACCAAAGCTGGTTGCTCCGGCAAGGAGATTGCCGCAGGCATCAACCACCAGGCTGTGGCGGTCGCCGACAAGCAGGACGGCACCAACAGGCAGTACTGCAAGATCCACCGCACCAAGGGCCATGACCTCCAAAGCTGCAAGAAAGTCGAGCAGCTTGTCGAGCAGCAGAAGGCTGAATACGAGCGGCACGACAAGGAGAAGGGCCAGGAAGGTGCTGGAGGAGCCGACAAAAATTCCCCCGGGCGAGGAGGACGCCGCGGCAAGGCCAAGCAGCGGCAAGGAGACAGACCTCCCCGCGGCCGCGACAAGGATGAAGACGACGACGACGATGAAGATATGGATGATGAAGAGACCGATGAGCAGGAGTTCCATAAAGCCACAGAGGTCCTGTGCGTTGACGGTGGTGCTTCCCTACATACTTCACACCGCCAGCTCAGGCAGTGGGTGCGGGAAGTCAATGCAGCAGAGCCACCCGTCGAGTCGCGCAAGCCTCTGAAATGGTCCAGCACGCCTATCATCTTTGATATTGAGGACCACCCTGATCGCATAACTGCGGTTGGGTGCTTGCCGATGTTGGTTTCACCAACTATCCGCAACCTGAAGGTCATTAAGATGCTAGTTGACGGCCGGGCCGGCTTGAACCTGATCTCCTCTGCGGTACTCCAGAAACTCCAGATCCCTGATAGCGAGCTCGAAGAGACCGGCACATTCCAAGGAATCAATCCGGGAAGGAGCAAGCCGAAGGGAAAGATCACATTGCCCGTGACATTTTGCAGCGAGTTAAACTTCAGGACTGAGAGGGTCACTTTTGACGTTGCTGATTTTCCATTGCCCTACAATGGGATACTCGGCCGTCCAGCACTCGCCAAATTCATGGCAGCCTCTCACTATGCATACAACATGCTGAAGATGCCAGGCCCGATAAGTGTCATATCTGTCCCTGGTGACAAGAAGGATGTTCTTATCTGCGCCGACAAGATCTACCGGGAAGCAGCAGCCGCAACAGATCGCAGATCACTTGCCGTTGAAGCTCCCGAGGGAAAGAAGAAGACCAAGTCCATCAAGAATTCTGATGCCCACTCCGGCAAGCGCACCTCTTCGGAGTGCTGCGCTACCATCGAGGACGCACCATCGAGCTCCACCGGCAAGTGTAAGAAGACAATGGTAGCTCCACCAGAGACCAAGAAGGTGCCCGCCAAGGAGGACGGCGCTGGTGGTACCTTCACCATCAGTGCCACTCTCGACCCTAAATAGGAAAGCGCGCTCGTTGCTTTCCTGCGGGCGAACGTCGACGTGTTTGCGTGGCAACCATCTGACATCCCCGATGTTCCCAGGAAAGTAATCGAGCACCATCTTGCTGTCTGTCCTCATGCGCGGCCTGTCAAGCAGAAAGTCAGGAAACAGGCAGTGGAGCGCCAAGAATTCATCACTGAAGAAATCAAGAAGTTGGAAGCAGCAGGCCTTGTCAGAGGAGTGCTCCATCCTACATGGTTGGCCAATCCTGTAGTCGTGCGCAAAGCAAACGGGAAATGGAGGCTTTGTATCGACTTTACCGATGTCAATAAAGCTTGTCCCAAAGACCCCTACCCTTGCCGCACATTGACCAGATTGTTGACTCCACGGCCGGATGTGACTTTCTTTCCTTTCTTGACGCATACTCAGGATACCATCAAATCTTCATGGCAGAAGAGGATGAGGAGAAGACCGCATTCATCACCCCATGTGGCACATACTATTTCGTACGGATGCCTTTCGGATTAAAGAATGCTGGTTCAACATTTGCAAGGGCAGTCCATGACGCTTTTGAGCCACAAATGCACAGAAATGTGGAAGCCTACATGGATGACATAGTGGTCAAGAGCAAGGACAAGGCGACCCTGATCCAAGATTTAGACGAAACCTTCGCAAATCTGCGCAAGATCAACCTCAAGCTTAACCCCGAGAGTGTGTGTTTGGAGTCCCCTCTGGCAAGCTTCTCGGGTTCTTCGTATCTCAGTGGGGAATTGAAGCCAATCCCGACAAGATCAGGGCCATTGAGCAGAGTGAAGCACCAAAGCGCGTCAAGGATGTACGAAGACTTGCCGGTTGCGTGGTTGCTCTCAGCAGGTTTATTTCTAGGTCTGCTGAGCGCGCCCTGCCATTTTTCAAAATATTGAAAAAGGCAGGTCCAATGAAATGGACTCCGGAAGCAGAGGCTGCGCTGCAGGACTTGAAGAGATACCTGTCCTCCACTCCAACACTTGTCGCACCTAAGCCACAAGAGAATTTGTTGCTATATATAGCGGCAACCAATCAAGTGGTTAGTGCTGCGTTAGTAGCGGAGAGGGAGGCGGATAATGAGACGGCAACCACGGAAAGTACATCCAGCGACAAGCAAGGGACTTCTCCGACAAGCTCTGGTCCCGACAAGGATGGATCTGCGCAGGCGCGTGAGGAGATGCAGAAGAGAATGGTGCAGCGCCCAGTTTACTTTGTCAGTTCCCTTCTGCAGGGGGCCAGGTCAAGGTACTCTGGTGTGCAGAAATTGCTTTTCGGCCTTCTCATGGCCTCGAGAAAGCTGCGCCATTACTTCCAAGCACATGAGATCACATTCGTCACTCGTTTTCCGCTGAAGAGGATACTACAAAATCCAGAAGCAACAGGCAGGATTCTCGAGTGGGCACTGGAACTATCAAGCTTTGGCCTCAAGTTTGATAGCACCTCAACTATCCAAATCAGAGCATTAGCAGAGTTCATAGCAGAGTGGACGCCAACGCCAGATGAAGAAATTCCAGAAACGAGCATCCCCATCAAGGAAGCAAGCAAAGAATGGCTGATGTACTTTGATGGTGCCTTCTCACTGCAAGGCGCCGGTGCCGGCGTGCTACTTGTTGCGCCCACCGGAGAGCACCTCAAGTACGTAGTCCAGATGCACTTTCCCAAGGAGCAAGCAACAAACAATACTACAGAATATGAAGGTTTGCTTGCCGGACTCAGGATCGCAGCAGACCTTGGGATCAAGAAGCTCATTGTCAGGGGTGACTCACAGCTTGTCGTCCGCAAAGTGAACAAGGCTTATGAGAGTCCGTTGATGGAAGCTTACGTTGATGAAGTGAGAAAGCTAGAAGAGCACTTTGACGGCCTACAGATGGAACATGTTCCAAGAGCTCAGAACGACATTGCAGATGGCCTGTCGAAGTGCGCCGCACTAAAGTTGCCTGTGGAACCAGGGATCTTTGTGCTCAAGTTGACTCAACCGTCTCTAACGCCATCTACTGGACAGAGCAAGAAGAGGAAATTGATTTCTGGTGACCACTTTCCGGCAGAGCTCCCCGAAGCCGCCGCCAAGAAGATCCCTAAGATCAACACCAAGGATGCTGAGTAGCACTCTGCTCCGGCGAGCCTTAGGGTTTGTTCCGTTGAAGCAGACACTCCCGACATGTTTTGCTCCGGCAAGCTTGCCAGGGAACGTCAAGCTCCGGCTGAACCGCAGGTTCTCACCGTAGAAGAGGATGTTCCCGCAGCAGCAGATGTTCCTTTAGTCCTTGTTGTCAAGCCGCAAGCTCCAGCATGGGCGCAGCAGATTGTCCATTTCCTTTAGACAGGAGAACTTCCCGAAGAGCAAGAAGAAGCAGAAAGAGTAGCCCGGCAGTCAAGTATGTACCAGTTTGTCGACAACACACTGTACAGAAGAAGACTCAACGGCGTAAAATTGAAGTGTATTCACAGGGAAGACGGAGAAAAGCTGTTGGCAGAGATACATGGAGGCATATGTGGCCACCACATTGGCGCAAGAGCACTTGCCGGCAAAGCGTTTCGGAAAGGTTTCTTCTGGCCAACAGCCCTCCAGGATGCAACTGCACAAGTAACCAAGTGTGAAGCGTGCCAGTTCCATTCCAAGCAGATACACCAGCCAGCTCAAGCTCTCCAGATGATCCCTTTATCCTGGCCATTTTCGGTTTGGGGGCTCGACATCCTCGGCCCCTTTCCCCGAGCTGTCGGGGGCTTTGAGTACTTGTATGTTGCAATCAACAAGTTCACAAAGTGGCCGGAAGTGGAACCAGTGAGGAAGGTGACAGCACAGTCAGCAGTCAAGTTCTTCAGGTCGATTGTTTACCGTTTCGGGATCCCTAACAGGATCATTACCGACAACGGCACGCAATTCACAAGCCGCACCTTCATGCAGTACGTCCAAGATCTTGGCGCCAAGGTCTGCTTCGCTTCTGTTGCTCATCCGAGAAACAACGGTCAAGCGGAAAGGGCAAATGCTGAAGTGCTGCGTGGGCTCAAGACCAGAACTTTCGACAGGCTGCGCAAGTGCGGAAAGAACTGGATTGAGGAGCTGCCGGTGGTTCTTTGGTCGATCAGGACGACGCCAAATCGAGCCACTGGCCAGACACCTTTCGCTCTAGTCTATGGAGCGGAGGCAGTTCTCCCACGGAACTTGTATACGGATCACCTCGAGTGCTCGCTTACGATGAGCTTGAGCAAGAGCAGCTGCGACAAGATGACGCGCTGCTCCTTGAGGAGGACCGTCTTCAGGCTGCTGTACGAGCTGCTCGATACCAGCAAGCTTTGCGCCGCTACCATAGCCGCAAAGTTAATGCCAGAAGTTTCGAGGAAGGCGACCTTGTTCTTCAGCGCGTTCAGTCCGCCAAGAATTCCAACAAGTTGACGCCGAAGTGGGAGGGCCCTTATCGGGTGAAACGAGTCACTAGGCCTGGCGTTGTCCGCCTTGAGACCGCAGATGCCATTCCGGTGAGCAACTCCTAGAATATTGAGCATCTTCGTAAGTTTTACCCGTAGGGCGCGGTTGCCGGAACCCGTTCCGGCAACCACCTTTTGTACAAGTCTTGCTGATGTTGCATGTAATCCTTTGTACAAAGCCGGGCGCAGACCCCGTGCGTAAGTAAAACTCATGTGCCCCGCGCATCTTGTCGATTTCATGCTTTCTACTATTTCTTGCATGCATTATCCGACACTTTGTGCAGCACCTACCCCCGGTAAGCAATAACGAGCCATAAGGCTGCATATATTTATTTTCTCTTCTTTCTTTTTCTCAAAAAAAGGAAGGTTCCACCGCCCACAAGTTTGCCGGGGGTAAAGGAGAAGATAATGGTGTGGACCATGGTGTGGACCGAGCGTCGCTCGAGGAAGTTTCGCCTTACCGGAAAGCAAACGACAGAAAAGCTAAGTTGCCAAAGTTTGAGCAATCAATTTTAAAATTTTAAGTTATCTTCCTTGAACGACCGTGCTTTGTACGGAAAACCTGTGCGTGGAGGAACCGACTCATAGCTAATCGCGCCCTTACTTTGTTTCGAGTCCGCTCACAAACTTAAGTGAGCTGCGACTAGTTGCGACAAGGTTTCTTGTCAGTAGCGGCACCGCCAGCAGGCTGCTGACGTCCCGCACTCAGCGCTCGCGGCTAAGGTGCCTGCACCGACAAGTTCCCTAAAAGCGTAGGGAAAAACATACAAAGGAAGGGATCAAGTAAAGGAAATAACATAGCAATCTCTACCCAAAATAGAGTTGTATTACAAGATAGCTTGTCGCAGCTCTAATAGATTGTTCTTATGACATGACTAGCAGCAACAAAGAAAAAGAAAAGATGGGCGGCCTAATCTATGCGATCACCCTCAACCTTTTTGATTCCGCTCACCTTGTCCACAATGGGTGCGACAAGGGCCTTGAGCGCTTCCAGATCAGCATCCGGCGGCAAGGACTTGAGGACATTGGTGAAGTTGAGGCCTGGGTTGCGGAAGGCCACATTCATCAGCACCTTCTGAAGAGCCCCCGCGTAGATCCTGCGCGACTCGTTGGCCAGCTGCTTTGGTATTTTCTCCCGGAGTCGCTAGAGGGCCGTCGCCACGCCTTTGAAGAACAGGCTGAGCTTGGCGCTGGGCTGGAGGTGCTCGTCGGAGGAGTACCCGAAATCCTCCATCCCCAGTTGCGCCAGCTCCCCGTCGATGGCGGCGGCAAGATCCACAAGACCCTCAGTCCAGTGCTCCACAGTCTCCCTGAAAGCGTCGTGGGCAGCAGCAGCATTCGCCAGCAGCGCCTCGTCGGCCTTGATCTTCTCCGACAAGGCCACCTCCCGCTCCCTGGCGCCGTCCAACGTCTGAGTCAAAGTAGCCAACTTCAACTCGAGATCTGCATTGGAGTCCTTGGCGGCGCTGAGCTCTTTGCTCCTCTCAGCGAGAAGACCCTGCAGCTCGTCGTGAGCGGCGGCATTCTTCTCGCGCTCACGCTTGAGCACAGCAAGCTCCTCGCCGCTCGCCTTGAGATCGGCCTCCAGCTGCGCTACCTTCGTCTCCAACTCATTCTTGGCGGCCTCGGCAGCTGCGGCAGCATCCTTTGCTTCCTTGAGAGCCCTGCCAATTGCCTGCTCACGCGCGGCAAGCTCCTCCTCGTGGCTGTCAAGGTTGACCTTGCGCTGCGCCAACTCACCTTCCTGAGCAGCTAGCTTCTCGGCAGCAAGCCGTTGCTGCTCCTCAACCTCAGCCTTACTGAGGAGGAAGGCTTTCCGCTCCTCGGCGAGTTGCTCCCACTCCTCTGCTAAGGATCGGAGAGCTTCCTGCCTGAGACCCCGGAGCTCCTCCGCGCGCTTCTTGATGTCCACTCCCGCCTTCGCGACAAGCGCCTCTCGGGATGCCAGCTTGGCTTGTCGGGCGCGGTAGAGCGACAGAAGCTTCCGCAGCAACCGCTCCTCCTCAGGCTCGTCGCTGCTGCTGCTTGGCGCGTCGACCAGTGCCAGCCCAGCGGAGGCGAGCACCTCTTCGTCAAAAGTTTCTCCTTCGACCGGCGCCCTGGAGCTCGACGCCCAGGGGAGCTTGATGAAGACGCCATCGCCGGCCTTCAAGTAGGTGCCGGGCTGGGGCTCTTCGGAGCCTGGCGCTGTAGCAGTGGCAGAGGGATCGGTGGTCGGTGCAGCGCCTGGCGCTCCTGCGGCCTCGGGGCCTTCAACGCGATCGCCGGATTCCTCGCCAGCTTCTGCGGCGGCAGCCTTGGCGGCCTCTTCGCCGGCGGGATCCTCAGCGACGGCCTCTTCTTCGGTGGAAGCCGCATCGTCGTTGTTGCCGCGCATGTTCTCCTCGCCGGCGGCCTCGGTTTCCATTGGATCCAAGGCAGATGGATCTAACGACCGAAGAGGGGAGAAAAGTCAAGAAAATATTCAAAAAAGAAAATCAGAAGAAGAAAAACCCAAGGGAAGTTCCCAAGCGAGAGGGTTACCTGCACTAGGAGCCGCAGCTGTGGTCTCCGCCACCGGGGTATCACTGGTGCTATCCCTTGCCGGAGAACTGTCCCTTGCCGGAGAATTCTCCCTTGCCGGAGAACGCTCCCTTGTCGAGGAATCCTCCCTTGGTGGCATAGTTGAAGCAGATGGCATTTCGGGAGCGGCATCCGGGCACTCCTGATGAGGCTGCTCTGCTCCTACACAAACCAACAGTCAGAAATCAGCAAAGAAAGAGCACCAATGCGCGCCTAAAAGCAGGAAGTAAACTATACACTTACGCTGGGGGCTGCGCTGGGGGCTGCTTTGGTGAATAGTTGCCGGGTCCGGCAAGGTGGTCTCAGGCGCGTCCCCTGTTGCCGCAGTGGGTTCATCCTCGATGACAATCACCAGGACCTTGGCTCTCTTCGCCGCTCTCTGGGCCAGAGTCCTGAAAAGGAAAGGATTCGGAGTAAAGCGAATCAGATACAAGACAGACATCAAGAATTGAAGAATTACAAGTACAGCGAAGGATCTTACTCTTCTTCTTCGTCGTCGGAGCTGAGCGAGGAGAGATCAAAGTCCGGCTCGCCTCCGAAGCGACAAGGCGGAGGAGTGAGTTCCCTTGTCTGCTTGGCAGGAGCAGGCGCGGTGGACCGGGAAGACCCCGCTCCGGTTGCCGCAGCAGCGTGAGGTGCTCCCGCGGCAATAGTGCTTGCCGCGGTCGAGCGCGTCGCGCGGTGCGGCGGCTATTGACCCGTCTGCCGCCCCTCTATGTCCCCGGCCTTGCGGAGACGCCTTCTTGCTGGAGCTGGGGGCACCGCTTGCGGCGAGCTGGCTGAAGGTGGGGAGGAGGAGGAGCCGATCTGCAACGGGTCATTCGCGCCCTCGGCGGGCTCGCTCGACTCGGATTCAGGCCCGACAAGTTCTTCCTCACCGACAAGCTCTTCTCGCTCGGCAAGGCTTGCCGCCTCTACTGCCTCTGCCTCCTCCAAGGTGAACCCAAACTCGCCCTCGGCAGCTACTGCCGCCGCCTCTTCCAGCCTAGTGGCGGTGCGCTGCATCTTCGCATTGGTGGTGTCACGGGTGAGGCTCTTCTGCTCGTCGGGGCGGACCGGCACTTCAATCAAGCTGTCGAAGAACTCCTGCACGACGTCGTCTGCAGGCTCTTGCCAAGTTGGGATGATTCCATGTGAGTCGCACAGCGGCATCATTGCACGGATGCGGTCAAGCGAAGAATTGTTGCATAGCAGAACGACATTCCGCGGCAACATAAAGGGATGCTGAGGATCACGCTTGAATAGCTCCAGGAGCATCGCATCCAATTCCAGGACGGTGAAGTTGAAATTGAGGCCCGGGCGCAGCCTCATGATATCCGCCGAGTTCTGGAACTCCCAAGCGGGTCTCCTCCTCTCCTAAAAAGGGGGGCGATGCGGCGGCGAAGGAAATCTGCGCCAACGGCGCCTACGGTGAGCCCGGCAAGCCTGAGGCGAAGAATCCAGGTGACGGCAATCTTCAGCCTGTCATCTTCCGGGGCCACGTTGCTCCAATCGTTGCCGCGTACTATTGGGGTCTGGCGCCGGGCGGTGAATGGCTACGGGTTCTCCTCGACGATCCAGCACCAATCCGCTCTCCACTCCTCCCACTTGCTGCGGAGCTCTCCCTCCAGATAAGCTTCCTTCTTGCCTACCTTTGAGATCCAGGCGATTCCGCCGGCAAGGGGCTCTCCTCTCTTGACTCCGGGCATAAAGAAGTGGCGGAAAAGAGCTACGTTCGGGTGGACTCCGGCAAAGTTTTCGCAAAGATGTGCGAAAACTGCCATGGTCAAAACGGCATTGGGGGTGAAGTCAAGGAGGCGGAACCCGTAGTTGTTCATGATAGCACAGAAGAATTCAGAGAAGGGTGGGCAGAGCCCGCAGTAGAAGAACAACGCGAAGAATGGGTACCCGTTCGGACCCAGTCTCGAAGCGTCGGCTGAGAGTACCCTTGTGCGCGGATGCGCTCGCGTCTCCGTCGACCAGAAGAGGTAGTAGTACTCCCTCAACTCCTTCGCATCGAGCTGAGGGGAGAAGATGGCCCGCTCCTTTCGCAGCGCCGCGAGCCGTTGCGCCTCGGCTGAGTTCACGCCCTTCCCCTTGTCGGCTTTCGGAGCCATGGCGGAGGTGGCGGGGGAGATCGACGGCGTTGGTGGTGCTGGTGGCGATTTTGGGTGGAGCGCTGCTCTCTTTCGACTTTGGGAAGAAGGGGAGAGCGGCGGAGATTTTCGAGATTGGAAGTAGCAACCGGCGAGGGGGGGCGAACTACCCCTGTTTCCCCTGCTTATAAAGAGGGAGGGGCGGACATTACGGCCTTCCGAATAAAGAAACCACCCACGATCTCTCCCACGACGCCGCATTCGACGCGAGCCGTTGGGGAGGGCGCGGTGGATACGGAGTAAGATTCGGCGTAACCCAGGCCGCGCGTGCCCGTGCCCTATTTTGGGCCTGTCCCAACAGCGCTCGGCACCGTGTGTGGCCCAGGCCCGGGGGCTCCTGTCGGTGTACTAGATTAGGGGTACCCTAGTACCCGAACTTGTGCACGGGTCCTGTCGGTGTACTAGAGTAGGGGTACCCTAGTACCCCGAACTTGTGCACGGGCAGTTGCAGCACCCCGCGGCAAGGCTTGCCGGGCGACCGCCAAGGTCCTCCATGGTTCCTTTGGAGCCATTCAAGAACAAAGTATTAAAGCCAAGGAGACAAGGCCCCGGCAAGAGGAGCTTGCCGGGAAGGCCAACCAAGGCATCTCAAGGAACTTGCCGCGAGGCGCCACGCGTCCCGGCAAGGCCCGGTGAGCGACAAGCTTCCGGGCGCGACAAGACAACGACCGCGGCAAGGCGCTTGCGCGACAAGCTACCACCCTGTACCTGCGCTCCAACACATCCACCAACGTGTCGCCCTAGGGGCTTTCCAGGCGCGCGTGGCAAGAGGCTGTGCAGCCAGCGGTGCGGGGTGGCAAGCGGCGCTGGCAAGATTACCATCGTGGCGAACGGTGGCGTCCCTGACGGTCCTTTTCTGCACTGTTTGGGCGACACAGACGGGCATTTAATGCCTTTGTCCCCTGCCGTCAGGATTAGGTAGGATACACTGTACAGGTAGTTGTACCAACCGCAACTCCTTTTCCATTTTTACCCTTGTCTGTGTTGCCACCTGTCGGTGACCCCTTGAGCATATAAAAGGAGGCCCATGCGCAACGTAGAGGGGGTTCGACTCAGTTCGAAGCCAGAAAAAGACTCCCACTCGGTCTCGTTATCAGCTAGAGTGCACTGTAGCGCTCAGCGCTCCCGAGCAAGAACACAATACAATCAACAAGCAACAGTAGGAGTGTTATCTCTCCGGAGAGCTCCGAAGTTGGGTAAACTGCTCGTGGGCTTCACCTCGATCCGCTCTTCGTGCAATCTCCGCCCCCCGCCGAACTGAAAGGGGCTCGGTCCGCCGGTCCCATAGGTGTTCGTGGATCAGTTTCCCCGACATCTTTGGCGCGCCAGGTAGGGGGCGTCGAGATTGTGTGAATCCGATCCAGCGTTCACACGAGCTAGATCTTCAACCTTTTCATCGACATGCCACCGAAGAAGAAGGCTTTGGGGGCAACTGTTCCGTCCACGTCAATCCCACCACCACCGGAGCAAACGGGTGGCGGGGTAGGTGCCGGCGGAAGAACGGGCGTCGACGAGGGAGCTCACGGTGCTGCCATGTCCAAGGACAAGGCTGCGCAGACCACGGCGTCCGTACATGCACCGCGTCCATCTCAGGAGGCGCAGGACCGGCAGCGTCATGGTATTCGCAGTACCATACGTTTGTTGGAGCGAGGTCGAGCTGGTGGATCTCGGGGTGCTCAAGACCAGCATGCACGCCAACATGCAGTCACGAGCGAGACACGGTCGCCTGGACGGGATACTGCTCCTTCTAACATAGTTAGAAGTCCGAGCATATCCCGCTCCTTGCACCGTTCGCCACTTCCGCCCACCACTCGAGCAGAAGCTTTGGCGCGAGCTCAACTGCTCCTGGATTACCCTCCAACAACAGACAAGATCGACGAATGGAGGGCCACCATTCAGACTCTCATCGGCTTCGCCAACGGCGACACTCCACGGCAACCGAGTGTATCGCTGTCGTGGCAGGACCGCCAGGCGCGAGCCGGTGGTGACGAGACCGGTGGGGGTGCAACCACCGTGCACTCTCCACCCCGAAGGCCAAGATCGCCGACTCGCCGGATCCACCTCGACAGCGACTCCACTGCATCGTCGGATCCACGAGCTCGTCGCGATCAGCGCCAAGTTCTTCACGAACGACAGCAAGAAGACGCTCGTACTCGCATCGAGCGCCGAAGAGAAGCGCGGCGTCAATCAGACCAGCGTGCTGGGCCCTCTGTCGACATGCATGCGCCAGGGGAACCAGGCGACTTGCCGTACGCGGTAGGTTGCCCTGCGTTCACTCGTGAGCTGCGGCAAGTCCAGTGGCCCAGCACGAAGAATTTCAAGCCAGACGTACCGGAGAAGTACGACGGCAAGACGCATCCATCGGAGTTCCTCAGCATCTACACCATCGCTGTGCAAGCTGCCGGGGGACGGGACGACAAGATCCTTGCCAACTACTTCCCGCTGGTGCTCAAGCCCAATGTCAGATCCTGGCTCATGCACTTGCCAGACAACTCCATATCCTCCTGGGCTGACTTGTGCCATCAGTTTGTCGGAGCCTTTACAAGCGGCCACAAGCCTCATGGCCAAGAAAGCGACCTTCATCTGCTAGCCCAGAAGGAAGGAGAGCCCCTGCGCAAGTACATTCAGAGATTCAGCCGCGTACAGCACAACATCCCAGATGTCCACCCTGCCGCGGTAATCAGCGCGTTCGATCAGAACGTGCGAAACTGCAGGATGCGGGAGGAGATGGCGATGTGCAAGATCAGAGACGTCAGTGAGCTGTATGCCCTGGCCGACAAGTGTGCGCGTGCTGAGGAAGGGAGGAAACTCCCTGGAGAGAATACAGAAGCAGCGGGATCTGATAGTGAAGATGCTGCCCCGGCAAAGAAAAACCGGCGGCAGAACAACAGGAAGAAGAAAGGCAAAGAGGTGCTAGTCGTTGAGCAGTCCGGCAAGAAAACCAAAGCTGGTTGCTCCGGCGAGGAGATTGCCGCAGGCACCAACCACCAGGCTGTGGCGGTCGCCGACAAGCAGGACGGCACCAACAGGCAGTACTGCAAGATCCACCGCACCAAGGGCCATGACCTCCAAAGCTGCAAGAAAGTCGAGCAGCTTGTCGAGCAGCAGAAGGCTGAATACGAGCGGCGCGACAAGGAGAAGGGCCAGGAAGGTGCTAGAGGAGCCGACAAGAAACGCCCCGGCCAAGGAGGACGCCGCGGCAAGGCCAAGCAGCGGCAAGGAGACAGACCTCCCCGCGGCCGCGACAAGGATGAAGACGACGACAACGATGAAGATATGGATGATGACGAGACCGATGAGCAGGAGTTCCAGAAAGCCACAGAGGTCCTGTGCGTTGACAGCGGTGCTTCTCTACAGACTTCACACCGCTAGCTCAAGCAGTGGGTGCGGGAAGTCAATGCAGCAGAGCCACCCGTCGAGTCGCGCAAGCCTCTGAAATGGTCCATCACGCCTATCATCTTTGATATTGAGGACCACCCTGATCGCATAACTGCGGTCGGGTGCTTGCCGATGTTGGTTTCACCAACTATCCGCAACCTCAAGGTCACTAAGATGCTAGTTGACGGCGGGGCCGGCTTGAACCTGATCTCCTCTGCGGTACTCCAAAAACTCCAAATCCCTGATAGCGAGCTCGAAGAGACCGGCACATTCCAAGGAATCAATGTCAGGACCCTGACTCAACGCCACATCGATCTAGCATGTAACACCTCATATCACTTTGCGGCCTCACGCACGGTATCCCCACGGGTGTCGCCTTACCTTTGCCCGGGACCGTTTGCGCCTTTTGGCACACGTATATGATGGTGTCGCTAGCATCCATATGACAAGGAGCCCGGGCTGACATGGCTAGTCGTAAACCCAAAGTGGCACTAACTTACAGGGACAGGCATCCATGACCCAGCATCGAACGTGTCGGTCATCAGCGAGTGAATCTAGGCTGTAGCACTGGGCTAACAGGACTCCGGTGAACCGGGCTGTAGCGGGCTAACAGGACTCTGGTATTCATCGCGTGACATTTCCCCGAAGGGACAGACACAGGAACGAAGAAGGACACATGCCGGCCAGCCTAAGTGTTCCAGAGCAGTAGCAAATTACCAGGGCTCAGTGGAAGCACTAGGAGACATTTCCCAGTAAGAGAGGCTACTAAGGATAAACAACTAGATAGTCAGATCCCACACATAGCAATACACATTACACGTACGCATAACATGCAAGTATGTGTTGTACAACATGGCATCACAGCATAACTCAACAACTCATATAGATAAAGCTCAAAGAGCCATCATAGCATTTATTGCAAACAGGGGTCACAGGACCCATCATACAGAGCATACAAGCAACAAGCGGAAGCATTACATGTCTGGGTACAGACATCTACAAATGAAAAAGGCTGAAGAGCCTGACTATCTACAACATCCGATCAAGATCGTAGCTGAGGTACAAGCTACTTGTCGAAGTCCACGAGAACACTAGTAAGACCGAAGTCTTCGCTGCAAAAACATAAATAAAGCACCATGAGTACAAAGGTACTCAGCAAGACTTACATCAGATCCTACCATACATGCATTTGTATCAAGAGGGAAATGTGGGGTTTGGTTGCAGCAAGCCAGCTTTGACTCTGTGGCTATCCTGTTCTACGACTACAAGAACTTCTTGAGGTGAGAAAACGTACATGAGTCCACTAATCACCACACAATACACTACTATGGATTCATCCCCGTCTCCCTACGAGAAGGCCATCCATAGCATTCACACGTTGTCTTGAGCATTTTAGAGTATCCACATCAAGTTGTCTATGTACCATGTAAGCATCCAAGAAGTCCATAACCGCGGACCCGGCTATTCGAATAGATCATGTTAACCCTGGAGGGGTGTATCTTCTTCACACACGCTCTCGCCACTTACCGCCATGTACACGTCATGTATCTCGGCAACGTTCAAGCGGAAGCCTGGCGAGGGTGTTGGCCACGACCTGACTAACCACACAAGACTCTAATCCAGGTTTATCGCCTATTCGGGTTCCATCCGCAAGGAGATCCGGCCGGCGTGTCGCTCATGGCCCCAAACAATGTGAGCAGGGTTCCCAAGCCCACCATCCGGGTGCCACTTGGTACACCGTGCCACCTGTGCCTAGTCTGTCCCAAGCCCACCCTGCCGGGTGCCACTCGGTAGAAAAATAGCACTACCTACAAACACCAGAAACTAGTTGCGACTCCTGGACAGAGACCAAGTTGGTTAATAAGTCGACAGAGTCAATTAAGGATCCCAATGTGTGGTAGTATCGAGTCATTGGACAACATACATAGAACTCAGTGCTTAAGGACAGTTCCAGTGAGACAACCCACCATGTACTCCTACATGGCCTCTCACCGCTACCTTTACCAAATCGTGTTCACACACTTCACTCTCAGCATCAGAACATATCATAACACTCCAATTCATTCCCAATGAATCAGACCTGAGACAACTCTAAGCAATAGCAGGCATAGCATGGTAGGAACACAACATGGCTCAATCAACTCCTACACATGCTAGTGGGTTTCAACTATTTACTGTGGCAATGACAGGTCATGCAGAGGAATGGCTTCAACTACCGCATCACAAAGTAGCAGATGAATCGTTGTTGTCCTAATGTAATAACTGAGAGCAGGAGCGAGAGAGTAGGATTTTATCGGAATGAACAAGGGGGTTTGCTTGCCTGGTAGATCAACAAGGGAGGCACTACTCCTCAGACAGGTACTCTGGAACATCTTCTGAGCAGGACCTATCGAGAAGGAACGGTGCCAACAATCAATACACAAGCATATGCAACGATATAATGCATGAACATGGCATGAAGATGTGATGTTGTTTGAGCTAATGCAACTAGTATTCATTTGGTTTGAAGTCCATTTGAACCAAAGGTTCAAATGCATCTCCAAATAAGCTCCTTATATAAGCCATTTTAGTGTTTCACTTATACAACAGGTATAACTTGTTCTTTCATGCATGAAACTGGTACAGATGGATAGATTGCATTTTTCTGATAATTTTTCATATATAAATTATTTCAATCTGAGCCACCATGAACATTTTCTGGAATTTCCTGATTTATTTTAATTCCAGAAAATATATTATTGCGCCAGCATGACGTCAGCACGACGTCAGCACGACGTCAGCAAGTCAACGGTGCTGACCAAGTCAAACCTGACATGTGGGGTCCACGAGTTAGTGACAGGGGTTTAAACAGTGGTTAGTTTAATCCTAATTAAAAGATTAGTGGTGCTGTGGCCCATTGTCAGTGTCAGGGGGGTTAGATTAGGTGGTGATTAGCTTAAGCTAATCACCTGGCAGGTCGGGCCCACACATCAGGCCGGCGAGGTTGTCGGCGGCGACCTCAGGACGCGGCGGCGTCCGCGTTACAGGCCACGGGGGCGGCGGCTAAGGGCACCAGGGCGTAGCCCGGGCTCGTCCGCATCCAGGGGAGCAGACGGGAAGCCGCAGGGGCGCCGGAGCTCGCCGGAGCAGAGCTCGCCGGAGCAGAGCTCGCGGCGGCGGCCGGAGCTCGGGCTCGAGCGGCAGAGGGGCTGGAGGGCACGAGGAGGCCACCCGAGGGGCTCTGCGGCACCCTCGCGGCACCAGGAGCACGTTGGCGCGCTCGGTTGCAGGCTGCGGTGGCCAGGGCGACGGCGGCGACATGCTGCGGCGGCGATGGCTTCGGCCATGGTGGGGAACGGGAGCTACTGCGCCGGAACGAGGGGGAGAAGAGAGGGGAAACGGGGAGATGCTCACGGTGGTCTCGATGGCGTCGTGCGCGAGCTCGGGGAAGGGCTGGAGTGGCCGGAATGTCGTCGGCGATCTCGGGCGGCCGGTGACGAAGACGATGGCGATGGTGGCGTTCCAGGGCGTCCGGCGCCGTGCGTCTCGTCGAGGAGGCATAGCCCACAGCGATGGAGCACGTGGACACGAGGAGGGACGAGGGGGAGGCAGTGGCCGCGGCAATGACGAGCGGTGGCGTCGGTGGCGTTCGGCCGTGAGAGAGAGAGCGAGGGAGAGGAGAGGAGAGGATCGGGGGAAGAGTGAGAGGGGTACGGGGCGTGCGTGGCGTCGCATGGGATCATCCAGAGCGACGAGGGGGAGGACAGGCAGGCAGGGAGGGAGGAGGTGGCGCGGTGCGGCGGTGCGCGCGTCGGGCACGCAGCTGCTTGGCGAGGGGGAGAAGACGACAGAGGAGGAGGCGAGCTGGGCCGCCTGCTGGCTGGGCCGGCCTGCTAGGCCGCTGGGCTGCACAGGGCTGTAAGTAAGTCCAGGTAGGGTTTTCCTCTTTTGTTTTCTTTTCTATTTTCTGACATATGTTTTGATTTAATAAAAATACTAAATCATTTTATTTTCTTATGCCAATTTTTATAGAAGCTAGTTATATTATTCCAAAGCTCCTTTATAAATGGCATAATTTTTGGAAAATATTTTATATATATAACAATATATATCCAAAGCAAATAATTACTGCATTAATTCCAAATGCCCAAAATAAATACTTATGAGGTCCTAAAAATATTGGTTTGATTTTTATCTCTGTCCAATATTTTCAGAGAGCAACATGAGCATTTTCTTGGACCTTTTTGGAACAATTTTTATTTGGGTCATTTCCAAAAATGATTCTGAGGGTTTCACAGGTCCTCATTTCAAATTTAAATGGAATTTAAACATGATGCACACATGACTAGCTAGTCTAGGTCATACCAGAACTAGGGATGTGACAACTCGCCCCCACTTGAAAGAATCTCGTCCCGAGATTCAGGGGTCGACGGAAAGAAAGCGGGGTACTCCAGTCGAAGACGATCTTCTCGCTCCCAAGTAGCTTCTCTCTCGGAATGATGAGACCACTGAACCTTGAGAAACTTGATGTTCTGACGTCGAGTAACACGCTCTGCTTGATCAAGAATGCGAACCAGGTACTCTCGGTATGTGAGGTTATCTTGGAGATCAAGCGTTTCGTGGTCCACTCCGCGGATGGAATCCGAGAAGCAACGCCTGAGTTGAGAGACGTGGAAGACATTATGAACTCGATAAAGATGTGGGGGTAGTTCCAACTGGTAGGCAACCTCTCCTCGTTTAGCGAGAATGTGAAAAGGACCAATGTAATGAGGAGCCAACTTGCCCTTGATACCGAAGCGATGGGTACCCTTCAAAGGAGTGACCCGAAGGTAAGCTTGGTTGCCAATTTCATAAGTCATATCCTTATGATGGCGGTCATACTGACTCTTCTGACAAGACTGGGCTGTTTTCAAATTCTCACGAATGATGCGAACTTGCTCTTCTGCCTCCTGGATCATGTCCGGTCCAAAGAATTGTCTTTCACCGGTTTCTGACCAGTTCAAAGGTGTTCGACATCTTCGTCCATAGAGAACCTCAAAAGGAGCTTTCTTGAGACTGGATTGATAGCTATTGTTATAAGCAAACTCAGCAAAGGGAAGACATTTCTCCCAATCCATACCGAATGAGATAACGCAAGCTCTGAGCATGTCTTCGAGAATTTGGTTGACCCGTTCCACCTGACCACTCGACTGAGGGTGGAAAGCGGTACTGAAGGAAATATGGGTTCCCATGGCAGTTTGGAAACTCTCCCAGAAGTGAGAAGTGAAAAGACTACCACGATCTGAATTGATCTCTAGTGGAACACCATGAAGTGACACTATTCGAGAAATATATAAGTCAGCGAGCTGACTAGCGGTGATACTCTCTCAAACAGGTAGGAAGTGAGCCACTTTGGAAAGACGATCAATGACTACGAAGATAGCGTTATTCCCTCTCTTGGTCCTGGGAAAGCCGGTGATGAAGTCCATACCAACTTTATCCCATTTCCATTCAGGAAGGGTGCCAGCAGGTCTTTGATGCTCTGCCTTAACGCAATGACAAACGTCACAGTTAGCAATAAACTGAGCGATTTCTCTCTTCATCCTAGTCCACCAGAACCTCTGGCGTAGGTCCTAATACATCTTAGTACTACCGGGATGAATCGTGAGAGGAGATTCATGCGCCTCCTTAAGAATCAATTGTCGAAGATGTTGCTTCTTGGGGACCACCAGGCGGTTCCCAAAGAAAACATCACCTCGGTCATCAACAGAGAAACTACCAGCAGCTCCCTTCTTAACATTATCCTTGATTCGAGAAATACCCGTATCATATTGCTGGCTAGTTATGATCTGATCCTCAAGAGTAGGTTTTGCCACCAAGGTAGAAAGGAATCCGTGAGGAGCAATGTGAAGGTTAAGCTTACAAAATTCCTCATGGAGAAGTGGTTGGCCTTGCTGCAACATGAGATTGTTGCAATATGATTTACAACTTAGCGCATTAGCCATGACATTGGCTTTTCCTGGAGTGTAGGTAATCCCTAGATCATAATCTGTGATTAACTCCAACCAACGTCTTTGCCTAAGGTTCAAATCTGGTTGTGTGAAGATATACTTGAGACTCTGGTGATCGGTGTAGATCTCGCAACGTTTACCAAGGAGGTAATGTCGCCAGGTCTTGAGTGCATAGACTACAGCTGCAAGCTCTAGATCATGTGTAGGATAATTCTCCTCATGTGGATGCAACTGTCGAGATGCATAGGCAATCACATGACGATCCTGCATAAGAATGCAACCTAGTCCCTGTCGTGAGGCGTCACAATAGATAACAAAGTCCTTTGTGAAATCCGGTGGCACAAGTATGGGAGCAGAAGTCAGGCGTCTTTTCAGTTCCTGAAAACTATACTCACACTGTGGGGACCACTCAAACTTTTTATCTTTCTTGAGAAGTTCCGTGAGGGGTTTGGCTACTTTGGAGAAGTTTTCAACAAAGCGGCGACAATAGCTGGCTAGACCGAGGAAACTCCTAACTTGTTTAACGGTTTCAGGTGGAGTCCAATCGAGAACGGCCTTAACTCTCTCGGGATTGACAGCAATGCCCTTACCAGAGATTACGTGGCCTAGGTAGGTCACTTCTGGCAACCAAAATTCACACTTGGAGAACTTGGCATAAAGGCGGTGCTCTCTGAGTTTTTCTAACACAAGTCTAAGATGTTCGGCATGCTCTTCCTTGTTCTTCGAGTAGATAAGAATATAATCGAGATAAACCATGACAAATTTATCTAAGTATTCCATGAAAATCGAGTTCATCAAACGGGAGAAGGTGGCTGGAGCGTTGGTTAGACCGAAGGACATGACGGTGTACTCGTACTGGCCATAACGAGTGACAAAAGCCGTTTTAGGGATGTCCCCGTTTCTGATCTTGATTTGGTGGTAGCCTAACCTCAAATCCATCTTGGAGAAGACTGAGGATCTAGCGAGCTGATCATACAGGTCGTTGATCCTGGGGAGCGGATACTTGTTCTTTATCGTGACCAAATTAACGGGTCGATAATCTACAACCATCCGGTCCGTACCATCCTTCTTCTTGAGGAAGAGGACGGGGCAAGCCCAGGGAGAAGAACTAGGACGGATGAAACCCTTTTGCAAGGACTCATCAAGTTGTTTCTTAAGCTCGGCTAGTTCTAAGGGTGACATCTTGTAAGGTCTCCTAGAGATTGGAGCAGTTCCTGGGATAAGATCTATGACGAACTCTACATCTCTGTCAGGTGGAACACCTGGCAGTTCTTCTGGAAAGACATCCGGAAAGTCACGGACTACCGGGATATCTTCAAGGTCAGGGAGAGGGCTGGCATTAAGAGAATAGAGCTGACGCTTTGCAACTCTAGTGGAGACAGTGACTATCTTGCCAGATGGGTGTGTAAGCTGAACGGACCTGGTGTAACAATCAATCTTGGCATAATGAGCTGTCATCCAGTCCATACCCAAGATGATGTTGATATCCGAAGACTTGAGGGCTATAAGTGAGGCCAGGAATACAAGTCTGTCAACAAGGATTTCGTTACCATGGCTTACACTAGAAGTTTGCCACTTGAATCCAGGAGTTTGAATGACTAGTGGAGAGGGCATATCACGAAATGACAGGTTGTGCAAGTTAGCATAGCTTTCAGAAATGAAGGAGTGAGATGCTCCAGTATCGAATAGAACCGATGCTGGATGACAATTGACAAGGACTGTACCAAGAACGACATGCGGATCATCATGAGCGTCTTTAGCTGAGACGTGATGCACACGTCCACGTTTAGTGGGGGATGGCTTCGCACTGATCGTCTTGCTTGATGGCTTAACACAACCAACAGTCTTCTCGGGCTGGAGTGGAGCATAACTAGTCTGAGAGCAGTCACGTGCATAGTGTCCTAGCTTCCCGCATGTGAAGCAAGTCCCTGAGGTTGGACGTGGACCCGCACTGACAAGCGGTCTATCAATAGGCCTTGGTGGAACACACAACTGAGCTGGGGAAGGCACCACATGGGATGGCCTCGGTGAATATCCGGAAGGAAGAGCGGAGTTTGGAATCCAAATCCGGTGCTTCTGAGGACCAGAACCGGAAGAAGATCCCAAATCACGGGTGTGCTTACGAGACTCCTCGTAAGTGACCTGAGCTGTCTCTGCATTGATGGCCTTGTTCACCAGAGCTTGGAATGTATCACAATGATGTAGGTGGAGATCACGACGCAACTTGGGGTTGAGACCCTTCCGGAACCTAGCTTGCTTCTTGGCGTCTGTGGACACCTCTTCTGTGGCATAGCGGGCGAGGTTCTCAAACTCTCTACTGTAAGCATCAATAGCCATCTTACTCTGGGTGAAACTACAAAACTCTTCTCTCTTGCGATCGATGAGGGCCTCAGGAATGTGATGCTCGCGAAAAGCCTCAGTGAAATCTCTCCAGGTAGGAATCTGGTCAGCTGGAAGCATAGCCTCATAGTTCTGCCACCAAAGACTAGCAGGACCTTCCAGGTGGTATGTGGCATAGGTGACCTTGTCATCTTCAGCTACGTTCCCGGAACGCAGCTTATGGGTGATGCTACGGAGCCAGTCATCTGCATCGAGTGGCTCGATGGAATGATGAAAGGTAGGTGGGTGCAAGCGAATGAAGTCATGAATGGTCGCAGACTTATTGGACTGATGTGCGGTGTTCTCCTCGATACATGCCAACAAGCGGTTAGACTCACGCTTGTTCCTCTCCAACTCTAACATAAACTCTGCCAATGAAGGTTGATCGGGAGGATCCTCATCCCTACCATCTCCGTGGTTCTGGCTACGAACAATAGAACTTTGCTTAACTGATGACATCCTGAGAAACGAAACCAAGGACGGAATCAGCATCATCTATAGGCTATAGAATGTAGGATAAGGAAATTAGTATCTCTCGAACTCCTAGGGCAATTCTGGCAGCATAACGACAGTAAAATGCTCAGAATGAGACATCCTGCTAAAAATGGAGTAGTACAATAACTCAACATCACCACTCAAGGTTCTGAGATAGTACTAAACAGACTACACCGGAAGTACTCGAAACTGGGGTATGACTCTGATCAACCAATCCTATGGGACTACGGAGTAGTAACACGTGATCCTGATAGACGGAAGAGAAGCCTAGTTCCTTAACCCCATAGGAAAGATAGGACGACTCAGATCAGAAGGCCATGAGGTATAAGGAGTAAAAAGAGCCTTACGTTCCTTCCCACAATCAATTCCCTTACATAACTAAAGAATTTCTAGACTCAACTTCGACCAGTTTCGCTTGGTAATCCTACAGGCAGTCAGGCTCTGATACCAAAGCTGTCAGGACCCCGACTCAAAGCCACATCGATCTAGCATGTAACACCTCATATCACTTTGCGGCCTCACGCACGGTATCCCCACGGGTGTCGCCTTACCTTTGCCCGGGACCGTTTGCGCCTTTTGGCACACGTATATGATGGTGTCACTAGCATCCATATGACAAGGAGCCCGGGCTGACATGGCTAGTCGTAAACCCAAAGTGGCACTAACTTACAGGGACAGGCATCGATGACCCAGCATCGAACATGTCGGTCATCAGTGAGTGAATCCAGGCTGTAGCACTGGGTTAACAGGACTCCGGTGAACCGGGCTGTAGCGGGCTAACATGACTCCGGTATTCATCGCGTGACATTTCCCCAAAGGGACAGACACAGGAATGAAGAAGGACACATGCCGGCCAGCCTAAGTGTTCCGGAGCAGTAGCAAGTTACCAGGGCTCAGTGGAAGCACTAGGAGACATTTCCCGGTAAGAGAGGCTACTAAGGATAAACAACTAGATAGTCAGATCCCACACATAGCAATACACATTACACGTACGCATAACATGCAAGTATGTGTTGTACAACATGGCATCACAACATAACTCAACAACTCATATAGATAAAGCTCAAAGAGCCATCATAGCATTTATTGCATACAGGGGTCACAGGACCCATCATACAGAGCATACAAGCAACAAGCGGAAGCATTACATGTCTGGGTACAGACATCTACAAATGAAAAAGGCTGAAGAGCCTGACTATCTACAACATCCGATCAAGATCGTAGCTGAGGTAGAAGCTACTTGTCAAAGTCCACGAGAACACTAGTAAGACCGAAGTCTTCGCTGCAAAAACATAAATAAAGCAACATGAGTACAAAGGTACTCAGCAAGACTTACATCAGATCCTACCATACATGCATTTGTATCAAGAGGGTTATGTGGGGTTTGGTTGCAGAAAGCCAGCTTTGACTCTGTGGCTATCCTGTTCTACGACTACAAGAACTTCTTGAGGTGAGACAACGTACACGGGTCCACTAATCACCACACAATACACTACTATGGATTCATCCCCGTCTCCCTACGAGAAGGCCATCCATAGCACTCACACTTTGTCTTGAGCATTTTAGAGTATCCACTTCAAGTTGTCTATGTACCATGTAAGTATCCAAGAAGTCCATAACCGCGGACCCGGCTATTCGAATAGATCATGTTAACCCTGCAGGGGTGTACTTCTTCACACACGCTCTCTCCACTTACCGCCATGTACACGTCATGTATCTCGGCAACCTTCAAGCGGAAGCCTGGCGAGGGTGTTGGCCACGACCTGACTAACCACACAAGACTCTAATCCAGGTTTATCGCCTATTCGGGTTCCATCCGCAAGGAGATCCGGCCAGGGTGTCGCTCACGGCCCCAAACGATGTGAGCAGGGTTCCCAAGCCCACCATCCGGGTGCCACTTGGTACACTGTGCCACCTGTGCCTAGTCTGTCCCAAGCCCACCCTGCCGGGTGCCACTCGGTAGAAAAATAGCACGACCTACAAACACCAGAAACTAGTTGCGACTCTTGGACAGAGACCAAGTTGGTTAATAAGTCGAGAGAGTCAATTAAGGATCCCAATGTGTGGTAGTATTGAGTCATTGGACAACATACATAGAACTCGGTGCTTAAGGACGGTTCCAGTGAGACAACCCACCATGTACTCCTACATGGCCTCTCACCGCTACCTTTACCAAATCGTGTTCACACACTTCACTCTCAGCATCAGAACATATCATAATACTCCAATTCATTCCCAATGAATCAGACCTGACACAACTCTAAGCAATAGCAGGCATAGCATGGTAGGAACACAACATGGCTCAATCAACTCCTACACATGCTAGTGGGTTTCAACTATTTACTGTGGCAATGATAGGTCATGCAGAGGAATGGGTTCAACTACCGCAGCACAAAGTAGCAGATGAATCGTTGTTTTCCTAATGCAATAACTGAGAGCAGGAGCGAGAGAGTAGGATTTTATCAGAATGAACAAGGGGGTTTGCTTGCCTGGTAGATCAACAAGGGAGGCACTGCTCCTCAGACAGGTACTCTGGAACGTCTCCGGAGCAGGACCTATCGAGAAGGAATGGTGCCAACAATCAATACACAAGCATATGCAATGATATGATGCATGAACATGGCATGAAGATGTGATGCTGTTTGAGCTAATGCAACTAGTATTCATTTGGTTTGAAGTCCATTCGAACCAAAGGTTCAAATGCATCTCCAAATAAGCTCCTTATATAAGCCATTTTAGTGTTTCACTTTTACAGTAGGTATAACTTGGTTTTTCATGCATGAAACTGGTACAGATGGATAGATTGCATTTTTCTGATAATTTTTCATATATAAATTATTTCAATCTGAGCTACGGTTGAATTGATATGAATTTTTGAAGTTTTGAACATTTTCTGGAATTTCCTGATTTATTTTAATTCCAGAAAATATATTATTGCACCAGCATGACGTCAGCACGACGTCAGCAAGTCAACGGTGCTGACCAGGTCAAACCTGACGTGTGGGGTCCACACGTCAGTGACAGGGGGGTTAAACAGGGGTTAGTTTAATCCTAATTAAAAGATTAGTGGCGCTGGGGCCCACTGTCAGTGTCAGGGGGGTTAGATTAGGTGGTGATTAGCTTAAGCTAATCACCTAGCAGGTCGGGCCCACACGTCCGGCCGGCGAGGTCGTCGGCGGCGACCTCAGGACGCGGCGGCGTCCGCGTTACAGGCCACGGGGGCGGCGGCTAAGGGCACCGGGGCGTAGCCCGGGCTCGTCCGCATCCAGGGGAGCAGACGGGAAGCCGCAGGGGCGCCGGAGCTCGCCGGAGCAGAGCTCGCGGCGGCGGCCGGAGCTCGTGCTCGAGCGGCAGAGGGGCTGGAGGGCACGGGGAGGCCACCTGAGGGGCTATGCGGCACCCTCGCGGCACCAGGAGCACGTTGGCGCGCTCGGTTGCGGGCTGCGGTGGCCAGGGCGACGGCGATGGCTTCGGCCATGGTGGGGAACGGGAGCTACGGCGCGGGAACGAGGGGGAGAAGAGACGGGAAACGGGGAGATGCTCACGGTGGTCTCGATGGCGTCGTGCGCGAGCTCGGGGAAGGGCTGGAGTGGCCGGAATGTCGTCGGCGATCTCGGGCGGCCGGTGACGAAGACGATGGCGATGGCGGCATTCCAGGGCGTCCGGCGCCGTGCGTCTCGTCGAGGAGGCGTAGCCCACAGCGGCGGAGCGCGTGGACACGACGGAGGGACGAGGGGGAGGCAGTGGCCGCGGCAACGGCGAGCGGTGGCGTCGGTGGCGTTCGGCCGTGAGAGAGAGAGCGAGGGAGAGGAGAGGAGAGGATCGGGGGAAGAGTGAGAGGGGTACGGGGCGTGCGTGGCGTCGCGCGGGATAATCCAGAGTAACGAGGGGGAGGACAGGCAGGCAGGGAGGGAGGAGGTGGCGCGGCGCGGCGGTGCGCGCGTCCGGCACGCAGCTGCTTGGCGAGGGGGAGAAGACGACAGAGGAGGAGGCGGGCTGGGCCGCCTGCTGGCTGGGCCGGCCTGCTAGGCCGCTGGGCTACACAGGGCTGCAGGTAAGTCCAGGTAGGGTTTTCCTCTTTTGTTTTCTTTTCTATTTTCTGACATATGTTTTGATTTAATAAAAATACTAAATCATTTTATTTTCTTATGCCAATTTTTATAGAAGCTAGTTATATTATTCCAGAGCTCCTTTATAAATGGCATAATTTTTGGACAATATTTTATATATATAACAATATATATCCAAAGCAAATAATTACTGCATTAAGTCCAAATGCCCAAAATATATACTTATGAGGTCCTAAAAATATTGGTTTGATTTTTATCTCTGTCCAATATTTTCAGAGAGCAACATGAGCATTTTCTTGTACCTTTTTGGAACAATTTTTATTTGGGTCATTTCCAAAAATGATTCTGAGGGTTTCACAGATCCTCATTTCAAATTTAAATGGAATTTAAACATGATGCACACATGACTAGCTAGTCTAGGTCATAGCAGAACTAGGGATGTGACAATCAATCCGGGAAGGACCAAGGCGAAGGGAAAGATCACGTTGCCCGTGACATTTGGCAGCGAGTTAAACTTCAGGACTAAGAGGGTCACTTTTGATGTTGCTGATTTTCCATTGCCCTACAATGGGATACTCGGCCGTCCAGCACTCGCCAAATTCATGGCAGCCTCTCACTATGCATACAACATGCTGAAGATGCCAGGCCCGATAAGTGTCATCTCTGTCCCTGGTGACAAGAAGGATGCTCTTATCTGCGCCGACAAGATCTACCGGGAAGCAGCAGCCGCAACGGATCGCAGATCACTTGCCGTTGAAGCTGCCGGGGGAAAGAAGAAGACCAAGTCTGGAAAGAGTTCTGATGCCCACTCCAGCAAGCGCACCTCTTCGGAGTGCTGCGCTACCGTCGAGGACGCACCATCGAGCTCCACCGGCAAGTGTAAGAAGACAATGGTAGCTCCACCAGAGACCAAGAAGGTGCCCGCCAAGGAGGCCGGCGCTGGTGGTACCTTCACCATCAGTGCCACTCTCGACCCTAAATAGGAAAGCGCGCTCGTTGCTTTCCTGCGGGCGAACGTCGACGTGTTTGCGTGGCAACCGTCTGACATCCCCGGTGTCCCCAGGAAAGTAATCGAGCACCATCTTGCTGTCTGTCCTCATGCGCGGCCCGTCAAGCAGAAAGTCAGGAAACAGGCAGTGGAGCGCCAAGAATTCATCGCTGAAGAAATCAAGAAGTTGGAAGCAGCAGGCCTTGTCAGAGGAGTGCTCCATCCAACGTGGTTGGCCAATCCTGTAGTCGTGCGCAAAGCAAACGGGAAATGGAGGCTTTGTATCGACTTTACCGATGTCAATAAAGCTTGTCCCAAAGACCCCTTTCCCTTGCCACGCATTGACCAGATTGTTGACTCCACGGCCGGATGTGACTTGCTTTCATTTCTTGACGCATACTCAGGATACCATCAAATCTTCATGGCAGAAGAGGATGAGGAGAAGACCGCATTCATCACCCAATGTGGCACATACTGTTTCGTACGGATGCCTTTCGGATTAAAGAATGCTGGTTCAACATTTGCAAGGGTAGTCCATGACGCTTTTGAGCCACAAATGCACAGAAATGTGGAAGCCTACATGGATGACATAGTGGTCAAGAGCAAGGACAAGGCGACCCTGATCCAAGATTTAGACGAAACCTTCGCAAATCTGCGCAAGATCAACCTCAAGCTTAACCCCGAGAAGTGTGTGTTTGGAGTCTCCTCCGGCAAGCTTCTGCCGTTCTTCGTATCTCAGCGGGGAATTGAAGCCAATCCCGACAAGATCAGGGCCATTGAGCAGATTGAAGCACCAAAGCGCGTCAAGGATGTACGAAGACTTGCCGGTTGCGTGGCTGCTCTCAGCAGGTTTATCTCTAGGTCTGCTGAGCGTGCCCTGCCATTTTTCAAAATATTGAAAAAGGAGGTCCAGTGAAATGGACTCCGGAAGCGGAGGTTGCGCTGCAGGACTTGAAGAGATACCTGTCCTCCACTCCAACACTTGTCGCACCTAAGCCACAAGAGAAGTTGTTGCTATATATAGCGGCAACCAATCAAGTGGTTAGTGCTGCGTTAGTAGCAGAGAGGGAGGCGGATGATGAGCCGGCAAGCATGGCAAGTGCATCCAGCGACAAGCAAGGGACTTCTCCGACAAGCTCTGGTCCCGACAAGGATGGATCTGCGCAGGCGCGTGAGGAGATGCAGAAGAGAATGGTGCAGCGCCCAGTTTACTTTGTCAGTTCCCTTCTGCAGGGGGCTAGGTCAAGGTACTCTGGTGTGCAGAAATTGCTTTTCGGCCTTCTCATGGCCTCAAGAAAGCACATGAGATCACAGTCGTCACTCGTTTTCCGCTGAAGAGGATACTGCAATATCCAGAAGCAACAGGCAGGATTGTCGAGTGGGCACTGGAACTATCAATCTTTGGCCTCAAGTTTGAGAGCACCTCAACTATCCAAAGCAGAGCATTAGCAGAGTTCATAGCAGAGTGGACGCCAATGCCAGATGAAGAAATTCCAGAAACGAGCATCCCCGTCAAGGAAGCAAGCAAAGAATGGCTGATGTACTTTGATGGTGCCTTCTCGCTGCAAGGCGCCGGTGCTGGCGTGCTACTTGTTGCGCCCACCAGAGAGCACCTCAAGTATGTAGTCCAGATGCACTTTCCCAAGGAGCGAGCAACAAACAATACTGCAGAATATGAAGGTTTGCTTGCCGGACTCAGGATCGCAGCAGACCTTGGGATCAAGAAGCTCATTGTCAGGGGTGACTCACAGCTTGTCGTCCGCCAAGTGAACAAGGCTTATTAGAGTCCGTTGATGGAAGCTTACATTGATGAAGTGAGAAAGCTAGAAGAGCACCTTGACGGCCTACAGATGGAACATGTTCCAAGAGCTCAGAACGACATTGCAGATGGCCTGTCGAAGTGCGCCGCACTAAAGTTGCCTGTGGAACCAGGGATCTTTGTGCTCAAGCTGACTCAATCGTCTGTAACGCCATCAACTGGACAGAGCAAGAAGAGGAAATTGATTTCTGGTGACTACTTTCCGGCAGAGCTCCCCGAAGCCGCCGCCAAGAAGGTCCCTAAGATCAACACCAAGGATGCGGAGTAGCAGTCTGCTCTGGCAAGCCTTAGGGTTTGTTCCGTTGAAGCAGACGCTCTCGACAAGTTTTGCTCCGGCAAGCTTGCCGGGGAACGTCAAGCTCCGGCTGAACCGCAGGTTCTCGCCGTAGAAGCGGATGTTCCCGCAACAGCAGATGTGCCTTTAGTCCTTGTTGTCGAGCCGCAAGCTCCAGCATGGGCGCAACAGATTGTCCATTTCCTTCAGACAGGAGAACTTCCCGAAGAGCAATAAGAAGCGGAAAGAGTAGCCCGGCAGTCAAGTATGTACCAGTTTGTCGACAACACACTGTACAGAAGAAGACTCAACGGCGTAAAATTGAAGTGTATTCACCAGGAAGACGGACAAAAGCTGTTGGCAGAGATACATGGAGGCATATGTGGCCACCACATTGGCGCAAGAGCACTTGCCGGCAAAGCGTTTCAGCAAGGTTTCTTCTGGCCAACAGCCCTCCAGGATGCAACTGCACAAGTAACCAAGTGTGAAGCGTGCCAGTTCCATTCCAAGCAGATACACTAGCCAGCTCAAGCTCTCCAGACGATCCCTTTATCCTAGCCATTTTCGGTCTGGGGGCTCGACATCCTCGGCCCCTTTCCCCGAGTTGTCGGGGGCTTTGAGTACTTGTTCGTTGCAATCGACAAGTTCACAAAGTTGCTGGAAGTGGAACCAGTGAGGAAGGTGACAGCACAGTCAGCAGTCAAGTTCTTCAGGTCGATTGTTTGCCGTTTCGGGATCCCTAACAGGATCATTACCGACAACGGCACGCAATTCACGAGCCACACCTTCATGCAGTACGTCCAAGATCTAGCGCCAAGGTCTGCTTCGCTTCTGTTGCTCATCCGAGAAGCAATGGTCAAGTGGAAAGGGCAAATGCTGAAGTGCTGCGTGGGCTCAAGACCAGAACTTTCGACAGGCTGTGCAAGTGCGGAAAGAACTGGATTGAGGAGGTGCCGGTGGTTCTTTGGTCGATCAGGACGACGCCAAATCGAGCCACTGGCCAGACACCTTTCGCTCTAGTCTATGGAGCAGAGGCAGTTCTCCCCACGGAACTCGTATACGGATCACCTCGAGTGCTTGCTTACGATGAGCTTGAGTAAGAGCAGCTGCGACAAGATGACGCGCTGCTCCTTGAGGAGGACCGTCTTCAGGCTGCTGTACGAGCTGCTCGATACCAGCAAGCTTTGCGCCGCTAGCATAGCCGCAAAGTTAATGCCAGAAGTTTCGAGGAAGGCGACCTTGTTCTTCGGCGCGTTCAGTCCGCCAAGAATTCCAACAAGTTGACGCCGAAGTGGGAGGGCCCTTATCGGGTGAAACGAGTCACTAGGCCTGGCGCTGTCCACCTTGAGACCGAAGATGCCATTCCGGTGAGCAACTCCTGGAATATTGAGCATCTTCGTAAGTTTTACCCGTAGGGCGCGGTTGCCGGAACCCGTTCCGGCAACCACCTTTTGTACAAGTCTTGCCGATGTTGCATGTAATCCTTTGTACAAAGCCGGGCGCAGACCCCGTGCATAAGTAAAACTCATGTGCCCCGCACATCTTGTCGATTTCATGCTTTCTACTATTTCTTGCATGCATTATCCGACACTTTGTGCAGCACCTACCCCCGGTAAGCAATAACGATCCATAAGGCTCCATATCTTTATTTTCTCTTCTTTCTTTTTCTCAAAAAAGGAAGGTTCCACCGCCCACAAGTTTGCCGGGGGGAAAGGAGAAGATAATGGTGTGGACCATGGTGTGGACCGGGCGTCGCTCGAGGAAGTTTCGCCTTACCGGAAAGCAAACGACAGAAAAGCTAAGTTGCCAAAGTTTGAGCAATCAGTTTTAAATTTTTAAGTTATCTTCCTTGAACGAAATTGCTTTGTATGTAAAACCTGTGCGCGGAGGAACCGACTCGTAGCTAATCGCGCCCTTACTTTGTTTCGAGTCCGCTCAACAACTTAAGTGAGCTGCGACTAGTTGCGACAAGGTTTCTTGTCGGTAGCGGCACCGCCAGCAGGCTGCTGACGTCCCGCACTCAGCGCTCGCGGCTAAGTTGCCTGCACCGACAAGTTCCCTAAAAGCGTAGGGCAAAACATACAAAGGAAGGGATCAAGTAAAGGAAATAACATAGCAATCTCTACCCAAAATAGAGTTGTATTACAAGATAGCTTGTCGCAGCTCTAACAAATTGTTCTCATGACATGACTAGCAGCGAAAAAGAAAAAGAAAAGATGGGCGGCCTAATCTATGCGATCGCCCTCAACCCTTTTGATTCCGCTCACCTTGTCCACAGTGGGTGCGACAAGGGCCTTGAGCGCTTCCAGATCAGCATCCGGCGGCAAGGACTTGAGGACGTTGGTGAAGTTGAGGCCTGGGTTGCGGAAGGCCACCTTCATCAGCACCTTCTGAAGAGCCCCCGCGCAGATCCTGCGCGACTCGTCGGCCAGCTGCTTTGGGATTTTCTCCCGGAGTCGCTGGAGGGCCGTCGCCACGCCTTTGAAGAATAGGCTGAGCTTGGCGCTGGGCTGGAGGTGCTCGTCGGAGGAGTACCCAAAATCCTCCATCCCCAGTTGCGCCAGATCCCTGTCGATGGCGGCGCCAAGATCCACAAGACCCTCAGTCCAGTGCTCCACAGTCTCCCTGAAAGCGTCATGGGCGGCAGCAGCATTCGCCAGCAGCGCCTCGTCGGCCTTGATCTTCTCCGACAAGGCCAGCTCCCGCTCCCTGGCGCCGTCCAACGTCTGAGTCAAAGTAGCCAACTTCAACTCGAGATCTGCATTGGAGTCCTTGGCGGCGCTGAGCTCTTTGCTCCTCTCAGCGAGAAGACCCTGCAGCTCGCCGTGAGCGGCGGCATCCTTCTCGCGCTCACGCTTGAGCATAGCAAGCTCCTCGCCGCTCGCCTTGAGATCGGCCTCCAGCTGCGCTACCTTCGTCTCCAACTCCTTCTTGGCGGCCTCGGCAGCTGCGGCAGCATCCTTTGCTTCCTTGAGAGCCCCGCCAATTGCCTGCTCGCGCGCGGCAAGCTCCTCCTCGTGGCTGTCAAGGTTGACCTTGCGCTGCGCCAACTCACCTTCCTGAGCAGCTAGCTTCTCGGCAGCAAGCCGTTGCTGCTCCCCAACCTCAGCCTTACCGAGGAGGAAGGCTTTCCGCTCCTCGGCGAGTTGCTCCCGCTCCTCTGCTAAGGATCGGAGAGCTTCCTGCCTGAGACCCCGGAGCTCCTCCGCGCGCTTCTTAATGTCCACTCCGCCTTCGCGACAAGCGCCTCTAGGGATGCCAGCTTGGCTTGTCGGGCGCGGTAGAGCGACAGAAGCTTCCGCAGCAACCGCTCCTCCTCAGGCTCGTTGCTGCTGCTGCTTGGCGCGTCGACCAGCGCCAGCCCAGCGGAGGCGAGCACCTCTTCGTCAAAAGTTTCTCCTTCGACCGGCGCCCTGGAGCTCGACGCCCAGGGGAGCTTGATGAAGACACCATCGCTGGCCTTCAAGTAGGTGCCGGGCTGGGGCTCTTCGGAGCCTGGCGCTGCAGCAGCGGTAGAGGGATCGGCGGTCGGTGCAGCGCCTGGCGCTCCTGCGGCCTCGGGGCCGTCAGTGCGATCGCCGGATTCCTCGCCAGCTTCTGCGGCGGCAGCCTTGGCGGCCTCTTCGCCGGCGCGATCCTCAGCGATGGCCTCTTCTTCGGTGGCAGCCGCGTCGTCGTTGTTGCCGCGCGCGTTCTCCTCGCCGGCTGCCTCAGTTTCCATTGGATCTGAGGCAGATGGATCTGACGACCAAAGAGGGGAGAAAAGTCAAGCAAATATTCAAAAAAGAAAATCAGAAGAAGAAAAACCCAAGGGAAGTTCCCAAGCGAGAGGGTTACCTGCACTAGGAGCCGCAGCCGTGGTCTCCGCCACCGGGGGATCACTGGTGCTATCCCTTGCCAGAGAACTGTCCCTTGCCGGAGAATTCTCCCTTGCCGGAGAACGCTCCCTTGCCGGGGAATCCTCCCTTGGCGGCGTAGTTGAAGCAGATGGCATTTCGGGAGCGGCTTCCGAGCACTCCTGATGAGGCTGCTCTGCTCCTACACAAACCAACAGTCAGAAATCAGCAAAGAAAGAGCACCAATGCGCGCCTGAAAGCAAGAAGTAAACTATACACTTACGCTGGGGGCTGCGCTGGGGGCTGCTTTGGTGAATAGTTGCCGGGTCTGGCAAGGTGGTCTCAGCCGCGTCCCCTGTTGCCTTGGTGGGTTCATCCTCGATGACAATCACCGGGACCTTGGCTCTCTTCGCCGCACTCTGGGCCAGAGTCCTGAAAAGGAAAGGATTCGGAGTAAGGCGAATCAGATACAAGACAGACATCAAGAATTGAAGAATTACAAGTACAGCGAAGGATCTTACTCTTCTTCTTCGTCGTCAGAGCTGAGCGCGGAGAGATCGAAGTCTGGCTCGCCTCCGGAGCGACGAGGCGGAGGAGTGGGTTCCCTTGTCCGCTTGGCAGAAGCAGGCGTGGTGGACCGGGAAGACCCCGCTCCGGTTGCCGCAGCAGCGTGAGGTGCTCCCGCGGCAACAGTGCTTGCCGCGGTCGAGCGTGTCGCGCGGTGCGGCGGCTGTTGACCCGTTTGCCGCCCCGCTACGTCCCCGGCCTTGCAGAGTCGCCTTCTTGCTGGAGCTGGGGGCTCCGCTTGCGGCGAGCTGGCTGAAGGTGGGGAGGAGGAGGAGCCGATCTGCAACGGGTCATTCGCGCCCTCGGCGGCCTCGCTCGACTCGGATTCAGGCCCGACAAGTTCTTCCTCACTGACAAGCTCTTCTCGCTCGGCAAGGCTTGCCGCCTCTGCTGCCTCTGCCTCCTCCAAGGTGAACCCAAACTCGCCCGCGGCAGCTGCTGCCGCCGCCTCTCCAAGCCTAGTGGCGATGCGCTGCATCTCCGCATCGGTGGTGTCACGGGTGAGGCTCTTCTGCTCGTCGGGGCGACCGGCACTTCAACCAAGCTGTCGAAGAACTGCTGCACGACGTCGTCTGCAGGTTCTTGCCAAGTTGGGACGATTCCATGCGAGTCGCACAGCGGCATCATTGCACGGATGCGGTCAAGCGAAGAATTGTTGCATAGCGGAACGACATTCCGCGGCAAAATAAAGGGATGCTGAGGATCGCGCTTGAACAGCTCCAGGAGCATCGAATCCAATTCCAGGACGCTGAAGTTGAAATTGAGGCCCGGGCGCAGCCTCATGATATCCGCCGAGTTCTGGAACTCCCAAGCGGGTCTCCTCCTCTCCTGAAGGGGGGCGATGCGGCGGCGAAGGAAATCTGCGCCAATGGCGCCTACGGTGAGCCCGGCAAGCCTGAGGCGAAGAATCTAGGTGACGGCAATCTTCAGCCTGTCATCTTCCGGGGCCACGTTGCTCCAATCGTTGCCGCGTACTATTGGGGTTTGGCGCCGGGCGGTGAATGGCTGCGGGTTCTCCTCGACGATCCAGCACCAATCTGCTCTCCACTCCTCCCACTTGCTGCGGAGCTCTCCCTCCAGATTAGCTTCCTTCTTGCCTACCCTCGAGATCCAGGCGATTCCGCCGGCACGGGGCTCTCCTCTCTCGACTCAGGGCATAAAGAAGTGGCGGAAAAGAGCTACGTTTGGGTGGACTCCGACAAAGTTTTCGCAAAGATGTGCGAAAACTGCCATGGTCAGAACGGCATTGGGGGTGAAGTCAAGGAGGCGGAACCCGTAGGTGTTCATGATATCACAGTAGAATTCAGAGAAGGGCGGGCAGAGCCCGCAGTAGAAGAACAGTGCAAAGAATGGGTACCCGTTCAGAGCCAGTCTCGAAGCGGCGGCCGAGAGTACCCTTGTGCGCAGATGCGCTCGCGTCTCTGTCGACTAGAAGAGATAGTAGTACTCCCTCAGCTCCTTCGCGTTGAGCTGAGGGGGGAAGATGGCCCGCTCCTTTCGCAGCATCGTGAGCCGCTGCGCCTCGGCTGACTTCACGCCCTTCCCCTTGTCGGCTTTCGGAGCCATGGCGGAGGTGGCGGGGGAGATCGACGACGTTGGTGGTGCTGGTGGCGATTTGGGGCCGAGCGCTGCTCTCTTTCGACTTTGGGAAGAAGGGGAGAGCGGCGGAGATTTTCGAGATTGGAAGTAGCACCCGGCGAGGGGGGGCGAACTGCCCCTGTTTCCCCTGCTTATAAAGAGGGAGGGGGCGGACGTTATGGCCTTCCAAATAAAGAAACCACCCATGATCTCTCCCACGATGCCGCATTCGACGCGTGCCGTTGGGGAGGGCGCGGTGGATATGGAGTAAGATTCGGTGTAACCCAGGCCGCGCGTGCCCGTGCCTTGTTTTGGGCCTGGCCCAACAGCGCTCGGCACCATGTGTGGCCCAGGCCAGGGGGCTCCTGTCGGTGTACTAGAGTAGGGGTACCCTAGTACCCCGAACTTGTGCACGGGCAGTTGCAGCACCCCGCGGCAAGGCTTGCCGGGCGACCGCCAAGGTCCTCCATGTTTCCTTTGGAGCCATTCAAGAACAAAGTATTCAAGCCAAGGAGACAAGGCCCCGGCAAGAGGAGCTTGCCGGGAAGGCCAACCAAGGCATCTCAAGGAACTTGCCGCGACGCGCCACGCGTCCCGGCAAGGCCCGGTGAGCGACAAGCTTCCGGGCGCGACAAGCTACCACCCTGTACCTGCGCTCCAGCACATCCACCAATGTGTCGCCCTGGGGGCTTTCCAGGCGCGCGTGGCAAGAGGCTGTGCAGCCAGCCGTGCGGGGTGGCAAGCGGCGCTGGCAAGATTACCATCGTCGCGAACGGTGGCGTCCCTGACGGTCCTTTTCTGCACTGTTTGGGCGACACAAATGGGCATTTAATGCCTTTGTCCCCTGCCGTCAGGGTTAGGTAGGATACACTGTACATGTAGTTGTACCAACCGCAACTCCTTTTCCATTTTTACCCTTGTCTACGTTGCCACCTGTCGGTGACCCCTTGAGCATATAAAAGGAGGCCCATGCGCAACGTAGAGGGGGTTCGGCTCAGTTCGAAGCCAGAAAAAGACTCACGCTCGGTCTCGTTAGCAACTAGAGTGCACTGTAGCGCTCAGCGTTCCCGAGCAAGAACACAATACAATCAACAAGCAGCAGTAGGAGTGTTATCTCTCCGGAGAGCTCCGAAGCTGGGTAAACTGCTCGTGTGCTTCGCATCGATCCACTCTTCGTGCGATCTCCGCCCCCCTGCCGAACCGAAAGGGGCTCGGTCCGCCGGTCCCATAGGTGTTCGTGGATCAATTTCCCCGACACCAGGCGATAGTTCTTTCGCACAAAGAACACAGAAGAAATAGCTGAGTTCTGCTAGTACTAGCCATTCATCCTCAGGGATGAAGCCACGCAACATCACCGGCTTTACCCGCTCAATCCATATGTGCCAATCATGACTCTTGAGACCAAATATCTTCAATTTATCAAGACTCGCTCCCCTCTTTAGATTCGCTGCATACCCATCGGGGAACATCAACTGCATTTTCACCCAAAAGATAATTTCCCTCATAGCTGGCCTTCCAAGATTGAACCATGCCTTTGGCTACGTCCAGTTCTGCTTTCCTTTCGGTTCTTTCATGTTTTGTAACGGCCTATCACATAGCGCCTCCAGATCGACTCTAGCCTCAGTATTATCCTTCAACTTCCCATCTATGCCGAACAATGTACCAAAAAGTGCCTCGGCGATATTCTTCTCAGTGTGCATCACGTCGATGTTGTGTGGGCAAAGGAGGTCTTTGAAGTAAGGCAGATCCCATAAGCATGTTTTGTGAGTCCAGGCGTGCTTAGAATTATACCCCTTGAAGTACCCTGGACACTCTGGATCTGGCTCGAGAGCGTTTAACTGATCCAGGGTCTGTTGGCCTGTCAACGCAGGTGGTGCAGAGTTTTTTACAACTCTACCTCTGATGAAGTTCTTCTTGTCTTTCCTGAACTTACGGCGAGGATCCAGGAACTGTCTATGCATGTCGAAGCAAGAAAACTTGCGACCGGCCTAAAGCCAATGAAAGTCAAGAGCTCCCTTGCATGTGGGGCACGGGAACCTTCCATGCACACAACAGCCAATGAATAGCGCATACGCCGGCAAGTCATGCGTCGAGTACATGTACCAGACACGCATTATGAAGTTTCATTTGCTATAGGCGTCGTATGTCTTGAACCCATTATCCCAGGCTTCTTGCAATTCGTCCTTAAGCGGCTGCATGTACACATTCATATTTTTCCCCGGATAGTTGGGCCCTGGAATTATCAACGTCGGGAAAAATGTTCTTTCTTTGCATAATCTGTCCGGGGGGGGGGGGAGATTGAGTGGAAAGACAAATACAGGAAAATGTTCTTCTTCTACTTCTTTTCTTCTTTTTCTTTTTTTCATCTTTTTTCTACTTCTTTTCTTTTCTTCCTTTCTTCTTCTTCTACTTCTTTTCTTCTTTTCCTTTTTTCATCTTTTTCTACTTCTTTTCTTTTCTTCCTGTTCTTCTTCTTCTACTTCTTATACTACTTCTACTTCTTCTACTTCTTCGAATCCTTTCTAACAGTAATACTAACACAATCTAGCACTAACAATTAAACAGCAAAAAAAATGAAAAAACAGGAGAAAAAAAAGTAGTCCCTCACCAGAGCAATGGGACGGTCGGCGGGGGCGGTGGCGGGGGGGGGGGGGCACCAGGCTGCCGGGCGGTGGCGGGGGCGGCGGGGGTGGTGGCGGGGGTGGCGCCGGGCGGCGGGGTCGGTGGGGAGGGTGGGGGCGGAGGGGTGGTGGGGAGACGAGGCGTCGGCGGGTTTGGTGGGGGCGGAGGGGTGGTGAGCCGACGGGGCAAGTGGGGGCGGCGCCGGGCGGCGGGTGGCGGAAGGGTGGTGGGGCGACGGTGGCGTCGGCGGGTGGGGTGGGGGCGGAGGCCGGGGTGGTGGGGCGACGGGCCAAGCAGGTGCGGGGGCGGGGGCGGCGCCGGGCACCGGGGCGGGGACGGCGCCGGGGGGGCGGGGCGGCGCCGGGCGGCGGGGTCGGTGGTGGGTGGGGATCGATCTTGTGGCGGGGCGTCGGGGAGGAGAGAGGGAGAGAAGAGAGAGTAATTAACGGGTGGGGGGATTGCGGTCATTAGTTAGTCTGCTCTTTGCCGTCCACCGATCTTTGCCGTCCGCCTTTGACTCCCTTTGCCATTTGCTAGCAGACGGCAAAGAGGTGGGGCGTTAAGTTTTCCCCAAACGGGCGCAGGGGGGCACCTCTCTCTTTGCCGTCAGCCAGCTGACGACAAAGATTATTTGCCGTCCGCTGGCTGACGGCAAAGAGCCGGCAGATGGCAAAGGCCTCTTTTGCCGTCTGCCCTTTCTTTGCCGTCTGCTTTTCGGTAGCTGATGGCAAAGAGCTTCTTTGCCGTCCGCTAGCAGATGGCAAAGAGCTGGCATATGGCAAAGTAGCTGATTCCAGTAGTGATTCGTCCTAGCCAATGATGTGGCGCAGGTTTTCTATGTGAAAGACATGTCTACTAGGCCGAGAAAAAGAAAAGATAAGGAAGCGAATGGATCATATGACGAGCCAAAGCGCCACATAGTTCTTTCAGGGAAAAGAAACATCGTGGGAGTGGATGACAAGACATACGTCAGAAGATTATGAAAAGTTTGATGAATATGCTCCATTCAAAGAGAATATTGATCCGAGCATCCAGTTAAATGATGAAGATTGTCCATGGTTACGGCGCAAAGGGACACACGCGAAGAAAAAGTTTCGCACCCAAAGATCCCACACTGGCATGTGATAGACTTCACTGTCATCACTTTCTTCTGTAGTGACTTCCCAGACCTATATATCTGGAAAGTTGGGTTTCGAACAAACCAGAGGGAATCTTTGTAATAGTTAGGGTACTTATGTGTTTTGGTATTTGAAACGCGAAGAAATTTTATGTGCAAGAACTGGATGCACTTCGTCTACAAATTAGTTCGTCAAATAATTCAAATTTAAACTATTCAAATTTGAAAACTACTGGCACTAACGGAAATTTGTAATTTTTTGTAACTATAGAAAAAATGTTCAGAAATAAATAAATGAAAATAAATAAAGTAGAAAAGAAAAAAACTAAATTTTTGTTGAGACAAAAACTAAATTTAAAAAAATTTAAACAACTCAAATTTGAAAACTACTCGCACTAACACAAAGTTTGTAATTTTTTGTACCTAAAGAAAAAATATTCAGAAATTAATAAATGAGAATAAATATAAATAAAGTAGAAAAGAAAAAAAACTAAATTTTTGTTGAGACAAAAACTAAAAAAAATCCCACCTACTGGGCCAAAGCGGCCTGCATATGACTAGAAACCCAAATTGTAGTTGGGCCGGGATGCAGGCCCGCTAGCCCAGTAGGCCCAACAGGGCAATGTAGAAGAGGTAGTCCCAGAAGGCCTGCATTGGAGAGGAGCTCAATGCAGTGCCCGCACCGAGGCTTATAAACTGGCCTCGGCGCTCCTCGACTAGCAAGGTGGGACTAAACTTGCGCACTGCCTGGAGCCAGCACACCCCCTTTAGTACCGGGTGGTGGCTACAACTGGTACTAAGGGGGGAGGGGCTTTAGTACCGGTTGTAGCCACCATCCGGTACTAAAGGGGTGCGCTTCCCGCCGCTTCGCCTGGCCAAAACAGACCTTTAGTACCGGTTAGTGGCCCCAACCGGTACTAAAGGTAGGTTCTATATAAGAAAACACTTCGAAAACATTTGTCAGTTCGTTCTCCCTCTGCTTCTTTTCCTCTGCCCCGTCGCCGCCGCCCCTCGCCGCCGCCCCTGTCACCGTCGCTGTCGCCACCGCCCCTGTACCCGTCCCCGTCGCCGTCTCGTCGCCTTGTCGTCCCGTCGCCTCGCCGTTGCCCGCGCTGTGAGCCCCTCTCCCCGGCCCCTCTCCTCCCTCCAATCAAGCCGCCACGCCACCGGCACCATAGGTGCACACGTCCATGCGTGCGCGCGCGTGCACACACACACACGATTCTATTTTTAGTTTTTAGTTTTTAGTTTTTTTAGTTTTTTCTCTTTTTTATACAAATGTTTTAGATGAATTAATTAATTAGATTAGATTAATGTCAAATAGTATAAAAATGTTAGAAATGTTATTGAAATGTTAGAAATGTTATAGAAATGTTAGAAATTTTAAAAATGTTAGTTTTAGCTAGATAAATTAGATTAATTTCAAATTGTTATAGAAATATTAGTTTTTAGTTTCTTATAATTTTAATTATACAAATTTAGAATTTGCATATAAGAAATCACAATCCAATCATTTAAAAATGTTACTTTTGCGGCATATAGTATTTGTTCTCGACGATGCCCGGCCCGCATCCTCGCCGTCGACCCGTTCGCGACAACGTCCTGCTTCAGATGACCCATGTCCGGGACTGGGCTCCGCCGGGCTGGCACTGGGAGGTGCTACCTTCAGGGGCTCGCCGCTTGGTGAGGAACTCGGGTCCCGTCCTCGACCTTGAGCTCCTTTGGTGGCGTTCCCGTGGGCCACTTTCGGTGCGGAGGGAGACGGCCCCGCCGGAGGTGGTATGTCGCCGTGTCAGAGAGGAGGACGAGCACGTCCGTCGCTACATGGCTGCTATGGAGGTCAGGTTATCCAATACCTGTCAGGGTCTTTGGGGAGATGACCGGAGCTATGATCCTGTGATGGTTCCTTCTCTTTGGGTGTCCATCGCCCGCGCCTCAGGAACCGCGAGTGGCCTAGATTATTCTGTAGTATTCGATCTTTATTAGCTAGCTAGCTAGTGATGTATTCGATATATAATATTTCAGACGATGTATTCGAGATTATATATTATTCGAGACGATGCATATTATGTACTATGATTCAGGATTTCCTCTTATTAATTGCATGCATGCATATTGTAATTTGTATACTAAATTGTTTTATATTTCTTCTGGATTTGTTAAATAAAAGTTATGGCGGACAATACCGGCAGAGAGGGAGAAGAGGCCCTGTTCGAGATCATACGCTCCCCTCGCACGCCAGATAATCGAAATGAAGAAGATGACGGCTCCCAATATCTGAACAATACTGGGGAGGGTGATGATATGATATTCGATCGCGACGACCGAATTGATGAAGTTATGGATTATGATGGCGAAGAAATTAATGATTATGATGACGATGAAATTCATGATTATGATGGCGAAGAAAATGTTGATCTTGATAAAACAGAGACCGGCAAGGTATATTTATATAAGCAGGCATCTGGTGATCATCACATGTTTTAAATGATTTGAAGATATATTAAGAATCGATCTTTCTTCTTTTCAGCCCTCCGGATCGAGCAAATCTTCTACAGGCAGAGTGCGAGGCAAGGGAAATTTTTTGAAGCAGGGCGTAAAGTACAACATCGATGACATCAACACTAATCGCGTACCAATAGCACCTAAGAACATTGCAAACAAGTTCGTTCGTTAGTGCGGAGTTCTTGTGAAGGACAAACTCCCGATCTCCCTTCAAGAATGGAAAAAGGCAACAAAGCCCCGTCCAGATCTTACTTTTGTTGATGACAGAGCAAAAAAAAGTGCTTTGGGAAGATCTCATGGAACATTTCACCCTACCAGATCATTTCACAGCTGCAGATGTGGAGAAAGTCAAGGATGCTGCTCTTAGGAAGATGGCAATTGCATTCAACAACCACAAGAAAACTGTATGGAAGGAGTACGAAAAAGCAGGAAAGAAGACTCCAGAATTCAAGGGAACACTGGAGAACCAAAGAGAACACTGGGACGATTTCGTGAAATTCAGGGAATCAGAATTATCTAAGGAATGGTCCAGAAAAAACAAGGCCAATGTCGCAAAAAAGGAGCAATTCCATAGGCTGGGGCAAGGTGGCTACGCGGTGGCAATGCCCAAGTGGGATAAGTCTGAACAAGAGATGCTGGCTGCACAGTTCGCTCCAGTTACATTGAGCTGGCCCCTAGGTGCAGAAGTTGGTTCTATGCGCATGGGGGGCATTGGACCCAAAGACAGGCTTGGTTTCGAAGAAGGCATGTCTTAAAGGAGCCGATGAAAAGTTAGTTCAAGCAATATAAGAATCTCGAAAGGGGGTGTTCACGCCCAATAGAGAGAACGATGAGCTTAAGCGCGCCCTGGGAAATCCTGAACACCCAGGAAGAACACAAGGCAAGGGCGTTGTTCCATGGTATGAGGGCTTTTCTGAGTGGAACACCGACTTATAGAAGCCGTGCGAGAAGGAAGATGGATGAGGAGAAGAAGAAGAAGCTGGAGGACGAGCAGAGGAAGCAGGAAGCAGAATGGCTTCAAGGCCTAGAATCAGCGCACACTGACTTGGTACTCAAATTGCAGAGGCAACAGGAGCAGATCGACTCGCTTAGCCAGGAAAGGGGGTCTCAGCAGCGGCCGCAGCTAGCGAATGATGCAGCATTGGATATCACTGTCCCATCAATGCCGAGAAGTGATACGTCTCCAACGTATCTATAATTTTTGATTGTTCCATGCTATTATATTACCCCTTTTGGATGTCTATGGGCTTTATTTTACACATTTATATCATTTTTGGGACTAACCTACTAACCGGAGGCCCAACCCGTATTGCTTTTTTTTTGCCTATTTCAGTATTTTGAAGAAAAGGAATATCAAACGGAGTCCAAACGGAATGAAACCTTCGGGAGAGTGATTTTTGGAACAAACATGATCCGGAGAGCTTGGAGTGCAAGTCAAGAAGCTTACGAGGAAGCCACGAGATAGGAGGCCGCGCCCCCTGTTTCGTGGGCCCCTCGTGTAGCCACCGACGTACTTTTTCCTCCTATATATACCTATGTACCCCGAAAACATCCAGGAGCACCACGAAACACAATTTCCACTGCCGTAACCTTCTGTACTCCGCGAGATCCCATCTTGGAGCCTTCGTCGGCACTCTGCCGGAGGGGGAATCAACCATGGAGGGCCTCTACATCAACATCCTTGCCCCTCCGATGAGTTGTGAGTAGTTTACCACAGACCTACGGGTCCATAGTTATTAGCTAGATGTCTTCTTCTCTCTTTTTGGATCTCAATACAATGTTCTCCCCCTCTCTTGTGGAGATCTATTCGATGTAAACTCTTTTGCGGTGTGTTTGTCGAGATCCGATGAATTGTGGGTTTATGATCAAGTTTATCTATGAATAATATTTGAATCTTTTCTGAATTCTTTTATGTATGACTGAGTTATCTTTGCAAGTCTCTTCAAATTATCAGTTTGGTTTGGCCTACTAGATTGGTCTTTCTTGCCATGGGAGAAGTGCTTAGCTTTGGGTTCAATCTTGCGGTGTCCTTACCTAGTGACAGAAAGGGTTGCAAGGAACGTATTGTATTGTTGCCATCGAGGATAACAAGATGGGGTTTATATCATATTGCATGAGTGTATCCCTCTACATCATGTCATCTTGCTTAATGCGTTACTCTGTTCATATGAACTTAATACTCTAGATGCATGCTGGATAGCGGTCGATGTGTGGAGTAATAGTAGTAGATGCAGGCAGGAGTCGGTCTACTTGTTATGGACGTGATGCCTATATACATGATCATGCCTAGATAATCTCATAACTATGCGCTTTTCTATCAATTGCTCGACAGTAATTTGTTCACCCACTGTAATACTTATGCTATCTTGAGAGAAGCCTCTAGTGAAACCTATGGCCCCCGGGTCTATCTCTTATCATATTTGCTTTCAATCTACTTTTATTTGCATCTTTACTTTTTTCATCTATATTATAAAATACCAAAAATATATTTATCTTATCATACTATCTTTATTAGATCTCACTTTCGCAAGTGGCCGTGAAGGGATTGCCAACCCCTTTATTGCATTGGTTGCGAGTTCTCAGTTTGTTTGTGTAGGTGCATAGGACTTTTGAGGAGCCTCCTACTGGATTGATACCTTGGTTCTCAAAATTGAAGGAAATACTTACGCTACACTTGCTGCATCACCCTCTCCTCTTCGAGGAAAACCAACGCAAGCTCAAGACGTAGCAAGAAGGATTTCTGGCACCGTTGCTGGGGAGGTCTTCGCTCAAGTCAAGACATACCAAGTACCCATCACAAACCCATCTCCCTCACATTTACATTATTTGCCATTTGCCTCTCGTTTTCCTCTCCCCAACTTCACCCTTGCCGTTTTGTTCGCCCTCTCTTTCCCAATCTCCTCCTCTCTTTTCGCTTGCCCTTTTTCTGTTTGCTTGTGTGTTGGATTACTTGTTGCCATGGCACAAGATAATACCAAATTGTGTGATTTCTCGAATACCAATAATAACGATTTCCTTAGTACTCCGATTGCTCCTTGTCGGTGTCAAAACTGGCGGATCTCGGGTAGGGGGTCCCGAACTGTGCGTCTAGGCGGATGGTAACAGGAGACAAGGGACACGATGTTTTTACCCAGGTTCGGGCCCTCTCGATGGAGGTAAAACCCTACTCCTGCTTGATTAATATTGATGATATGGGTAGTACAAGAGTAGATCTACCACGAGATCAAGGAGGCTAAACCCTAGAAGCTAGCCTATGGTATCATTGTTGTTTGTCCTACGGACTAAAACCCTCCGGTTTATATAGACACCGGAGAGGGATAGGGTTACACAGAGTCGGTTACAATGGTAGGAGATCTACATATCCGTGTCGCCAAGCTTGCCTTCCACGCCAAGGAAAGTCCCATCCGGACACGGGACAAAGTCTTCAATCTTGTATCTTCATAGTCTTGGAGTCCGGCCAATGATGATAGTTCGGCTATCTGGACACCCCCTAGTCCACGACTCCCTCAGTAGCCCCCGAACCAGGCTTCAATGACGACGAGTCCGACGCGCATGTTGTCTTCGGCATTGCAAGGCGGGTTCTCCTCCAAATTCCATGTGCTTGCCGAATGGTATCCAGCTCCCCTATAAATGTTGCACTTCTTGGCTTCCATGTCCAATAATGGCCCTCTTCCACGTGTTGTACGAATGCGAAAAGCCAGGGTACTTTACACCTTACCCCCTGGCTGCACGCATAAGCTGCCTATAAGAGAGGCGAGGATCTAGATCCTAATCACACCATCCTCCTTCCGTGAGTATTCATCGAAGCGCTTCTGACAAAAATCCACTCCATCATGGACAGTCGACGCGGCTCCTCCTCTCGCGCTCCCAGTCCTCATCCAGGAGATTGGGGGAGATGTTCAGTCCCGCACAGCGAGCTAGTGACGCTCCAAGCAGAGGGATATCTTCCCCCAGCTTTTATGGTTCCGGTTCGAGCCGGACTTGCCACCTACAAGGGCGGAAAGCAGGCGGAGAGCGTCCCCAGTCCCTCCAAAGGAGAGCGGGTATGCTTCGTCCCTTATCTAATAAGGGGACTCGGATTTCCCATACATCCGTTTCTCCGGGGGCTTCTGGAGTTCTACGGGCTCCATGTTCACCACCTTACGCCTGCCTCCATCCTGCACATCGCGGGCTTCATAGCCCTTTGCGAGCTGTTCTTGGGCATCGAGGCCCATTTTGCGCTATGGAAGAGATTGTTTTGCCTCGTACCCCGTTCTCTTGAGGGGTCGATATATCAAGTGGGCGGAGCCGAAATATGGCGCATCGCCGGGACCGGATATCTATCCGGAACCCCTAAGAAGGCATCCGAAGACTGGCCTTCGGAATAGTTTTATATGGAGGACGCCCCGCTGCCGGACCCAGTTCGGATCGGCCTCCCGGAGTTCAGCAACGCCCCTCTAAAGAAATGCCTGAGTTGGCGCCCGCGGAGCCCTCAACGGGAGAATGATGGGGACCTTCAATATCTGATGGGCCGAATAAGGTTATTGGCTGATTCCGGATTGACCATGATTGGAGTCATGGCCACATGCATCATGCGAGGGGTGCAGCCGCTCCAATACAGGGGCCACCCCATGTGGGATTTCAACGGGGAGGATGACGCCACCCGTCATGGCTGCAAGGGGCCGGGATCGGTTGCCGATCTGGTGAAGATCCTGTTCGGCTTGTACAAGGGGGAGAAGGAGGACTTCCTCCGCGCAAGTCCATTGAATGGATTTTCGATGAACAACCCTTGGAGCTGGGTAAGCGGACGTCTGTCTATCCGATCCATATTCCTAAGATAAGTGTCTCACTTTGTGATTTCGACGCAGGAGCTACGCCGGGCCGTAGAGGATATACACAGCCGGGCTCCACAACCAGAGGATCCGGAACGATCCCTTGATCCGGCCTCCGAAGAGGATCCGGACATAAAGGTGGAGCTGATCCATGGGTGTTCCACCAACTTAGCATGGACAATGCTTTGGTCGCCATTACGACCGACTACCCCGGTTTATCTCCGGCTTCCCAGGTAACTGTGACCGGAGTCCTGATACCACGATTCACCCATGCTTATTTCTGACCACCGTATACTAATGGTACTCCGCAGGAGGTGCCTTTGAGGCGGGAAGCCGAACCTGCGGCGGCTGACTAACAAGGGTCAGCTCGGCCCAGCAGGCGGAAGAGGAGTGCGGCGCGAATCGAAACATCGCTGCAACGGTATGATGCACCACCGTGTTTAATGGAAAGATTCCTGGGAGGTATGTTAACGCACCACTGTGTCCGGAGAGGTTGCCAATCGAGCCTCCGCCAGCCAGGCTCCAACTCTTGGTCCGGAGGGGGAGGCAAACACAAGCCATGCGCCGGATGCTCCTCCAACAGAGGATGCCGACAGGCTGTCCGCCACCAGGTCTGAGGTGGAGAGCGCCATGAATCATAGGCGCCACCGGACAGTTCTTCGTGACGCGTGTTTCTCCCCGGAGGCATTGAATGCCTTTAATGTGGGAGACGCGCACCTCCGTGCCACTCGAGATGGTCTAACCAGAGCCACGGAGCAGTATGTGAAAGACATGCGGGTGAGTGGGTGTTGACCACTTATATATATATATTAGTAGCCCTCGAGACTTAAAATAGTTAGAATAGCTGTTTTAAGGATCATTTGTGTTGCAGGATCTTTCAGAAAATAATACCCATCTGTCCCAGGAGCTTCAAGAGTGCAAGGACCAACTTGAGGCCGCACTAGCCGCCCCAGGGGGAGCCACAGAGACCCCCTCTAGTAATACATACTTCAAAAGATAAGTAGTTTATGAAGTGCGACGTGTGTATAAGTCTGACAATGATATTGTAGATGACGCCAGACTAGATCCGGACAAGCAACAGCTACTGCGCCAGCTGAAGGCCGGCGAGAATGTGCTTATGAGGGTGCAGCAAGAGAGGAACAAACTCCAAGATGCCAACACCCAGCTGGGCAAGGAACTGAAATATGTTCGGGCCCAGCTGTCTGACTCCGTGAAGAAGAATCGGCGGCTTCGTCGCGGCATTTATAGTAAGTGCTTGAGCAAACTTTTTTGAAAAGAAGAGTTCGGCGAGGAAGTCGATTGACAGAAATGTGTCTGTAGGCGTGCTCACAGGTCATCCTGCGGAGGAAATGCCCGGTTCAATAGGTGACCTACTTCCCGAGCTGCTGCAACTGCACGAACGTGTTCGGCAGGTGATGAGAGGAGTTGCCCAGGCCTTATGGCCTTCCGTGTCCTTGCCCGAAGGTCTTGGAGAGCTTGCGGAGAAGCTTCAGGGAGCACGGCAGTGCTTCCGGTTGTGGAAGATATCGGCCTGCCGTCAAGGCGCCAGGGAGGCATGGGCCATTGTGAAGACACGGTATGCGAAGGCTGACCCCAACCACATGACCGAGGTCGGACCTATGGGGCCCGATGGGAAGGAGATTCCTGTGAGCTTAGTGTACGACCAAGTAGAGTTGGCCGCAAAGTATTCAGAGTGGGACTGTAAACTAGACAGTTTATTAGATGGTATCGAAGAGGAATATCATCAGTCAGCTTGACTATGTAATTTGAAATGACATGAAAAATGCCTTCTAGCCGGACTGTAGATCGTTTGTCATTGCGGACCTTTTCGCTTCAACCTCGGGACCCGACAGTCCGGAGTGTATCCGAATACCCTCACGGTTATATAAGAACCAGTGCATGCATGGAGACCAGGCGTAGGGGTCATTAGTGCTTTATCAGACAAGTGCCCAACTAGTTATGTTATATTACATGGTTAGTAAGAAACATCTTCCAGGGAGAATAGTTCTGTTAGGGGTTCCTTTCCCTGGGAGGCATGCCCTAGAGTGCATGTCCGGACTACGAAAAAAGGAGGAAAGCATCTGGGGGCAGATAAATAAATAGGTAAGAAATTATCTTTCAATTCACCGACCGAATATTCCCTTCAGAACGCTAGCTTTCGGCTTCACCCAGTCTGATTTACACATCCGGCTGACCCGGCAGTAACAATCGCAAAGGTGCTCCCTGTACCTCCTAGCCGAACAATCGGGAACGTAGGGGTAAGCACAGGAGCCAGGCAACCCAGCTTGGCCAAAACTTAAGTCATATCGATGCATATAATGGTGAATAAAAGGTACACGCGGAAGTGTGACACATGTGTTGGGTATAAGACCCTTATAAATAAGCTTCTGTTAAAGAAGCCCCCAGGTATAATGAGTGCGGATAGCACGTCAAGCGTGTGCGAACAAAGCGCAGACGAGCCACCGAAGGCCCGTGAAAGAAGAAAAGGAAAAAAAGGAGAAAGAAGAGAGGGGCAAATAAAAGATAGTTAAAGTATAAAATATAGACGGGGGAGGGAGACGAACTCAGAGTCCGGCGCTAGGCGTAGAATCTGTGGAAACGGGCTGCGTTCCATGGATTTGGCTCGAGTCGGTTATCCGATGCATTTCGCAGACGGTACGCTCCGCTGGTCAGGACCTGGTCGATGATGAAGGGACCTTCCCATTTGGGCTTGAGCTTGTCCTTTTTCTTGTCCGGCAGGCGTAGAACTAGTTCGCCAACATTGTAAGTTTTGGCTCGTACTTCTCTGCTTTGATATCTTCGAGCCTGCTGTCGGTAAAATGCGGAACGAGCTTTTGCCACGTCACGCTCCTCTTCTAAGGCGTCCAAACTGTCCTGCCGATCCAGCTCGGCTTCTCTTTCTTCGTACATGCGCACGCGAGGTGAGTCATGAATTATGTCGCAGGGCAAATTTGCCTCTGCGCTGTATACCATAAAAAATGGTGTGAATCCGGTAGTGCGGTTTGGTGTGGTCCACAGCCCCCTGAGTACGGAGTCGAGCTCCTCTACCCAGTGCATGTTAGATTCCTTAAGGGACCGCACTAGTCTGGGTTTGATGCCGCTCATGATTAGACCATTTTATTGTTTGACTTGAGCGTTAGTTTGAGGGTGATAGACTGAAGCGTAGTCGAGCTTGATGCCCATGTTTTTGCACCAGAGTTTAACCTCGTCGGCCGCAAAGTTCGTGCCGTTATCAGTGATGATGCTATGGGGGACGCCGAACGGTGTACGACCCCAGATATGAAGTCTATCACAGGTCCAGATTCGGCCGTTTTAACTGGCTTGGCCTCTATCCATTTGGTGATTTTATCCACCATGACCAGTAGGTATTTTTGCTTGTGGGTTCCTCCTTTAAGGGGTCCAACCATGTCAAGCCCCCAGACCGCGAACGGCCAGGTGATGGGTATAGTTTTGAGGGCGGTGGGTGGCATGTGGCTTTGATTAGCAAAGAGCTGGCAACAGACGCATCGTTGGACTAAGTCCTGAGCATCTGCCCAGGCTGTCGGCCAATAAAATCCTGTATGGAAGGCCTTACCTACAAGGGCCCGGGCTGCGGCATGGTGCCTGCCGAGTCCGGCGTGAATTTCAGCCAGAAGATCTCGCCATTCCTCTTCGGAGATGCACCTTTGAAGGACTCCGGTTGTGCTTTTCTTATAAAGCTCTCCCTCATGGACCTTGTAGGCTTTAGATCGCTGTACTATGCAGCGGGCCTCGTTTTGGTCTTCGGGAAGTTCCTGCCTGATTAAGTAGGCTAGGAATGGTTCCGTCCACGGGGCAATGACTGCCATTATTTCGTGGGCTGAAGGTGTTATTTCCTTGGCAGAGCCACCGATTGTGTCAGAGTGTTCGGTGTTGGGCGGTACGGTTTGTTCCGGGTTGTTGTTTTCGGACTCCCCTTCCCATAATACGGATGGCTTGAAAAGCCGCTCCAGGAAGATGTTGGGAGGGACGGCGTCGCGCTTTTGCGCCGATGCGTGCCAACATGTCGGCCGCCTAGTTATTATTCCGGGCTACATGGTGGAATTCGAGTCCTTCGAACCGAGCTAACATTTTTAAGACGGCGTTACGGTAGGCTGCCATTTTCGGATCCTTGGCATCAAAGTCTCCATTTATTTGGGATATTGCGAGGTTTGAATCCCCACGGACCTCTAGGCGTTGAATGCCCATGGAGATTGCCATCCGGAGACCATGTAGAAGGGCCTCGTATTCGGCTGCATTGTTGGAGTCCGTGTACATTATCTGGAGTACGTATTGGACTATGTCTCCGGTTGGGGATGTCAGGACGACGCCAGCCCCCAGGCCGGCCAACATTTTGGAGCCGTCGAAGTGCATGATCCAATTGGAGTATGCGCCGTACTCTTTAGGGAGTTCGACTTCGGTCCATTAAGCGATGAAGTCGGCCAAAACTTGTGACTTTATAGCTCGCCGTGGTTTGTAGGTTATGTCGAATGGTAGGAGCTCAATGGCCCATTTTGCAATCCTGCCAGTCGCGTCGCGGTTGTTTATAATGTCGTTAAGAGGTACTTCAGAGGCTACTATTATCGAACACTCTTGAAAGTAGTGTCGCAGCTTCCGGGATGCCATGAACACCGCGTACACTATCTTTTGATAATGTTGATACCGGGACTTGCATGGAGTTAGGAAAGTGGATACGTAGTACACTGGTTTTTGAAGAGGGAATTTGTGTCCTTCCGTTTCTCGTTCGACGACGAGCACCGTGCTTACAACTTGATGTGTTGCCGCGATGTATAATAACATTGGTTCGCCCAAGTTGGGCGCGGCCAGGACCGGATTTGTTGCCAATATGGCCTTTATTTCTTCGAGTACGGCCGTGGCGGCATCCGTCCATTCGAAGTGTTCGGTGCGCCGGAGGAGGCGATAAAGGGGTAATGCCTTTTCTCCCAAGTGGGAGATGGAGCGGCTTAGAGCCGCCACTCATCCAGTCAATTTTTTGTATTTGCATGAGGTCTTTTGGGATATCCAATTATGACAGAGCTCGGATCTTGGCTGGGTTTGCTTCAATTCCTCTACCGGATACAATGAAGCCCAAGAGCTTTCCGGCTGGTACACCGAAACCGCATTTTTCCGGGTTGAACTTAATTTCATATGCTTGGAGGTTGTCAAATGTGAGCCTCAAATCGTCTACTAGAGTTTCGACGTGTTTGGACTTGACGACCACATCGTCTACGTATGCCTCCACTGTTTTGCCGATCTGGGTTGCCAAACATGTCTGAATCATGCGCTGATATGTTGCGCCGGCGTTTTTGAGCCCGAAGGGCATTGTGTTGAAGCAGAATGGTCCCTATGGAGTAATGAATGCCGTTGCGGCTTGGTCTGTCTCCGCCATCTTGATTTGATGGTAGCCAGAGTATGCGTCGAGGAAGCACGATGAATCGTGCCTTGCGTAGCATCAATAATTTGATCGATGCGGGGAAGGGGGAAAGGATCCTTTGGACAAGCCTTGTTGAGGTCCTTGAAATCGACACACATGCGCCAGGATTTGTCCTTCTTTGGTACCATTACCAGGTTTGCTAGCCAGTCCGGATGTTTTATGTCTCTGATGAATCCGGCTTCTAATAGTTTGGCTAGCTCCTCTCCCATTGCCTGTCTTTTGGATTCGGAAAATCGCCGAAGAGCCCGTTTGACTGGCTTAAATCCTTTTAGGATATTTAGGCCGTGCTCTGCCAACCTGCGTGGGATTCCTGGCATGTCTGAAGGGTGCCAGGCAAAGATGTCCCAATTTTCTCGAAGGAATTCTCGTAGTGCGGCATCTACATCAGGGTTCAGTTGTGCCCCAATGGAGGCCGTCTTTGTGGGGTCCGTTGGATGGACTTGGAATTTGACTATTTCGTCCGCTGGCTTAAAAGAGGTGGACTTGGATCTCTTATCGAGTATCACATCGTCCCTGTTCACCGTGGAGCGCAGCGCAGTGAGTTCCTCGGCCGCTAGGGCTTCGGATAGTGCCTCTAGGGCTAGTGCGGCTGTCTTATTTTCGGCGCGGAGTGCTATGTCCGGATCACTGACAAGAGTGATGATTCCATTGGGCCCGAGCATTTTGAGCTTCATGTACCCATAATGGGGTATCGCTTGAAAAATTGTGAATGTCTCTCGCCCTAGTAAAGCGTGATATCCGCTGCTGAACGGGGCCACTTGGAACGTGACCTCCTCGGACCTGTAATTGTCCAGCGAGCCGAACACCACATCCAGTGTAATTTTTCCTGTGCAGCGTGCTTCCCGACTAGGGATTATTCCTCTAAAGGTTGTGCTGCTTCGCTCAATGCGGCTCCAGTCTATTTCCATTTTTCGAAGGGTTTCCTCGTAAATGAGGTTTCATCCGCTGCCGCCATCCATGAGTACCTTAGTAAGGCGAAAGCCATCCACTATTGGACTGAGGACCAATGCGGCTGGTGCTCGGGCTGTTCGGAATTTAGGTTCGTGACTGGCATTAAAGGTAATAGCCGTGTCGCTCCATGGATTTATTGTTGCTACTTGGTAGACTTGGGCGAGGCTGCGGAGTGTTCGTTTCCGCATATTATTTGATGCGAAAGTCTCGAAGACTGTTAATACCGTACTGGTACTGCTGGGCTGGTTCTCTGGGGCTAGAAGCCCTTCGCCACTTTTGGCCACCTGCCGTAGTATCCAACATGCTCGAAGGCTGTGTGTTGGAGTGGCGCCCTCTATACTATGGATTTTGCAGGGTCCGCTGAGCCATCCCTCCAGTACGGTTCCGTGCCCTTTAGGGGTTTTTTGCTTTTTGGTTTTTAACCCAGGTGCCTGAATATGATGCACCCTTTTATTTCGGACTAGGGTTGTGTTCGGAGCCGGATTTTCCCAAAATTTGGTTTCGGTTTTCCAGGCACTCTCCGTCGCACAGTACTTTCGTACTATGGATGCCAAGTCAGCGAAGCGTGTAATTTCACGACGACTTATGGCGTTCATGATTCCCTTGTCCGTGCAATTGTTGCAGAAAATTGAGATTGCGCTTTCCTCACGGCAGTCCTTTATCATGTCCATAACCAGGAGGAATCTGGCCCAGTAATGATGTACTATTTCAGCGGGCTCTTGCCAGATTCGAGATAGATCGCTTGTGTTTGGGTGGGCGGGTGGAATTAAATTCGGAACCCCGTCCAGTCTAAGGCTCAAGGGCCAAAAAGTTTCCGAACTTGGAAGCCTGGATTGCTGGATGTTGTCCAACGAATCTGGCCCACTACCTGACTTTAGGTTCAGTGCTTGGTTGACGTCCGTCCCTCCGCGGGAATCCGGCATGGAGGGATCAGGAATCCGGACATAACTGGTCCTTAATATAGAAGAAGAGTCGCCGCACTGTTCCTCTACCACAACAACGTGGTGGGTAGCCTGGGGAGAGTTGATCTCTCTCAGATCGGTTTTAAGCCCACTCTGATCGTAGTCTGTAGCGACTCCCAAGGCGGCGATGCGATCCAAGAGCTCGTTTACGGAAGAGAGCTCCATCGGATCTAGCTGCTCGGCGAGTTCTGAGTTGATGTGAAGATCGCTTTTGAAGACCCGAGAGGTCATCGTCGGCGTGGCGGCCGAACAGGCGGTCATAAGAAAACCACCTAGCCGGATAGTTTGGCCGGTGGCCAAAGCTCCTTTGGCAACGGTGCCGTCTTTGAAGACGGGACGAGGCATCCTTCCTGATTGCGACAGCACAGAGGAACTCTCAATGAAAGCACCAATGTCGGTGTCAAAACCGGCGGATCTCGGGTAGGGGGTCCTGAACTGTGCGTCTAGGCGGATGGTAATAGGAGACAAGGGACACGATGTTTTTACCCAGGTTCGGGCCCTCTCGATGGAGGTAAAACCCTACTCCTGCTTGATTAATATTGATGATATGGGTAGTACAAGAGTAGATCTACCACGAGATCAAGGAGGCTAAACGCTAGAAGCTAGCCTATGGTATGATTGTTGTTCGTCCTACGGACTAAAACCCTCCGGTTTATATAGACACCGGAGAGGGCTAGGGTTACAAAGAGTCGGTTACAATGGTAGGAGATCTACATATCCGTATCGCCAAGCTTGCCTTCCACGCCAAGGAAAGTCCCATCCGGACACTGGACGAAGTCTTCAATCTTGTATCTTCATAGTCTTGGAGTCCGGACAATGATGATAGTTCAGCTATCCGGACACCCCCTAGTCCAGGACTCCCTCACTCCTCTTAATGATGTTGAGTCTTGTGAAATCAATACCACTTTGCTGAATCTTGTTATGAAAGATCAATTTGCCGGCCTTCCTAGTGAAGATGCCGCTACTCATCTAAACAATTTTGTTGATTTGTGTGATATGCAAAAGAAGAAAGATACGGATAACAATATTGTCAAATTAAAATTATTTCCGTTTTCACTTAGAGATCGTGCTAAAGTTTGGTTTTCGTCTTTGCCTAAAAATAGTATTGATTCTTGGAACAAGTGCAAAGATGCTTTTATCTCTAAGTATTTTCCTCCCGCTAAGATCATCACTCTTAGGAACGATATTATGAATTTTAAAGAACTTGATCATGAGCATGTTGCCCAATCTCGGGAAAGAATGAAATTGATGCTTCGCAATTGCCCTACTCATGGTTTGAATTTATGGATGATCATACAAAAATTTTATGCCGGTTTGAACTTTGCTTCTAGAAATCTCTTAGATTCGTCCGTGGGAGGCACGTTTATGGAAATCACATTAGGAGATGCCACAAAACTTCTTGATAATATTATGGCTAATTATTCTCAATGGCACACCGAAAGATCTTCTAGTAAAAAAGTGCATGCTATAGAAGACATCAATGTTTTGAGTGGAAAGATGGATCAACTTATGAAATTGTTTGCTACTAAAAATACTCCTCTTGATCCCAATGATATGCCTTTGTCTTCCTTGATTGAGAATAATAATGAATCTATGGATGTGAATTTTGTTGGTAGGAATAGTTTTGGAAACAATGCTTATAGAGGAAATTTTAATGCTAGACCGTTCCCTAGTAATCCCTCTAATAATTATGGAAATTCCTAAAATAATTCTTATGGTAATTTTAATAAGATGCCCTCTGATTTTGAGAATAGTGTGAAAGAATTAATGATTTGTCAAAAGAATTTTAATGGTTTGCTTGAAGAAAAATTGCTCAAAGTTGATGATTTGGCTAGGAACAATGATACACTTTCGCTTGATGTTGATTCTCTTAAAATTAGATCTTCTCCTCCTAAGCATGATATCAATGAGTCTCTCAAAGTAATGAGAATCTCCATTGACGAGTGCAAGGAAAGAACCGCTAGATTGCGTGCTAAAAAAAGAAAGCTTTATAAAAGCGTGTTCTTCTAGTTTCTGTGAAAATAATGATGAGGATCTTAAAGTTATTGATGCGTCTCCGATTAGATCTATGTTTTGCAATATGAATTTTGATGATTATGGGACTGATGATGAATCAACTTTTCCTAGAAGGCGTCCCAAGAATTCGGAGTCTTTAGATCTTAATGCTAAATTTAGTAAAAGTGAGATTGGAGAATCCTCAACTTCCAATAATATTGAACCTACTATCTTGGATTTCAAGGAATTTGATTATGATAATTGTTCTTTAAAAGGGTGTATTTCCTTGTTGCAATCCGTTGTTAATTCTCCTCATGCTTATAGTCAAAATAAAGTTTTTACCAAACATATTGTTGATGCCTTGATGCAATCTTATGATGACAAACTTAATTTGGAAGTTTCTATACCTAGAAAACTTAATGATGAGTGGGAACCTACTATAAAGATTAGAATTAAAGATTATGAGTGTTTTGCTTTGTGTGATTTGGGTGCTAGTGTTTCCACAATTCCGAAAACTTTATGTGATATTCTAGGTTTCCATGATCTTGATGATTGCTCTTTAAATTTGCACCTTGCGGATTCCACCATTAAAAAGCCTATGGGAAGAATCAATGATGTTCTCATTGTTGCAAATAGAAATTTGGTGCCCGTAGATTTTATCGTTCTTGATATAGATTGCAATCTTTCTTGTCCTATTATTCTTGCTAGACCTTTCCTTAGAACGATTGGTGCTATTATTGATATGAAGGAAGGGAATATTAGATTCCAATTTCCATTAAAGAAAGGCATGGAGCACTTTCCAAGAAATAAAGTCAAATTACCTTATGAATCTATCATGCATGCTACTTATGAATTTAGTGCCAAAGATGGCACTCGTTAGATCTATCTTTGCTTTTATGCCTAGCTAGGGGCGTTAAACGATAGCGCTAGTTGGGAGGCAACCCAATTTTCTTTATGTTTTTTGTTTTTGCTCCTGTTTAGTAATAAATCTTGCATCTACCTTCTGTTTAGATGTGTTTTATCTTTTAATTAGTGTTTGTGCCAAGTAGAACCTATAGGATAACCTACGATGATAGTTGATTTGATTCTGCTGAAAACCAGAAACTTTGCGTGCACGAATATAATTTTGTTAAATCACAGGAACATTATTTTGCATTGATTATTTTTGCTGCTGTTCAATAGACAAATTTTCCAGGACTTCCTATTTTGGTAGGATTTTTAGAGTTCCAGAAGTTTGCGTTAGTTACAGATTGCTACAGACTGTTCTGTTTTTGACAGATTCTGTTTTTCGTGTGTTGTTTGCTTATTTCAATGCATCTATGGCTAGTAAATTAGTTTATAAACCATAAGGAAGTTGGAATAAGTTAGGTTTAACACCAAAATAAATAAAGAATGAGTTCATTGCAGTACCTTATGTGGTGGTTTTGTTTTCTTTCACTAATGGAGCTTATAAGATTTCCTGTTGAGTTTGTGTTGTGAAGTTTTCATGTTTTGGGTAAATATTTTGTGGACTATGGAATAAAGGGTGGCAAGGGCCTAAGCTTGGGGATGATTACGGCACCCCAAGATATTCAAGAATATCCAAAAGCCTAAGCTTGGGGATGCCCCAGGAAGGCATCCCCTCTTTCGTCTTCGTTCATTGGTAGCTTAACTTGGAGCTATCTTTTTATTCGCCACATGATATGTGTTTTGCTTGGAGCGTCGTGTATTATATTAGTCTTTGCTTTTTAGTTTACCACAATCATCCTTGCTGTACACACCTTTTGGGAGAAGCCTATTTGATTAGAATTTGCTAGAATACTCTATGTGCTTCACTTATATCTTTTAAGCTTGATAGTTTTTGCTCTAGTGCTTCACTTATATCTTTTACAGCACGGTGGTGTCTTAATTTTGTAGAAATTGCTAGCCTCTCATGCTTCACTTATATATTTTTGAGAGTCTTTTAGAACAGCATGGTATTTTCTATGGTTTTAAAGTTGGTCCTAGAATGATGAGCATCCAAGTTGGGTACAATAAAAACTATCATAGAAAGTGAATTGGATGCTATGATCAACTTGATGCTTGATAATTGTTTTGAGATATGGAGGTAGTGATATTAAGTTCATGCTAGTTGGGTGACTATGAATTTAAAGAATGCTTGTGTTGAAGCTTGTGATTCCCGTAGCATGCACGTATGGTGAACTGCTTTGTGATGAAGTTGGAGCACAATTTTATTTGTTGATTGTCTTCCTTATGAGTGGTGGTCGGGGATGAGCGATGGTGTTTTCCTACCAATCTATCCCCCTAGGAGCATGCGCATAGTACTTTGGTTTTTTATGACTTGTAAATTTTTGCAACAAGTATATGAGTTTATTTGATTAATGTTGAGTCCATGGATTATACGCAGCCTTTCACCCTTCCACCATTGCTAGCCTCTCTTGTACCGTGCAACTTTTGCCGGTACCATATACCCACCATTTACCTTCCTCAAAACAGCCACCATACCTACCTATTATGGCATTTCCATAGCCATTCCGAGATATATTTCCATGCAACTTTCCACTGTTACGTTCATATGACACGCATTACTTTTGTCATATTGCTCTTTGCATGATCATGTAGTTGACATTGTATTTATGGCAAGGCCACCTTCATAATTTTCATACATGTCGCTCTTGATACATTGCATATCCCGGTACACCGCCGGAGGCATTCATATAGAGTCATATCTTGTTCTAGCTTTGAGTTGTAAATCCATAAAAGTGTGATGATCTTCATTATTAGAGCATTGTCCTAGTGAGGAAAGGATGATGAAGACTATGATTCCCCCACAAGTCGGGATGAGACTTCGGACTTTACAAAAAAAAGGAAGAAAAAAATGAAAAAAAAGAAAGGCCAAAAAGAAAAAAAAGAAAGAGAAGACCAAAGAAAAAAAGAAAAAAAAGAAGAAAAAGAAAAAAATAATAAAATGAGAGAAAAGGAGAGAAGGGACAATGCTACTATCTCTTTTTCCACACTTGTGCTTCAAAATAGCACCATGATCTTCCTGTTAGAGAGTCTCATATGTTGTCACTTTCATATACTAGTGGGAATTTTTCATTATAGAACTTGGCTTGTATATTCCAATGACGGGCTTCCTCAAAAGTGCCCTAGTTCTTCATGAGAAAGCAAGTTGGATGCACCCCACTTAGTTTCTTTTGTTGAGCTTTCATATATTTATAGCTCTAGTGCATCCGTTGGATGGCAATCCCTACTCACTCACATTGATATCTATTAATGGGCATCTCCATAGCCCGTTGATACGCCTAGTTGAAAAAGTTTGAGATTATTAAAGTATGAAACAATTGCTTGGCTTGTCATCAGGGTTGTGCATGATTAAATACTTTGTGTGATGAAGATAGAGCAACAGCCATACTATATGATTTTGTAGGGATAACTTTCTTTAGCCATGTTATTTTTGAGAAGACATGATTACTTTGATTAGTATGCTTGAAGTAATACTATTTCTTATGTCAATATGAACTTTTATTTTGTATCATTTGGATCTGAACATTCATGCCACAATAAAGAAAATTACATTGAGAATTATGCTAGGTAGCATTCCACATCAAAAATTTCTTTTTTATCATTTACCTACTCGAGGACGAGCAGGAATTAAGCTTGGGGATGCTTGATACGTCTCCAACGTATCTATAATTTTTGATTGTTCCATGCTATTATATTACCCCTTTTGGATGTCTATGGGTTTTATTTTACACATTTATATCATTTTTGGGACTAACCTACTAACCGGAGGCCCAGCCCGTATTGCTGGTTTTTTGCCTATTTCAGTATTTCGAAGAAAAGGAATATCAATCGGAGTCCAAACGGAATGAAACCTTCCGGAGCGTGATTTTTGGAACGAACATGATCCGGAGAGCTTGGAGTGCAAGTCAAGAAGCTTCCGAGGAAGCCACGAGATAGGAGGCCGCGCCCCCCCTATAGGGCGCGCCCCTGTCTCGTGGGCCCCTCGTGCGGCCACCGACGTACTTTTTCCTCCTATATATATACCTACGTGCCCTGAAAACATCTAGGAGCACCACGAAACACAATTTCCACTGCTGTAACCTTCTGTATCCGCGAGATCCCATCTTGGAGCCTTCGCCGGCACTCTGCCGGAGGGGGAATCAACCATGGAGGGCGTCTACACCAACATCCTTGCCCCTCCGATGAGTTGTGAGTAGTTTACCACAGACCTACGGGTCCATAGTTATTAGCTAGATGGCTTCTTCTCTCTTTTTGGATCTCAATACAATGTTCTCCCCCTCTCTTGTGGAGATCTATTCGATGTAAACTCTTTTTGCGGTGTGTTTGTCGAGATCCGATGAATTGTGGGTTTATGATCAAGTTTATCTATGAATAATATTTGAATCTTTTCTGAATTCTTTTATGTATGATTGAGTTATCTTTGCAAGTCTCTTCGAATTATCAGTTTGGTTTGGCCTACTAGATTGGTCTTTATTGCCATGGGAGAAGTGCTTAGCTTTGGGTTCAATCTTGCGATGTCCTTACCCAGTGACAGAAAGGGTTGCAAGGCACGTATTGTATTGTTGCCATCAAGGATAACAAGATGGGGTCTATATCATATTGCATGAGTTTATCCCTCTACATCATGTCATCTTGCTTAATGCATTACTCTGTTCTTATGAAATTAATACTCTAGATGCATGCTGGATAGCGGTCGATGTGTGGAGTAATAGTAGTAGATGCAGGCAGGAGTCGGTCTACTTGTTATGGACGTGATGCCTATATACATGATCATGCCGAGATAATCTCATAACTATGCGCTTTTCTATCAATTGCTCGACAGTAATTTGTTCACCCACCGTAATACTTATGCTATCTTGAGAGAAGCCTCTAGTGAAACCTATGGCCCCCGGGTCTATCTCTTATCATATGTGCTTTCAATCTACTTTTATTTGCATCTTTACTTTTTGCATCTATATTATAAAATACCAAAAATATATTTATCTTATCATACTATCTTTATTAGATCTCACTTTCGCAAGTGGCCGTGAAGGGATTGACAACCCCTTTATTGCATTGGTTGCGAGTTCTCAGTTTATTTGTGTAGGTGCGTGGGACTTTTGAGGAGCCTCCTACTGGATTGATACCTTGGTTCCCAAAACTGAGGGAAATACTTACGCTACAGTTGCTGCATCACCCTCTCCTCTTCGAGGAAAACCAACGCAAGCTCAAGACGTAGCAAGAAGCAGCGTGGGTTCCGCCCCGGGCGACGCACTGCTGGATAGATACCCTGTGGATGACATCATGGAGAACACTAATTGTGAGGTACACTTCAAAATAAAGAACATATCAGTGAAGGCGCGGATGCCGTTGCGTATACAAATCCCCCCGGAGCAACCTACCATTGCAGAACGATTCCAGCCGGCTATGCTCGTGTCGTGGTTGATGAGGTGGTGGACCATTATTTGGGGCTACAACTTGACATTCCTGGAGGTGACGAGGAGCACACATTGGGAGAGGCCATACATCGTATCATCCTATGGAGAAAGGATTGCATCATCTTTCGAAGGCCACCGACACCGCGTCAGCTAGAGCTTGAAATTCTAGGAGGTGACGAGGAGCAGACGACTCCCGCTCCTCCAACGCGTGAGGCCACTCCTCCTGCTTCAACTCAGACAACGTGTGAGGCCACTCCTCCTGCTTCAACTCAGCCAATGCGTGAGGCCACTCCTCTTGCTTCAACTCAGCCAACGTGTGAGGCCACTCCTCCTGCTTCAAGTCAGCCAACGCGTGAGGCCACTCCTCCTCCTTCAACTCAGCCAACGCGTGAGGCCACTCCTCCTCCTCCAAGTTCACCAACGCGTGTCACTCCTCCTCCAAGTCCGACACCGCGTCAGTCGTCTCCGCTGCCTCAGCAATCACGGAAGTGAGCCGCCGCAGCTATAGTGCGTAGTGCTACAAGTCGAGGTAGTACAGGAGGTACAGGCGGAGGCAAGCGATTTCAATATGGTCCAAAAAGCATCGCGCCTCTTCCGCAGAGGCCTTACGACATGACCAAGGAGCAAAACGATGCCATAGTGAAGGCCCAAGTGGAGGTCCATTTCACACCAAAACCGGCACCGCCGCCAAGGGAGAAAGTGCTCGAGGAGAAGATTGGCCACTTTATTCATATGGCGCGACCACCAGCTCCCAAGCCTGTTGACTTAGACAATAAGCGCCAAATCAGGAAGGCACATCGAGCACGACAACAGGGGTCGAGCACGACAACAGGGGTCGAGCTCGAGCTCGAGCCAAGCAGCTGGCCAAAAATGCGGGAAAACCGTTCCCCAACTAGGAGAACAGGCTGCACAATTGATCCCCCCGCTTGTTGTACCAACACATGAGAGCACCAACGCTGGTCATCTGGTAATAACCGAAGAGCATAGACGGAACACTGAAATGCTCGGTATCACTGTTGGGCAACTCCTCGAGATTGAGGCCATGCCTAAGCTTAAAGAGGAGGAGATAAAATGGAAATATGCCTGCGGCCAACCTTTGGTAAGGCCTGAGGAGATCAAGAACCTCCCAACAAGAATGTATCAATTGCATGATTGGTACATGAAAATTACCAAGAGTAGCAATCGAGAGGGCCTCATGGTGAAAGTCAAGGAAGAGTATTACTTCCATAAGATAGCTCTGTCCATTGAGTATTCAGAACTATTTCAGTTATTCCATCAAGACGCACTCAACAAATCCATCGTCAGTTTGTATTGTCGGTAAGTGATTTCTTTCTGTAATTCAAGTCTCAAGCTAGCTTTAGTGCTCATTGATCGATTTTTACCTGTAATTATCCTCACTATATTCTTTTCTGTGGTATATTATGCAAGATGAAGATGTATGAAATGGAAAAAGCTGGACGCTATGGCATTGGATTCATTGAACTAAATACCATTAATGAGGAAACATGGACATATGCATGGTATTAAACAGAGGTAGATAAAAACATGCTAGAGTTCTTGAAGCGCCTCAATACCAATGAACATATACTACTTCCTTACAACTACACGTGAGTCACACTGTCTTATACTACAAATTCTATTTTTACTTACTAGCTAGCTAGATGTTAATAATTAAGTGTATATGGTTTAGGGTAGTTGATGAGTGTTATGCACATGCCCGCTTAATTAAGACATGCAAACATGTGTGCATGCAGTTACCATTGGATCTTGTTAATCATTAAAGTTGACGAAGGAACAGTTGAAGTACTGGACTCACTATTTAAAGAGAAGAGAGAGTACACAACCGTGAAGGGGATACTCGACAGGTAATTTCAATCATTATTAACTATATGTCAGCCTCTTTAGTTCATCATTTCCTGATATCAACTATTTAATAATTTGTTTATTCATTTTCTTTGCCGGCGGGCAGGGCTTGGGCAAAGTTTAGGATTTCGAAAGAGGTTCCAGGCGAATGGAGAGAAAGGGTGCATTGGTTTTGACCCAAGGTATAATTAATTAAGTGGTACTATCTAGCTACCTACCATGCATCTCTTTAATTCTAGTTTCAATACCATTAATTATCATGCTTGATTAATTATTATCTGATTAAATTCTATTATCGTAAAGGCCCTGAAGCAGGCGCAAGGGAGAGATCATTGTGCATACTGCGTTTTCGAGAACATTCGCATGATGACGTCCGAAAGGACCAAAACTGAGAGACAGCTACGGGTACGCGCGTTTGATAGAACACTATTCATAATTTTTACGTCATTATCGATATCTAGTCACATAACTAATACACATGCATATTGATCTCCTTCTTAACAGCTCGAATCGGTGCGGGAGACGCTCCTACCAGTGGAGCGCATACGAGCACTTTAAGAGGAAATGGCGGGATTTTTGCTTGACGAGGTCATAGATCCCAAAGGGGAATTCTACTACCCGCTACCGCCCCAATGAACTACTCCCAATTGTCATCGTGCTCCGAAGGCACCAAGGAAAATGCCACTGGCTCTGAAAGGCTACATGTAGGAAAAATTGTATATATATATGCATGTGTATGTGTGAATTAATGGTGCGGTTGTGAGACATTTGATATATATATATATAGGGTGGGTCTATTCTAATAACACCCTTAAGAGTCTTATTCTGATAACACCTCCCTACTCCGCCTACCCCACAACCCACCACTCCCCCGAGCCCTGAGGGCATAACCTCCCTCCCCTTCAGCATCGGTGCCCCGCAAGACCACCACCTACCACAAGCTCGACCGCCCACCACCACTCCCACTGCCGGTGGCCCCCGCGGCGCCCCACCCCACCACCACCAGACCCCCGCCTCTCTCCCACCCCCACCCCGCGCACCACCAGCCTCCCATGCCCCACCTCTATCCCATGCACCACCGACGCACAGGGCCATGGCCACCCCCCGATGCCCCACCTTCTTCCCCGTCGGCCCCCCCGCACCCCTACCTTATTCCTCGCCGGAGCTCCACAACCCACCACCTTCTTCCCCGCTGGGATCCCCCACCCCTACGAACTGGCCACTGTGGTCTCCGCCACCTCCTCTACATCCACCGTCGGCCACTGAGAAGCACCGCGCCGCCGGCCGCCCTGCCTACCCCAGTGCGAGCCTTCCCCTTCCCTATTTCTCCGCCTGGACCCAGGCGACCAACGGATCTGAGGCCCCGTGCCCTCCCGTGCCTTCTGCATGGCCTCCTCCCCCGCCGGTGGCCGCGCTCGTCAGGCCCGACCTGGTCGAAACCCCGCGGCGAGCCCCGACCCCGACTGGGGCCTACCCTCCTCCAGTGGCTCGGACCACCATGGCTCCGCCATGAATCTGAAAGAAGACTCCGGTGGGGGCCTGTCCCCCGTGCCGGCCAGGGTCGTCCTCTCTTTCCATGGCCAGGCAAAGACTAGCGCCTCGTCTCCGGCCTCCACTGACAACCATGGCCACCACGCCACATCTCACCTCCCTTCCCTCCTTCCCGGGCCGTGCGCCCCTTCACCGCCATCGACGCGACGAGGTCAACAGCCAAAGCCATGGCCACCAAGCGCATCCGCAATAGCAGTCTCAGTTTTGGTGGACACCACTGCCTCACCTCAATCCTACCTGCCTCACCGCACTGGATTGCATCCCTACCGCCAGAAAAAGAACTGCATCCCCACCGCAATGAACTACAACATCGACAGAAGAGCACTGCACCCCGCCCGCTAAGAATTACAAAACCGTGATGGTCCAGGACACCCCAGCAAAAGAGGAAGGAGTGCTCGCCGTCCACAACCTTGCCACAGGTGCGGCTGTGCTTGTCCCCCTCCTCCTCGTCATTTGTGGCCACCAAAACTCATTTGTTGACCTTCTTTTGCACCATCGATAGAAGAGGACTGCATCCCCGCAACACATTTTGAAGTAGTGCAGATAGTTCAGTTTATTTTGTGTGTCTAGACTAATGAAATTCAGTTTATTTTAATACACAGGCAATAGTGATTAGCACATTAGGTGTGCAACTCTTATCTGCAGAGGAAGTGGTGCTCGGTGGAAGAACAATAAGAATGGTCAGTCACCAAATCAGAGAGATAGCAACGCAGACTCTTCCCGTCAATTCTGCATGTGTGCAAAACAAAGACCTCACCCCACCAAAATATTGGATAAACTCACAACACACCCGTGGGGAGCTGAAGCATAGGGTTGTTTTTAATTCAAATGTTGTTCAGCCAAAAGCATGTGTGCAGCCCGATTGTTTTTCAGGGTTGTTTCTGCTATTTCCCAGGGCTCGCAGACCCCTTTTCATCTGAGTTCAGCTCGCTTCGTCAACGTTCGCAGTTCACTGCTTTTTTGAAATTATTTTGTGAAGAATTGATGAAAATCTCTTGTTCATTCTATGAAAAAAATCTTGAAGTTCTTCTGGTCATGGGTCATGGTTCATTTTTCATGGTTGAAGTTCACTTATTTGTTGCCTTTTTCGTCCGCGGTTCAAAGAAAAGTTGTGAAAAAATACACTTCACTCGTTCCTGTCCGCACTTTAGAGAAAAATATGAAAAATGTGGCTGAACCGTTCTCTTTCTTTCCAGCAATGCATGCATGTTATTTTACAGGGGCTTGGTGCTTTTCCTTGTAACCCCCATTGAGTTCATAAAGTTGTCTCTGCTTAGATTCGCAGTGCAGTGCACAGTTTCCCAGGGATTCTCAAGTTTTGTTTGTCTCTGTGTGTTGGTTCATGTTTTTTGTGTACTTGTGATGTGCAAGTTTCTCTGTTTCGTTATACATATGTTCCATTCGTTTGAAACCCATCAATGATTCAATTTGTGAAAAAGAATGTACAGAGGGGTTCACTTTTATTATTTTTGGATTTCCTTTTGCAATTTTTTCTTGGCAAGTTTATAATTTTCTGAAAATTGATGCAGCTCATTGACAAAACCTTTGTGCTGCACTTTTGCAGAAAAAAGAACGATGAAGCTCACCTTGTCATACACGTTGCTAAAATACTAAAAGAAATATTTTTATTTTTGTTTTAAAGAAAATAACATTCAAAGAAATGCAGCTCCAGAACAAAAATAACATTGCAAGAAGTTCAGTCCTTCTATTTCTACCTTGAGGTTCACTTTCTTCAACCAAAACAAATGCAGTTCTCTAGCCTTGATCATGTAGTCCTTATGTAATTTTGAAAAGTTAGAAAAAAGCAAAAAAAATCATGCAGCCCATTTAACTCGTGTTACGATTCACTTTCCCCCTGATGTGGTTCACTTGCGTTGTCACTCTCTATGGTCCAAAAGATGAAGCTCACTAGCTCTCACCATGCAGCTCGGATGCATTTTTTAAATAAGTTAAAAAAAGCAAAAAAATGATATGGTTCAACACTTAGACTCGTGTTGCGTTTCAGTTTTTCTCTTGATGTGGTTCACTTGGCCATATCTCTGCGGTCCACTCTCGTTCATAAAAAAAGAACTTATTCATAAAAATAAAATAGAAAAAAGAGTACAAGAACCATACAGCTCGCTTGCCTGTCCGATGTAGTGTGGTTTTCATTTTGAAGCAGTGCGATCGGCCGTATGATGTTGTTCATTCCGCAAGTGCAAAAAAATGTTACGAAAGCGAAAAAAAGTAATGTGGTTCATTTACACCCGATGTGAAGTGCACTCTACTTTCTCGTCCTTGAAAAAAAATTATGTTTGAATAAAAGAAACCATGCAGTTCTCTAACACGTCTGATGCAGTGCGGTTTTTCGTCCGATGCAGTGCGGTTTTTAGTCGAATGAATTACCCACCTCGATTTGGGTGTCGCGAAAAACAGAGTGTCCGCGTTTCGGTAAATTTAAAACTGCTCTTAAACCGTAAGAATTAGAGAGAGTGTTCTACATGAAAAAGTTGCGTCTCGTTGATATCTTTCCTACGGCATAACATTTGAATAATTTTGACAACCGGTTTGTAAAACTTTCAAGAAAAACGGCCGCTGTCACTCGTCATCCGCCACATGATTTTCGAAATTAACTTAAAACTGTAAAGAATCTCAAAACTATTCCTACATACGAAAGTTGCGCCTTGTACATAGCTTTCCAACGACATATTACATGCCTCGTTTTGACAAACGGTTCAAAAATTAGAGCGAAAACAGTACCGAAAATTGCAAAAATTTCAAAAAAAACATAATTCTGCGATTTAGTAAATTTGAAACTGCTCTTAAACCGTAACGAATTAGAGAAAATAATAGATATGAAAAAGATGCGCCTCGACGATATCTTTCCAATGGCGTGTCATTTGCTTTATTCCGATAATCGGTCTAGAAAAAATCGCGAAAATACGCTCGCTGCCATTCGTCGTTCGCCGCACCACTTTTGAAACTGCTCTTAAACCGTGAGGAAGCTCAAAAAGTGTTCAACATGGCGAAGTTGCGCCTAATCCATAGCTTTCCAATGGTATATTATACGCCTCGTTCCGATGAAGGGTTAAAAAACTAGAGCAAAAACAGTACCAAAAAAAACACCACTTGCAGTTTTTTTCGACACGAAGTTTACTCGTGTGAGTACTGCAGCACACTTGGTTCAAACAATGACGTGCACTTGCGTTGAGCGTGCAGTGCGGAAGTGTTATCAGAATAGTTATTCTGCTAACATTAGCATAATAGACCGGCTATATATATATATATATAATCATTTTTATGAGAAATTCTATTTATATATATGCATAAAGTGTACAATATGTAGTATCGTAAAATACCAGCAAACGAAAAAGAATTAAATGGAAAACACAAAATTAAAGGAAAAATAAATAATAAAACCAAAACCCTCCAAACTTTTTAGTACCAGTTGGTAACACCAACCGGTACTAAAGCTCTCCCCACACCCGGCCATGGCTCGCGCCACGTGGCGGCCCTTTAGCTACGGTTCAAGCCGAACCGGTACTAAATATTACCTTGGGGTGCCTCGGGCATCCCCAAGCTTAGGCTCATGCCACTCCTTAGTCCTTCATCCATCGTGATCTCACCCAAAACTTGAAAACTTCAATCACACAAAACTTAACAAAACCCTCGTGAGATCCGTTAGTAGTAAAACAAATCACCACTTTAAGTAGTGTTGCAAACTCATTCATATTTTATTTTTTCATTGTATCTACTGTATTATAACTTCTCTATGGCTTATACCTCTGATAAAATCGATAGTTTCGTCAAAACGAGCAAAACAATGCATCAAAAACAGAATCTGTCTTAAACAGGACAGTCTGTAGAAATCTGAACATCTACCATACTTATGTAACTCCAAAAATTCTGAAAAATAAGGACAAAATAAAAAATTTGTATAGAAGTACTGTGCCAAAAGTTTCAGAACCGTTTTACTTTCTACTAAAAAAATTAAAATCACGCACTATAGCCAAAGTTTATGTTTTTACACCGCATAAACCAAACAAGCAATCTAATCATCGTAAAGGCAAATCTTGGCACATTACTTTTATAATACAATGGATTTATACAACGGGATAATTATTTTTGTTGAAAATTTTCTGTAATTAAGATTCACAAAGTTTCCATGGGCATGAACAAAGTTCAAGGCATGCTCCCACTTTAACAATGCTCGTCTCTCTCACTTTCACTTGTACTTTTGAAAAGTTTTAGGTTCCCCACTTTATTTTTTTTGTTTTTAAACTTTATAAAAGCACTCAACAGAAATAAATGACTCTCTAAAACTTCCAGGTTGTCTCCTTGGCAGCGCTTTCTTTAAAGCCATTAAGCTAGGCATATAGTGCTCAAGTAATGGATCCACCCGGATCTCAAGGTATATCAAAGCCAATTTTAATAAAAATGATTTGTAATTTAATAATGAGCAAAAAGTGACATATATCATGTAATGACGAAGTCTAACTCTCTTCCTATGCCTGGCATGTCATAAAAGAACAATTCATGCACACAAAGTAAAGGCCAATGCATAGTATAAACAGCTTCTCGCAATTTAATTGTATTGGAAACATAGAGAGGCGGAGATGTAGTTCCTTTCTCATAGTAATTGCAAGTAGGAGCAGCAAGAACATGCATATTATGTTTATCAAAATCATTATGTGCAACATTAGAATGCAACCCATCACTATAATCCTTAATAAGCACAAACTTCTCCGATATAGTGTAGTTGGGAGAATTCAAAAAGATAATAGGACTATCATGCGTGGGTGCAATAGAAACAATTTCATTCATAACATAAGGAACTATAGCAAGTTAATCTCCATAAGCATCATTCATATTGGCATCGTGGCGACAAGCATAGCAAGCATCAAGTTCATCAAAAAGGGGTATTTCAAATGAATCAATGGGATCATAGCAATTATCTAGCATTCATCCTTCGGTAAGAACGAAGGGACATTAAACAATGTATGAGTTGGAGGGTTAATCTCATTAGAAGGTGGGCACGGGTAGCTAATCCGCTCTTCCTCCTTTTGTTCTTTGCTCTCCTCATCATCTTTTTCATCCAATAAGCTCATAGTTTCAGGAATTTCTTCTTCCATAGATTCCTGCAAAATATTAATCTCTTCTTGGACAGCGGAGACTTTCTCAACAAATGCATCAATATCGACATTGAATTAATAATTCTCATAGCAATATTTAAGTATAGCAAAATTTTCAGGCCTATAAACATCATCATCAAAAGCTTCATACTTTTCAAACACAGATTCAATTTCATAAGCACCCTTAAAAGCAACAAATTCTTCTATTCATTTCACATCATAGTAATCATATATACCATTAGCATAAGAAGCCAAGGTTTCATTATCACTAAATCTACATGAAAAGGGAAGGTGTGGAGCCTTCATCCTAGAGCAACAAGTATAATCATATCTCAAGCATAGATGTCGAGCATACCAACGCAACATAAGAATTTGATCCCATAATAGTTTCCCTTTTTGAGTCAAGCGATAATCCCTAAAGTATTCACGTTGATCCAACGTGTCTCCCATTATATAATTGAATGTGGTTTTCTCAAGATTATTAAAGTAGTGCATAATATCTTTCACATAATGTGCATCGAGGGTTTTAGGAGGTTCCCCATCTCCATGAGTATCAAGTACACCTAATTTTTTTTGGTATTTTGTGTTCCATATCCATAACTAAATATAGAGAACAACTTAGAACATAAAATAAAAACTACTTAGTGCTAAAGAAAATAAGCACACATGAGAATATTCACCCCACGCTATTACTCCTCGGCAACGACACCAGAAAAAGTTCTTGATAAACCACACGTATAGGGGATTAGTTGTATCCTCTTTCGATAATTAAGAGTGTCGAACCCAACGAGGAGCTAAAGGTAGAACAAATATTGCCTCAAGATCTATCGACCACCGATACAACTCTACACACTCTTAACGTTCGCTTTACCTAGAACAAGTATGAAACTAGAAGTACTTTGTAGGTGTTGTTGGATAGGTTTGCAAAATAATTAAGAGCACGTAAATAAAAAGTAGGGGCTGTTTCGATAAAGACACAACTAAATTAGTTTTAGTAGAGAGCCTTTTGTCACAAGAAAGTTATTTGTCCCTAGGCAATCGATAACTAGACTGGTAATCATTATTGCAATTTTATATGAGGGAGAAGCATAAGCTAGCATACTTTCTCTTCTTGGATCATATGCACTTATAATTGGAACTCTAGCAAGCATCCGCAACTAATAAAGATCATTAAGGTAAAACCCAACCATAGCATTAAAGTATCAAGTCCTCTTTATTCCCATATGCAAACAACCTACTTACTCGGGTCTGTGCTTCTGTCACTCACACCACCCACCATAAGCAAATCATGAACATATTGCAAACCCTACAATGGGGATCCCTCACGCTTGCGCGACATGGAGAGCACCATAGGATAGCAGCAATAATCAAACAGGCAACTCAAACCAATCATGATCATCAATGAGCCCATAGGACAAAATGGATCTACTCAAACATCATAGGATAGCCATACATCATTGGGAAATAATATATAGCATTGAGCACCATGTTCAAGTAGATATTACAGCAGTGAGAAGAGGTGTTACACCGCTGCATAGAGGGTGAGAGAGTTGGTGATGGCAGCGGCGAAGTTGTTGGTGTAGATCTCCGTCACAAAGATGACCCCGGCGGTGTTTCGGCGCCACCAGGAGAGAGGGGGAGAGAGCCTGCCTTCTTCTTCTTCTTCTTCCTTGACCCCGCTAGATGGGAGAAGGGTTTCCCCTCTGGTCCATGGTCTCCATGGCGGCGGAGGGGTGAGAGGCCCTCCGAGATTGGATCTCTCTCTCTATTTCCTTTTGTTTCCGTGCTCCCTGATTCTGCCCTTTCATCTTTTCTTAAATTTCCAGAGATTCATAACTCCGATTGGGATATACTCTGAACACGATTTTTATCCAGATATTGGCTTTCTCATGGTGAAAGAAGGGCACCAACCGCCTTACAGAGTGGCCACAAGGGCCCAGGGCGCGCCCTTCCCCCTGGGGCACGCCCTTCCCCCTGGGGCACGCCCCCTGCCTCGTGGACTCCTCGGGCATCATCTCGAGTTGATTCTTTTTCCCCAAAATCACATATATTCCCAAAAAAAATCTCCGATAGTTTTTATCGCGTTTGGACTCAATTTGATATGGATTTTCTGCGAAACAAAAAACATGCAACAAACAGGAACTGGCACTGGAAACTGGATCAATATGTTAGTCCCAAAAATAGTATACAAAGTTGCCATAAGTATGTAAAAGTTGTAGAATATTGGCATGGAACAATAAAAAATTATAGATACGACAGAGACGTATCAGTGCCCGAAGCTGCTGTCAGCCTTTCCTCCCCGATGGTGGATGGTGGCTGGATAGAGGTCCAGTGCCGGAAGAACCGGCGCCCAAGCAAGGAGCTACTGGGTAATGGACTACGAGGCTGGGCGCTCTCTTCGGACCGGCGTAGCCGATTCAATGCGGATCCGGGGCGGATTGCCTTCTTAAAGCGCTTCGACGGCAAATGCTTTCACTGCCTCAGTAAACTTCGTCGTAGAAAGGATTGTAGGAATCCCCTTTGCTGCATAGTCTGCGAGTGCCCGGGTTATTTTGGCTGCGACTGTCCCCAGAATCCACGCAAAATCCCTCCGCCCCCTAGGCGCTGGTGCGGGAACGGCTCCGCTTCCCCTTGCCGCCACAGCAAGAAGAGTCGCATGCTGCCCAGGTAATGGAGTGCCAGAGCATCAACGATCTGGCCCGCCGCTGTGGAGCAGCTGCAAGGTGGTGGTGTCCACGTCGGCTTTGGAGCATATGAGGTGTTCATCCTGAGCTGCCAGGCGGTGACCCTCACCGCGGCGGGGAAGTGACACCCGGTGCCCAGCCCCATGGCGGTGGGGCAGGACCAGGAGAAGCAGCTACGCATCCTGCCACACCAGCTGAGGATCACTCGCTATCATCCGGAAGATTTCTTCATCATCTTCGATCTGCCGGTGCACCGTGACGACATCGTCAGGCTGGGGTCCCTCACCGTCGACAGCACCAAGCTCTTCATCAGGCCCTGGCACGAGCACGACCACGCGGCCATCCAGGTCTTCAACCACCATGTCCACGTCGTCATCGAGGACCTGCCGCAGCACTTCTGGTTGGTCGAAGGCGTAGAGGAGGTGCTCGGCTGCCATGTCTATCGACTGGACAGCCGTACCCACGAGTGCGACATACCAAGAGCTTCGCCTGCTGGGTCTGGGTGTGGGACTTGGCGCTCATCCCGATGAAGCACACTTTCTGTGTGTTAAAGAGGGGTGCCGACCGTGTCGAGGAGATGTTGGGTCACTCCTCGCCGAATCGGGCCATCACCCCTCCCCCACCGTGGAGTGTCATGATGTGCTCATCCACATTGATCTGGTGGAGGACTGGACGCCGTACCAGCCGAGATCGCCTCCCTCAGCTCAGAGCGGTCTGCCTTCTGACGACTCCGACGATGATGACATGCCCATGCCCAGGACCTACCCTGACTCTTGGGCCAAGGGCATCAAGGATGGCCATAAGGAGCTGAGGTGGCGCAGGCAGGTGGCGCCGGTCGTGGACACTGGCTGCCGGGGCCTGCCGCGCAGTAACCAAAGGCGTGATGAGGATATGGACGACCAAGACGGATGAAGATCATGGAAGGATGCACTATTTGGTAGGCGGAATAGAAGCAAGGACGAGGCTTAGCTCCAAGGCACCTCCTCCTGCCGCCTCAGCCACTCTCCCCTAGGCCAGCGACCGGCAGGCGACAAGCGTGGCCGGGGGAGTCCGTGCGCCGCTCGGATGCTGCCCCAGGTGAGTTAGAGTCACGCCTGCTTCAGCCTCCATGCCCACACTGCCCGCCCCCAGCACAGGCAGCCCCTGCAGTAGTCGACGTCGACCCTGTTTCGGCCTTCTTTGTTGGGGCCACGGCCGCCCCCTGCCATCCGAGAGCTTCGACTGCATGGCCGCTGAGCTGGACACCAACGTGGCTCGGGCGGTGGCTAGCCCTTTGCACTTCAACAGCACGGTGGCCCAGGACAATGCACTACACAGCCTGGGTGATGCTTTCGGGCCAACCCTTGCCTGGCCGACTGAGGTGCTGGGCCTGCTCAACCACCATGCGCCGGCACAATCGGAGAGGGTGGAGGTTTAGCTAGGATCCATCATGCAGCAAGTCCGCCACCTTCAGATCGACCATGATGCCCAGCCTCTGCCGGCACTGCTATTCCGGGAGGTGCAGCCACCCCTTCTGCTAGCCCTGTTCCTGCCCCGCCCCAGCGCCGCTCCTCTGCACCACCGAAGACCCACGTCACTGCAGCTCCAACACGCCATAGCGCCCACCAGGCGGCCATGCAGCCTATCGTGCCAGTGGTGCAGTGGGCCACTGCTCTGCGCCTGGTCCGTGAGCTTGGGCTGCTTGGACCGAAGGAGAAGATTTCCAAGAAGGCTACAGAAAACCTCATTTGCAAGTTTGACGAACCGCTCACGGAGGACGACATCGCCATCATCGCTAGGGTTATGCATCTGGATGGTGAGGCCCTACGCATTTCTGATGGCATGGCCGGACCTGATGAGACTACTGACGTGGCCATAGTTTGATCATGTTAGGACAAATTAGGATTAGCCTCCAGCAACAACCAACCTTCTGCTGGTCTGAGTTAGGATTTAACCCCTTGTTCTGTAGTGTTAGGCTGCGGTTAGAATGGCGGCAGAGTAGTTTTGGGTCTACTCGTGGACTCTATAGCTCCCCTGTTAAGATGGTGGTGTATGTTGTACTACGTTTTCTTAGTAATGAATGTTTAGAGCAAAATTTTGTTTCCCAATGGATGACAACCACTGTCCTATCATGAGCTGGAACATCCGGGGGATGAACATGCCAGCGAAATGTGACACCATTTGTGAAGTGGCTCAAACCCACAAACTAGCGGTGCTCTGCCTCTAGGAAACCAAGATTGAGGTGTGGAACCAAAATTTAGTGAAGGAAATCGGTGGTGCCATGCTCACTAACTGCATTGTCATGCCTGCCATCGGATCAAGGGGAGGTGCTGCAATTTTATGGAACAAGGAGCTAGTTTCATTAGCTTCACATGCAGTAGGACAGTTTGCTATCACAGCTAAACTGACGATCCTCCGATTAGCCACATCATTCTGGCTGACGACGGTATACGGTCCAGTAGACGACGCTCGCAAGGATGATTTCCTCCTAGAGGTGGTGGATGCTGCTCCTCCTTTAGCCGAACCATGGTTGATAAATGGAGACTTCAACATAATCTACGAAGCACGAGACAAGAACAACCTGAACATTAATAGGAGGCTTATGGGTAGGTTTAGAGCGACCATAGACGCGGTTGGGCTGTGGGAGATCGAGTGGAAGAACCGTAGGTTTACATGGAGTAATGAAAGAGAAAATCCCACCTTAGTGAGCATTGACAAATTCTTCTGCAGCCAAAGTTGTGAATCCCTCTTCCCAAAATATGCCCTCATGGCGGCTTCGACGGCATGCTCCGACCACTGCCCACTTTTCCTCACAAGCATGAAGAGCCCATTCAGGAAGGCGACGTTCAATTTGAGTCCTTTTGGAAAAAATTCCCACACTTCCATGAGATGATGGAAAGGGCCTGGAATAGGCCAGCCGCAAATGCTTGTGCTTTCATGAGACTGAGAGTTAAGATGGAAAGGACATCCACAGATCTCCAGATATGGAGCAAGTCACTCTTCAACGATGCAAAACTTTAGTTTCACATTGTTAATGAGGTGATTCTGAGGCTGGATGTAGCTGTCAGATTTCGGCTTCCGCAAACCCTTGAGAGGTTCAAACTCTAGGGTGCGTGCGAAGATCTCAACGTACCGAGCCTGCCAACTCGTGATCCTCACAGCCTAACGCGACGAACTCGAAGAGAAAGAGAGACACGACAGTTTATCTTTGTTCGGGCCACCTTGTGGTGTAATACCCTACTCTAGCTTTGTGGTGGATTGCCTCGAGAGGCTGAGGATGAACTAGTACAGTGGTTGAACAACCTCAGGAGGTGAGGTGTTCTTGAGCTCGAGTGAGCTGGTAGGATGGTGAGGGTGGAATAGATTCGATCCTCTGGCTAGTTACTCCCGTCCGTCGTCCTCCTCTTCTATAGTGGTGGCTAGGTCCTATTTATAGTGGCCTTGGTCCTCTTCCCAAATGTTGGCGGGAAGGGATCCCACAACGGCCAGATTTGAAGGGAGACAACAAGTATGCCCTATCCTGACTAAAGTGGTCTTAGCTTGCAAAAGCCTCTGGTCTAGATGCTACAATTGGCTCAGCGATGACCTCCATCCTGGCGGTCTTGGTCTTGCTGGACCAGAATGGAAACCGTTGGCTGATTCCTCGGGACTCCGCGCCTGCTGCTTGCCTCCTTTGTAAGAGGAAACTGGTACACTGCGCCCGCTCGCACCCGCCTGGCCTTGATCGTCATGGCTCACGTCAGAGCCTCGTGAGGTGCACCTTGCATAGAAATCTCCGCTCCTCAGGAGCCAGCCTGGGAGACCGATCCCCTTGGAGGTCTTGGTGTCGTCTGCCTCACAAGACCTGGCCCCTCATGAGGGTCTTGAGTTGTTGGTGCTGAAGCTGGGCCGTACCAGGCTGTCGATGGAGCCACGTAGTGGGCCGTAGGCATGCAAGTTTGGGTACCCCCATATCTAGAATGCCGACAGTAGCCCCCGGGCCCAAGGCGCGCTCGGACTTGGCTTCTAGGCGAAGCCAAAGGGCAAGGGTGGAGCGCCACGGGCCCTAACCGCCTGCGTCCCTGAACGATGTGTGGTGATTGATGGGACATGGGTGTCTCCACTTCCCCACACTGCCTCGGCAACCACTCCTGGTTGACAAAAAGGCTGGCACCTGCCGCTGAGGCTTCATTGCGTTCCTCTCTTCTTGCTCCAGATCCCCTTTTCTCCCTACGCTAGAAAAGTCCTTTAGATCAGACGATCCTCCCCACCGAGCTCTCGCCCGATGGCCACTGATAAGGCTAAGGCTCCAGCCTCAGCTGCCGGCTCCGCCGCCTGGTTCGAGCTAGCGTTGAGCAAACCCACCGTCACTGAGGACAAGCTCCAGACCGCACTTATTTTGATGGCGAGCGACGACAGCTAAGGGGGGGGAGACAATGCTACGGGTTGGCTCCGACGAGCCGGAACCCGCGAACACTTTCTACCCCTTCTTTCTGCACAACGTCTATGCTGGATTGATTCCTCCTTTCTCCCGCTTCTTCTACACAATCCTCCACCATTACGGTATCCACGCGCTCCATCTTCATCCCGATTTCATTCTCCTCCGGTCAATCTTTGCCTTCTACTGCGAGGCATTCGTGGGGGTGATGCCTTCCATCTCAATGCTCTGCCACTTCTTCTACCTCCGGGTGAACGACCACCAGCCCACAGGGTGTGCTGGCATCGTTGCATCCAATGGCAGCAATGCGATTTCTCATGCCGGGAAGAAGGTGGACGACCTCCAAAAAATGGGTTCTCATGGACGCGAAGCACTCCCACATCCTGCTGGAGCTCGCGACATGGCTCCTATCATCCGAGAAGGGGTGGTCTCACGAGAAGATTAGCGACCGCCAAGAGAGGCCGCTGATGAAGAAGATGGAGGATGACTTGAAGGCGGAGAGGCTATGGGGGCAATGATTGTCAAGGAGTTCCTGATGCAGCGCCTGGCGCCACGCCAGGAGCGCTCCCGCCCCTTGTGGAAGCTCGGCGGCACAGAAGACATGCTCTGGTTGCGCCAAGACAACATGCCCGACGAGGAGTTGAGCAAGGTTTTGCACTCCTTGGTTGGGAAGGACTCGAGGGGCCCTCCGGATGATTGCCTCCTGCTGTACCACCGAGAAGATGGGGAGGAGATCGCAGCCGCCATGCCTGTCTACAACAAGCGCGGGCTCGTGTCAACGGAGCTTCCCCCCCCCAGCCGCCTCCTTGGTCGACTTGTCCTCCGGTGACCCCTCCTCTGAAGCCACCAAGGAGGGGGAGGGGGAGACGTCTGCTCCGAGGCAGAGAGACCTCCTCTGCGACTTCTTCGACGACAACGACGAAGGTGCGCACCCGGTCATGGAGTTGGCTCGCCTTGCTGGGGTCACCACGAGATTCGTGGGGCCCCTTCGAAGAAGTCCAAGCAAGCGGTCCTGAAGAGGGGCAGGTCGGCGCTGATTCCCCTGGGCAGCGCTCCTGCTTCGCCACCACCATCCAGTGCGGTGCCGACTGCGTGTTCGCCTGTTCCCAAGAATGCAGCGCCGCCCGTGCCCGTGAGGCCCGCACTGATGAGCCTGAAGAGGAACTACGTCGCCGCAGACTAGTAAGTGCTTCCTTCCTGGCCTTGCTCTTGGATTTCGTCGTGGTGCTTAGTATCTTTTTTTTCATCAGACCGCAGCCGGTGGTGAAGAAGAAGGAGGTGCCGGGGCCACCGTGGCCAAGCATGCTGCGGCGGTCTCCACAACTCCGGCGCAGAAGGGCGCAACGACTCCTATTCCTCCTGCCGTGACACTTCCCTCCCAAAGCTCTGGAGCTCAGCCTCAGGAGGAAACGGCTCCCGCGGTAGAGCTGACCCAGGAGGCCCGTGTTCCCGGCTCGCTCGCTGGAGACCCGAGGTCTCCAGAGCCCCATGTCCTTCCTACTGCTGCTGCTACTCCGCCAGCCTTGGTGCCAGGAGCGCCTCTTCTTCCACCTACCATGTCGTAGGGCAATGGTGCTTCCGCCTCATCCAGAGCCCTGGAGGAGGCCCGCTCCATGCTGGACCAGCTCCATGGTGATCTTAGAGGTCTGGACCGGCGCACAGTGTCGGGGCGCCTAGAGCTGGTCTCGGGGTGGCTCCTGGCCGATGCGTCCGTCCGTGCGGCATGGGGTCAAGCCGCGGCATCCATGCATTAGGCCCGGAAGGTGGCCGGCTTAGCCACTGCCGAGCGTGACGTGGCACTGAAGGAGGCCAAGGACACTCAAGAGCGGTGCCGTGCAGTGGAGGCTGAGCTGAAGACCCTCCAGGATCAGCAGGCCGCCCAGGCCGGTCAGCTCCAGCAGCGAGAGGAGAAGCTGAAGGCCCAGGAGGCTGCAGTTGTTGATTGCAACACTGAGCTGAAGCAGGCAGCCCAGGAGCAGGGCACGGAGCGCAACCGCGTGGAGAACTTGAAGGGGAGGTGGAGGCGGCCCAGGCGTCCCTTGCCAAGGCCGAGAAGGCGGCCACCATGGAGCGCGACGCCTTCATCTCCCTGATGTCTACTACACAACCTTCTTCTTCTAGACGTTGTTGGGCCTCCAAGTGCAGAGGTTTGTAGGACAGTAGCAAATTTCCCTCAAGTGGATGACCTAAGGTTTATCAATCCTTGGAAGTCATAGGCTGAGGATGGTCTCTCTCAAACAACCTTGCAACCAAAGAACAAAGAGTCTCTTGTGTCCCCAACACACCCAATACAATGGTAAATTGTATAGGTGCACTAGTTCAGCAAAGAGATGGTGATACAAGTGCAATATGGATGGTAGATATAGGTTTTTGTAATTTGAAAATATAAAAACAACAAGGTAACTAATGATAAAAGTGAGCGTAAACGGTATTGCAATGGTAGGAAACAAGGCCTAGGATTCATACTTTCACTAGTGCAAGTTCTCTCAACAATAATAACATAAGTGGATCATATAACTATCCCTCAACATGCAACAAAGAGTCGCAGCAAAGTCACTAATAGCGGAGAACAAACAAAGATATTATGGTAGGGTATGAAACCACCTCAAAGTTATCCTTTCGGCTCGACCTATTCAAGAGTCCGTAGTAAAATAACACGAAGCAATCCTTTCCGTTCAATCTATCATAGAGTTCGTACTAGAATAACACCTTAAGACACAAATCAACCAATACCTTAATGCCACCTAGATACTCCAATGTCACCTCAAGTATCCGTGGGCATGATTATACGATATGCTTCACACAATCTCAGATTCATCTATTCAACCAACACAAAAGTACTTCAAAGAGTGCCCCAAAGTTTCTACCGGAGAGTCAAGACTAAAACGTGTGCCAACCCCTATGCATAAGTTCACAAGGTAAACCCGCAAGTTGATCACCAAAACATACATCAAGTGAATCACGTGAATATCCCATTGTCACCACAGATAAGCACAGCAAGACATGCATCAAGTGTTCTCAAATCCTTAAAGACTCAATACGATAAGATAACTTCAAAGGGAAAACTCAATTCATTAAAAGAGAGTAGAGGGTGAGAAACATCATAAGATCCAACTATAATAGCAAAGCTCACGATACATCAAGATCATATCACCTCAAGAACACGAGAGAGAGAGAGATCAAACACATAGCTACTGGTACATACCCTCAACCCCGAGGGTGAACTACTCCCTCCTCGTCATGGAGAGCATCGGGATGATGAAGATGGCCACCGGTGAGGGATCCCCCCTCCGGCAGGGTGCCGGAACGGGCCCTGAGAGGTTTTTGGTGGCTACAGAGGCTTGCGGCGGCGGAACTCCCAATCTATTCTGTTCCCCGAAGGTTTTAGGGTATATGGACTTATATAGGCGAAAGAAGTCGGTCAGGGGAGCCACGAGGGGCCCATGAGGGTGGAGGGCGCGCCCAGGGGGTGGGCGCGCCCCCTGCCTCATGGCCTCCTTGAAGCTTCCCTGACTTCAGCTCCACGTCTCTTGGATCACGTTCGTTCCAAAAATCACGCTCCTGAAGGTTTCATTCCGTTTGGACTCCATTTGATATTCCTTTTCTTCGAAACACTAAAATAGGCAAGAAAACAACAATATGGGGTGGGCCTCCGGTTAATAGGTTAGTCCCAAAAACAATATAAAAGTGTATAATAAAGCCCATAAACATCCAAAACACATAATATAATAGCATGAATGCTTCATAAATTATAGATACGTTGGAGACGTATCAGCATCCCCAAGCTTAATTCCTGCTCGTCCTCGAGTAGGTAAATGATAATAGAAAGAATTTATGAAGTGTGAATGCTAGCTAGTAGGTGCACAAGTTTGATCAATGATAATTTCAATCACCTTTTCTAGCATCATTATATGTCATAAGAGTAACTCAATTCATAAAACTTCTAAGTAACAAGCTATTCACATGTTAAAGCATAGACCATAAACTTCTTGAAAACCAGCAAACTTCATTCTCAATCATCAAACAATTGCACTTCATCTTATTTTCAGGAAGGGTCTATGTCAGAGCTTTGATTTAGCAAATCCCACATACTCAACTATCATATAGTCTTCCATGATTGCCACCGCTCAAAGCATATTTTTAGAACAAATAGCATCCATCGAACACAGAGAAAGATAGGGGCCTAATGTTTTGCCTCCCAACTTACTTATCATATAGATAATTGTCAACAATAATAATTCATGATCAAATATATTTGCATGGCCATATATGCTTAGATATTTCCCCAACACACGATTCTTGCCAACTAAAGAGTAGGTAGGAATGAGAAGGAATACTACTGACTCTTGCATAAAAGTAAAATATAGGCCCTTCGCAGAGGGAAGCATGGATTTGCAGAGGTGCCAGAGCTCGATTTCGAAATAGAGATAAATAATTTTGAGAGGTATGATCTCATAGTCAACATAACAACCAAGAGTTCCCAATATCTTCCAGACTATATACGTTATAGGCGGTTCCCAAACAGAATGGTAAAGTCTTTACTCCCCCTCCACCAATAATCACACTCCACGGCTTGTCCGAAACAATGGGTGTCGTCCAACTAACATCAATCCTGGGGGTGTTTTGTTTGCAATTATTTTGATTTGATTTTGATCTTTTGATCATGGGACTGGGCATCCCGGTTACCAGCCATTTTTCTCATGAATGATGGGAGGAGTCCACTCATCTTGAGAATAACCCACCTAGCATGGAAGATACTAACAGCCCCTAGTCGCTACATGAGCGATTCGGGCATACAAAAAGATTATTATTTGAAGGTTTAGAGTTTGGCACATGCAAATTTACTTGGAACGGCAGGTAAATACCGCATATAGGTAGGTATGGTGGACACTCATGGAAGAAACTTGGTTCAAGGGATTTATATGCACAAGCAGTATTCCCGCTTAGTACAGATATTTTGGCTAGCAAAGGATTCTAAAAAGCAAGCACCACATGTTGGAGGATCTATAACAATATAACTTCTATACAAATACACCCAAGCATAACTCATTACATTGTCTTCCTTGTCCAATTTCAACTAATTTTCTCAGGCTTGAAAATAATTAATGGGGCTCATAATCAGAGAAGTTGTCTAAGATAGTATATTTATATGTGAAATCTCTCTTCCTTCAATATTCTTTCATGAATTGTTCAAATGACCAATACAATGCTTGCTAACCTTCAATAAATTTACTACCTCTACTTCTTAGTTGTGAAGTCATTACTCCCCGTGGGATAAACAAATGAAACATATATAATTTCATATTTATGACATTCAACTAATTCAACCATTTACTCATAGGATAAAAGTGAAGCACACGAGTAAATGACAAACTACTCCAAAAAGATATAAGTGAAGATCAATGAGTAGTTAAATAATTATGCAACAATGTGAAGACTCTCTAACATTTAAGAGTTTCAGATATTGGTACTTTATTCAAACAGCAAGCAAAGCAAATAAAATGACATTTTAAGGATAGCACAACTCATGTGAAGAAGCAAAAATTTAGGTTCCACCGATACTAACCGATAATTGTTGAAGAAGAAAGGTAGGATGCCTACCGGGGCATCCCCAAGCTTAGATGCTTGAGACTTCTTGGAATATTATCTTGGGGTGCCTTAGGAATCCCCAAGCTTGAGCTTTTGTGTCTCCTTAATTCCTCCCATATCATGATTTCTCTATTTCTCAAAAACTTCATCCACATAAAACTCAACAAGAACTCGTGAGATAAGTTAGTATAAACCAATGCAAAACATTATCATTTTCTACTGTAACAAATCACTAAAATTATTTTTCAACATTTCATACTAAATGCTTCTGCATATTTAATACTCCTATCCTCAAATAGAATCATTAAACAAGCAAACATATGCAAACAATGCAAACATAACAGCAATATGCCAGAACAGTACTGCCTGTAAAGAATGCAAGAGTATCAATACTTCCCTAACTCCAAAAATTATGAAAGAAAATTCCCACTGTAGAAGATTTATCAGAGCTTATTATGCAAAAGGTTTCAACAAGTTATCACATTCTGACTTTTCTCTGGAATGTTTGCAACAGCGGTAAACTTTCTGTTTTGAAACAGCAACATGTATACTTGCAAAATAAGCATGGTAAAGGCTATCCTTGACATTTTTATTGAAAATAAAGATGCAAAACATTATTCTAAATAACAGCAAGCAAATATTAACAAAAGAAAATGACGCTCCAAGCAAAACACATATCATGTGGTGAATAAAAATATAGCTCCAAGTAAAGTTACCGATGAACGAAGACGAAAGAGGGAATGCCTTCCTGGGCATCCCCAAGCTTAGGCTCTTGGTTGACCTTGAATATTGCCTTGGGGTGCCTTGGGCATCGCCAATCTTAGGCTCTTGCAACTCCTTATTCCATAGTCCATTGAATCTTTACCCAAAACTTGAAAACTTCACAACACAAAACTCAACAGAAAACTCGTAAGCTCCGTTAGTATAAGAAAATAAAACCACCGCTTAGGTACTGTAATGAACTCATTATAAATTCATATTGGTGTAATATCTACTTTATTCCAACTTCTCTATGGTTCATACCCTCCGATACTACTGATAGATTCATCAAAATAACCAAACAACACATAGAAAACAGAATCTGTCAAAAACAGAACAGTTTGTAGTAATATGTAGGAAACGTATACTTCTGGAACTCCAAAAATCCTACCAAATTAGGACGTCCTAAGAAATTTGTGTACCAATCCATAGCAAAACGAATAAGAACAAAATCATGTTTCTGTGAATTATCAAAACTAATTTACTGGGTGCAAAAGGTTCTGATTTTCAGCAGGATCAACACAACTATCACCTTAAGCTATCCTAAAGGTCTTACTTGGCACTTTATTGAAACAAAAGCTATAAAAAATGATTAATACAGTAGCATAATCATGTGAACACACAAAAAAGTAAGGATAACTATTGGGTTGTCTCCCAATAAGCACTTTTCTTTAATGCCTTTCTAGATAGGCATGATGATGGCAATGATGCTCACATAAAAGATAAGAATTGAAACATAACGGGAGCATCATGAAGCATGTGACTAGCACATTTAAGTCTAACCCACTTCCTATGCATAGGGATTTTGTGAGCAAGTAACTTATGGGAACAATAATCAACTAGCATAGGAAGGCAAAACAAGCATAGCTTCAAGATTTTAAGCACATAGAGAGGAAACTTGATGTTCTTGCAATTCCTACAAGCATATATTCCTCCCTCATAATAATTTTCAGTAGAATCATGAATGAATTCAACAAAATAACCATCACATAAAGCATTATTTTCATGATCTACTTGCATAGAAATTTTATTACTCTCCACATAAGAAAACTTCTTCTTTATGGCATACGTATCATCACAATAATCATCATAAATAGGAGGCATGCTTTCATCATAATAAATTTTCTCATCAATACTTGGGGGACAAAAAATATCATCTTCATCAAACATAGCTTCCCCAAGCTTGTGGCTTTGCATATCATTAGCATCATGGATATTCAAGGAATTCATACTAACAACATTGCAATCATGCTCATCACACAAAGATCTAGTACCAAACATTTTAATGTATTCTTCTTCTAGCACTTGAGCACAATTTTCCTTTCCATCGTTCTCATGAAAGATATTAAAAATATTAAGAGTATGAGACATACTCAATTCCATTTTTTAGTTTTCTTTTATAAACTAGACTAGTGATAAAACAAGAAACAAAAAGATTCAATTGCAAGATCTAAAGATATACCTTCAAGCACTCACCTCCCCGCAACGACGCCAGAAAAGAGCTTGATGTCTACTACACAACCTTCTTCTTGTAGACGTTGTTGGGCCTCCAAGTGCATAGGTTTGTAGGATAGTAGCAAATTTCCCTCAAGTGGATGACCTAAGGTTTATCAATCTATGGGAGGCGTAGGATGAAGATGGTCTCTCTCAAACAACCCTGCAACCAAATAACAAAGAGTCTCTTGTGTCCCCAACACACCCAATACAATGGTAAATTGTATAGGTGCACTAGTTCAGCGAAGAGATGGTGATACAAGTGCAATATGGATGGTAGATATAGGTTTTTGTAATCTGAAAATATAAAAACAGCAAGGTAACTCATGATAAAAGTGAGTATAAATGGTATTGCAATGGTAGGAAACAAGGCCTAGGGTTCATACTTTCACTAGTGCAAGTTCTCTCAACACTAATAACATAATTGGATCATATAACTATCCCTCAACATGCAACAAAGAGTCACTCCAAAGTACCGAATAGCGGAGAACAAACGAAGAGATTATGGTAGGGTACGAAACCACCTCAAAGTTATCCTTTCTGCTCGATCTATTCAAGAGTCCGTAGTAAAATAACACGAAGCTATTCTTTCCGTTCAATCTATCATAGAGTTCGTACTAGAATAACACCTTAAGGCACAAATAAACCAAAACCCTAATGTCACCTAGATACTCCAATGTCACCTCAAGTATCCGTGGGCATGATTATACGATATGCATCACACAATCTCAGATTCATCTATTCAACCAACACAAAAGTACTTCAAAGAGTGCCCCAAAGTTTCTACCGGAGAGTGAAGACGAAAACGTGTGACAACCCCTATGCATAAGTTCACAAGTAAACCCACAAGTTGATCACCAAAACATACATCAAGTGAATCATGTGAATATCCCATTGTCACCACAGATAAGCATGACAAGACATACATCAAGTGTTCTCAAATCCTTAAAGACTCAATCCGATAAGATAACTTCAAAGGGAAAACTCAATTCATTACAAGAGAATAGAGGGGGAGAAACATCATAAGATCCAACTATAATAGCAAAGCTTGCGATACATCAAGATCATATCACATCAAGAACATGAGAGAGAGAGAGAGATCAAACACATAGCTACTGGTACACACCCTCAGCCCTGAGGGTGAACTACTCCCTCCTCATCATAGAGAGTGCGGGGATGACGAAGATGGCCACCAGTGAGGGATTCCCCCTCCGGCAGGGTGCCGGAATGGGCTCCTGAGAGGTCTTTGGTGGATACAGAGGCTTGCGGCAGTAGAACTCCCTATTTATTATGTTCCCCGAAGGTTTTAGGGTATATGGACTTATATAGGCGAAAGAAGTCAGCCAGGGGAGCCATGAGGGGCCCACGAGGGTGGAGGGCGCGCCCCCCTGCCTCGTGGCCTCCTTGAATCTTCCCTGACTTCAGGTCCACGTCTCCTGGATCATGTTCGTTCCAAAAATCACGCTCCCGAAGGTTTCATTCCGTTTGGACTCCGTTTGATATTCCTTTTCTTCGAAATACTGAAATAGGCAAGAAAACAGCAATATGGGCTGGGCCTCCGGTTAATAGGTTAGTCCCAAAAACAATATAAATGTGTATAATAAAGCCCATAAACATCCAAAACACATAATATAATAGCATGAATGCTTCATAAATTATAGATACGTTGGAGACGTATTACTCCCTCGAGGCGAGGTCCCGCAAGGCGCTGCAGGTACTCTTCAAGAACGAGCCCCAGGAGCCAGCGGTGGCCTCAAAGTCGAAGGAGAGCCCTGCCGCCCTGCTTCCCAAGCTCATTAGGGCGCTCGAGAGCGTCCTTGCTGGGTTCGGCTCCATGGTGGAAGGTGAGGCCCACGAACTTTCCTCCTTAGCCTTGACGCGTGCCTTCAACCATCTTTATCTCCAGGACGCCAGCTTCGACTTCGCCGCCTTGCCCGAGCCCATGGACCCCGACTCTTGCGCCACTGTTGCTGAAGCCGTGAAGGGTCCGGTGGAGGCCCTGCTGAACAAGTTCCTCGCATTGGTCCCGCACCTAGGGCCGAGGGCAAGGATGACGGTGACATTGTCGACGACGGGACTCCACAGGCGGGCGATGGCGGTGGCCAAGGCTGAAGAGGGGTCTCGGTGGTGGTGCTTCTTCCTGGTTTTACTCTACAACATGTACCATGCCTCGTGGAGGCGTAAGAACTTATGCTTGGAACAATATGTTTTGTAATAATTTGCTTATGGTTTCACGATTTGTTTTCCGTTTGCTTTAGCATTCCGCGTCGACAGGGCCCGACCCCGCACATACCTCAGCCGCCATTGGGTCGTCCGGATTGCCAGGGCGAGACCAGGGGATGAGGGGCTACAGGGTCAGTTAGACTCCTGAGACGCGATGCTTAGGAGTCCCCCTTGACGTGCGAACAACTTGGAAAAGAGGTGCGAGAGCAAGCCTTTGTGTTCTACGTCAGCAGGGCCCGGCCCCGCGCATACCTCAGCCGCCATTGGGTCATCCGGATCGCCAGGACGAGACTAAGGGGTGAGGGGCTACATGGCCAGTTAGGCTCCTGAGATGTGGTGCTCAGGAGTCCCCCTTGACGTGCGAACAACTTGGGAAACGGAGTGCGAGAGTAGGCCTTGGTGTTCTGCATCGGTAGGGCCCGGCCCCGCACATACCTCAGCCGCTGTTGGGTTGTCCGGATTGCCAGGACGAGAACAAGGGGTGAGGGGCTACGTGGCCAGTTAGGCTCTTGAGACACGATGCTTAGGATTCCCCCTTGACCCACGAACATACCATCACACCTTCCCTCGCCGGGCTCTTTCTCGGGAGGGGCACGCGAAGACCAGGTCCGTGGGACCTGGCAGGGTGGTGTACGCCAGGCGTGACCTGAGCGTAGCCCCCATGCCCAGCCCCCTCGCACAGCCCTCCCGAGGGAGAGCAGCGTGGTGAGGCTAAGCACTGAGCTCGGAGGCTCCCTGAGGTTATTGCAGCCGCAAGGCCACCCTTAGTTGTTTATCACCAGTGCAGAGCATGGCGCTTCTGCTCTTGCATGGGCATAGCCGCTCCTCGGCAGTGTCTGTCGGCGTTCTGGGAATGGGGGTCCCCATACTTGCCTGCCTGCGGCCTGCGGCGTGGCTCAAAGGAGGCCGAGCACAGTCCATCTTCATCAACGCAAGCTCAAGACCCTCGCGAGGGGCCAAGCCTCACGGGGCGGACGACAAGGAGCTTCCTCAGGCACGGCCTTGTCAGGCCGGCTCATGAGGAGGCGGAGAGTTCAAGACAAGGTACCTCGCGAGGTGCCCATGACGCAAGCCATGATGACCAAGGGCGCCAGTCGGGCGCCAGCCCGCGCAGTGTCCTCCCTTCCTCTTTGGTGCAAAGGGAGCAAGCACAGGCGAGAGTATCAAGCAAAGGCATCCATTCCGGTGCAACAAGACCAAGACCAGCCCAACGGCTGGAAGGGAGTCATCGTGGAGCCCAAGCCGGCGTAATCACCAGAGCCTTTGGCAGGCGAGGACCAACTTTAGTCAGGATACGTGTACCCGTTGTTCCCCTTCCAAATGGCCAATTGTTGGCACCCTTCCCACTCAATTTTTGGGAAGAGGCCCAGGGCCTTCGCCTATAAATAGGGCTAGCCACCCCCAGGGTAGAAAAAATCTGGACCTGACCTAGCAAGGACCCGAATCCTCACCAAGAACCAGTAGTTAGAGCGACTGAACCCCTCTCATCAGTTCATCGCACCAGCCAAGAACAGACCCTCGCGAGGCTGTTCTTCCTTGTATTGTTCCCCAACAGCCCAAGAGGCAATCCACCACACCACACACTAGAGTAGGGTATTACACCACAATGGTGGCCTGAACCAGTATAAATCTTGTGTCTCTTGTGCTGTTCTGTTTAGTAGTTTAGGTCCTAGCGACTTGGCGAGGTGCGAGACGGCAGAGGGTTGGATCTTCGCGCACACCCCAGTGTTCGAACCTCAAGGGTCTGCCGGAACCCGAAATCCAACATTTGGCGCGCCAGGTAGGGGTGTGCCGGAATCTGCCTTCCGTCGCCTCGTTCTTCCCCGACCACCGCAACCATGTCTGACGCTCGTCGGGCTCGCACCGAGCGCCGAGCCACCCTCACCTCCCATGTCGCCCAGACGGCTCCCGTCGGCGGGCGCCCTCGTCGTTCCCGTCACCTGCCATCAATGCCGCCACCGGCCCGGTGGGGAACGAGAAGCAAGCATCGTCCCAGCATCCGTCCATGAGGCGGGACGGCCGCACCGCCACGCCTTCGCTCACCCCCATTGGTTCTTCGTCACGTGCGCCCCGCGCGGCCATGGAGGCCCAAGCTGCGCTCATCGCGGCAAACAAGCTCCTGCGCTACCGCCCCAATCGACGACGTCTACGAAGAATGGCTCGACCGAGTCGCCGAGCTCGTCCGCGCTGCTGGAGGCGCCCCTGCACCGCCTTCTCGCTGCATCGCACCCCACCCCGCGCGGGCGATGAAGCTCCTGGGGCGCCTCAGCCACCTCCTCCTCAAGAAGGCGCCCTGGCCCCAAGGCGCGCGACCCCTGGGCGGAACCCGCTCCGCCAGGCGCCAGCGCGGCAAGAGCAGAGCTGCCAAGAAGTCCCTCGCCCACGAGAAGCTGCCCGAGCGCTCCCCGCTCCAGCACGTCAAGACCCTGCGCTACCTCCAGCCGTGATGCATGGAGACCCGCAGGACCAAGCTCCCCGTCGTCCAAGGCCCCCCGCAGCCACGGCGGGCTGCCGCGCCTTCACCTCCGAGTTGCGTAGCGTCGCGTGGCCCACCAAGTTCAAGCCAGACCTGCCTCCTCGCTACGACGGCACAGCTGACCCTGCGGAGTTCCTCCAACTCTACGAGTTGGGCATCGAGGCTGCCAACGGGGACGAAAAGGTCATGGTGAACTAGTTTACCATGGAGCTCAAGGACGGAGCCCGCACCCCTGGCTCCTGAATCTGGCCCCAGGCACGATCTCTTCCTGGGACGAGATGCGCACCCGCTTAATCGCCAACTTCCAGGGTACTCGCGACCGGACACCCGCCGTGAGCGACATGCGCCGAATCAAGCAGCAGCAAGGGGAAACCCTGCAGAAGTACATCCAGCGTTTCAACAACGCACGCCTCAAGATCCCTAGGGTAACAGAGGATGCCATCATCTCTGCCTTCTCCGACGGCATGCGCGACATCAAGATGAAGGAGGAGCTGGTGATGCATGAAGATCGGTGCACCTCCTTGGAGCTGTTCAACTTGGCGACCAAGTGCGCCAGGGCTGAGGAGGGGCGCCTCTCCCTCCTCGAGCTGCCTGCCGCGGACCCCGAAGAGAAGAAGCCCAAGGCCAACGACGTGAAGTGCAAGGGGGCTGCCGTGCTCGCGGCCGAGCCAGACACCAAGCGAGGCAGAGATCTGCCCGAGTCCTCCAAGGGCAGTCGGTACTGCATGTACCACGACCTCCACACCCACAACACCAATGAATGCCAAGAGCTCCGGGCCGTGCGCGAAGGAAGGGTCGGCAGACGCCCTGAGCGCAGCGACCGGGGCTACGGCCGAGGAGGACGAAGAAATGTAGGACGTTGGGAAGACCGCGGCCCACGCCAAGGGTGGCGCGATCAACCTCGCGAGGACCGCTGGCAAGACCCGCCTCGCGAGGGAGGCTGGAGGGACCAGCCTCGCGAGGATCACCTGCAGGGGAACGTAGGCCTCCCTCCGCTGCCGCCGCAGCCAAGGAGAAATGAGGAACGTCATCAGGACGAGGGGGCTGGGGGCTTCCAGGAACCACGTGCGATCGCCTGCATCCTGGGCGGAGCTCAAGCCCCAGCCTCTCAGTGCATCTTCAAGCAGTTCGCCCACGAAGTGAACGCAGTCCTCCCCAAGCTCGAGGCCACGCGCCCTCTCAGGTGGTCGGCGTGCGCCATCACGTTCAGCTCAGCGGATCAGCTCAAGTGCGCGGCCACAGCCGAAGTTCTCCCCATGCTTTGTTCCCCAATCATCAGCAACGTGCTAGTCACCAAGACCCTCATCGACGTCGGGGCAGGGCTCAACATCCTGTCCGTGGAAACATTCAACAATCTTCAAGTGTCTTAGAGTCAGCTTCAGCCAACCAAGCCCTTCTCCGGAGTCACCAACGGCTCCACGGTCTCGATCGGGCAGGTCCGCCTTCCTGTCACCTTCGGGGCTCGCGACAATTACCGCACCGAGCTCATCAACTTCGACGTCGCCCACATTCGCCTACTGTACAACGCCATCCTCGGGTACCCGGCGCTGGCCAAGTTCATGGCTGTAACCCACCACGGCTACAACGTCCTCAAGATGCCAGGAAGCGGCGGGGTCATCACGGTGCCCTGCGAAGAGAGAGACGCAGTCTGCTCCCTGGAGCGAGCCTTTCAGGCCGCATCACTAGAAGACCCAGACCACAGCAGCAGGAGGCCTTCCGAGGCTGCACCCAAGAAGAAGAAGACATCGACCGGCCCGGCTCCTCAGGAGGCAGGCCCCTCAGGGCCCGCGCCTGGCCAGGAGGAGCCTCCTTCCATTGCATAGGGAAGCACGCCCGGCGCCCTCCTCAGGCCGGGCTCGGGGGCTCTCCCCTGGAGGGCCGCCGACCTCGCCAAGGTCACGAGGGAGGCGCTTGGGCACCACGTGGCGGCGTGCTTCGAAGCACGTTTCCCTCAAGAAGGAGCAAAGCAAGGAGGGCCAAACCCTCAGGAGTTCGTCAGCAAGGCCATTCAAGAGTTACAGGAGTCAAGGGTCATGAGAGGCAGCCGCCGCCTACCCGCTGTGGCCCGCCATCCAGGCGAGGATGGTGGGCTGCGCGTCTGCGTCGACATACCAGGGCTCAACCGAGCCGCGTCTCAAGAGCGCCTCTGGCCCTCGCGAATGGGATGTTGCGAGGGTCCGCCCCACAGCTACGTGCGCATGCCTTACGGCCTGCCAAACGCGGTTGCTGCGCACCAGCATCTCATGAGGGCCATCCTGGAGGCTCAAGAGGCCAGGCACGCCGCAGCCCTGGCGGAGATGGAGATGGCCCACGAGGAGCCGCCAGCGCCTCCGGATCCTCCTGAGGCCCCCGGGCCTGGGAGCTCGAGAGGATCGGCTCCCGCAGCCCACCGAGTCTGCTACACCAACACCCCTTCGTCCCCAACATCATCAGGTGACATCTTTAAGTTTCGTTTCCGGCTGGGAGCGCCTTCAGGGCCGCATTATTCCCAGGCCGCGTGGGTCCGTCCCTGCGGCATGTATCCCTTTTATTTCATGTCCTTAGCTTATCCTATTGGGGGCGCCCCTCGGGCAGCATCATCCCCAAGCTGCTCGGGCCTGTCCCAGCGGCATGTACCCTTCTTGCGTTTTTCTTAGGACTATGCTTTCGTTCCACCATGCTTGTTATTTAGTGCCTTTTTCTGGGTGACGGAATGTTGCACGTTAAAGGGGGGGTGCCTGAGCATCGCGACTCAGGGCTCCTACCGGCTCTGTGGCCCTCACCCTCTGGTCTTGTCCATGGCATCGCGACCTGGCTTGCCAGCGACGGCTGAGACCAGCCCGAGAGCCGGGACCCGAGGACGTAGAGTTTCGCCATCTAACCCAACTTGCACGTTAAAGGGGGGTGCCTGAGCATCGCGACTCAGGGCTCCTACCGGCTCTCCGGCCCTCACCCTCTGGTCTTGTCCATGGCATCACGACCTGGCTTGCCAGTGACGGCTGAGACCAGCCCGAGAGCCGGGACCCGAGGACGTACAGTTGCTACATCTAACCCAGCTTGCGCGTTAAAGGGGGGTGCCTGAGCATCGCAACTCAGGGCTCCTACCGTTTCTCCGGCCCTCACCCTCTGGTCTTGTCCATGGCATCGCGACCTGGCATACCAGCGACGGCTGAAGCCGCCTTAGGACTGGGACCTGTCGGCACAGAGCATCAGGCCCTCGTAAGGACTGAAAGGAGGAAACTAAGCTAGAACGGAATGAGCATCTCGCACTGCTTCATAAAAAGGATTATATTGACAGACGGAGCTACAAACATCTTACAAGCCCTCATGGGGTATATTCTTGGCCCCTCACAGGAACAAAAGGCGCGCATCCTAAGGAGTCCTAACTACAGGGGGCATCGCGGCGGATGCCATCATCAACAGTGGGCCGCCCAGTCCGGCGCCAACCCCATCCAGATCAGGGGCAGCAACGACCTGACGAGCCCGCCCTGCTCCGGGAACGGCGCAGGCTCGGGGGCTCGTAGCTGTCATCGCTCATCTCCGGCGTTGCGAAGAGCTCGGCGGAGTCGCTGGATCCTCCGGCGCCTTCGTCGCCTGAGGAGCGGCCAAGGGGGCGATCGGCCGACCTCTGTCTCGCCGCAAGAGGATCCCGACCACCTCTCTCGGGACAGCACTCCAGCCGACGACCCTCCGCGTCGAAGACCTTGAAGGACACCATCGAAGCACCATCATACTCCAGGTGGATCATGAGGGCGCCCCTCGTCCTGCAGACCCGGGCGACCTCGCCCCAGCCTCGAGTCATGAAGACCTCGCCCGAGGCAACTACTGTGACCTCTGCCCCGGTCGCGAGGGTGTCGCAGCCAGAGTCCCAAGGGTTCCCCCTGCCGGACGACGGAGGCGAAGAAAGAAGGAAGACGAATCCAAGATTTAGGAGGCATGGCGGCGTGAAGCACGAACTCCCGGCAGGAGCCATCGGCATGGACTCCAGGGGGGAAGATGCACACCTTCGTGATCCGCCGGCGTCGTCGGCAGCGCCTCTCGTGGCGTTCGGCGTCGGCTCCATCAGAGCCACCAATGTGCGCATACAAGGGAAGAGGGAAGCCTGGAGGCGGCCGCTCACACCAGGGCCTGGACGCCTCCTGGCGAGCGCTCTCGCCCTGACACCATCGAGCAAGTCGCTTCTTTGGGGGGAGCAGGTCAGGATCCTCTTGGGGAGCCTTTCCCTTCTCTTCCGCGGAGAACCGGCGGATCGGAGCCATGGCAGCCAGATGAAGCAAGGAGGAGGAGAAGCAGAAGGATAGACTGGAAGGGCGCATGCCGTTCCGTACTTATAGCCAGCGAAGGCTAACCGTCGACCTCCACGATCACTGGTAATCATGACCGTCTCTGCATGCAGGGACTAGTCAAATCCGGGCGGTTACCGAGGCGTCATGGGGAAGCAGAGCCGCCCACGTCCAATCAACCGCCACGCGGCGCCCAAGGCCGCAGGCTGTTAGGGCCTGCGACGCTTCGCACTTGCCCTTTCGCCTCTCAGCTCGGCCAAGTTCGGGCGTGCCGTGGGCTCGGGGGCTACTGTCGGCGTTCTGGGAACGGGGGTCCCCAGACTTGCCTGCTTGCGGCCTGTGGCGTGGCTCAAAGGAGGCCCATCACAGCCCATCTTCATCAACGCAAGCTCAAGACCCTCGCAAGGGGCCAAGCCTCGCGGGGCGGACGACAAGGAGCTTCCTTAGGCACGGCCTCGTCAGGCTGGCTCATGAGGAGGTCGAGAGTTCAAGGCAGGGTACCTCGCGAGGTGCCCATGACGCAAGCCATGACGACCAAGGGCGCCAGTCGGGCGCCAGCCCGCGCAGTGTCCTCCCTTCCTCTTTGGTGCAAAGGGAGCAAGCGCAGGCGAGAGTATCAAGCAAAGGCATCCATTCCGGTGCAACAAGACCAAGACCAAGACCAAGACCAAGACAAAGGCATCGTGGAGCCCAAGCTGGCATCATCACCAGAGCCTTTGGCAGGCAAGGACCAACTTTAGTCAGGATAAGTGTACCCGTTGTTCCCCTTTAAAATGGCCAATTGTTGGCGCCCTTCCCGCTCAATTTTTGGGAAGAGGCCTAGGGCCTTCGCCTATAAATAGGGCTAGCCACCCCCAGGGTAGAGAAAATCTTGACCTAACCTAGCAAGAACCTGAATCCTCACCAAGAAACCAGTAGTTAGAGCGACTGAACCCCTCTCATCAGTTCATCGCACCAGCCAAGAACAGACCCTCGCGATGCTGTTCTTCCTTGTATTGTTCCCCAACAGCCCAAGAGGCAATCCACCACACCACACACTAGAGTAGGGTATTACACCACAATGGTGGCCTGAACCAGTATAAATCTTGTGTCTCTTGTGCTGTTCTATTTAGTAGTTTAGGTCCCAGCGACTCGGCGAGGTGCGAGACGGCAGAGGGTTGGATCTCCGCGCGCGCGTTCGAACCTCAAGGGTCTGCCGGAACCCGAAATCCGACAGTGTCGACTTCAAGCACGGAGCATGGTGCTTCCACTAGTGCGTGGGAGGGGGTCCCTCTGAGGAGATCCTCCGGGGCGTGTATGACCCCGCCCTGACACGTGGCTTGCACGACAGGGCTAGAGGAGGTGTGTATGGGCACTCGTGAGCTAGCGCGAGACTCATGAGGCCCTACCTCAGGGCAGGTTGTGCCTGAATTTGATTGGGAACACTTGTGCCAGTCCTGCAAGATGGTTAGGCAACCTGCACCGAGTGAGTCTCCTTAGGTTATTACATGAGAAGGCCAGACACCAATGACCCCAGGAGGTGACGTGAGTGGGGCCGGCCCGCTAGACAAAGCTCAGCCGTTGGGTTTATCGACACTGCAGGGACGGACTCAATCACATACACCGTGCCCAGTCTTATCATGCAAAGATCCTGAAGAAAAACGACCGGCGCGCGGCTCCCATGGTGATGAGGCACTAGGTCATGGGCCCTCACTCATCCGCCCGCGATTAGTTCATGTGAGAACAAGGCACCAAGGGCCATGGGAGGTGACATACACGGGAGCTGGCCCGCGAGCCAGAGCTCAGCCTCTTGGGTTTAGCGAGGCTGCAGGGACGGACCCGAGCAAAGACGCCATGCCAGTCCTTAATCATGAGGCGGTCATGGGTGGGCTCGCAAGGGCATGAGACGTTCTTGGAGAAGAAGCGCCGGACAGGCAATTAATAATTTTAAGGCAACTCTTAGAGGAAGGTAAACTAGTTCTGATAAATGCAAGAAGGATACATACCGCAGGGACGGACCCACGTGACTTGGGGATAGTTCAGCCCGAGGGGCGCCCACAAACTGAATGAATTAAAATATGTCACCTAGCACCATTGCTGAAGAAATGTCGGGGTATTAGGAGGCGCGCGTTGCTGAAGCCGGTCCTGATGAGACACCCTGGCCCTAAACCTCTGGAGGCTCTAGGGACCTGGTGGGCTCATGAGGATCCATCTTCATCTCCGCCAGGATCACCTGATGCCTAGCCTCCCGAGCCGCTAGGACGTCCCCACATGCGGCGCTGAGATGCGACAGCCGCGCTCAGCAGGCTGAAGGGCATGTGAACATAGCTGTGAGGGGGACCCTCGCATCGGCTAACACGGGATGGACAAAAGAGCTCTTGAGATGCGGCCCTGTTGAGCCATGGGATGTCGATGTAGACGCGGAACTCCTCACCCTCACCAGGGCAAGGAGCCGCACCTAGTGGTGGGCTGCGATCGCCCTGCAGAGCCCTTGCCTCCTGAATCTCTCCTTGATGGCCTTGCTGATGAACTCCTGAGCGCCTAGTGTCTCACGGCTTGTGCTCTCTCCTCGGAAGCGTGTGCTGAAGCACGCCTCCACATGGTGCCCGAGCGCCTCCCTCGTGACGTTGGCTAGGTCACAGGCCCTCCAGAGGAGAGCCCCCAAGTCCAACCTGAGAGGAGCACCAGACGCGCCTTCCTATGCGATAGGTGAGGCACCCCATCCATGGACGCAAGGGTCAACGCGGCACCGTCAGGAGATGCCTCCCGCTGAGATCCCTGGCCCAGCAGCTGCTTCTTTCTCCTGGGGGCGACCTCCGGAGGGAGGTCACCGCCCTCGTCTTCAGGGTTCTCGATCGGTGCAGCCTGGCATGCGTGCTCGAGAGAGCACACCGCATCCTTTTCCTCGCAGGCGACCATGCTGATGTCGCTGCTCCTTGGCATCTTGATGACATTGTTGCCATGGTGCGTCGCCTCCATGAACTTGGCTAGGGCTGGGTACCCAAGGATGGTGTTCTACGGTAGGCGGATGTCGGTGATGTCGAAGTCGATGAGCTTGGTGTGGTAGTTGTCATGCTTGCCGAAGGTGACAGGGAGGCAGACTTACCCGATTGGATGCATGGAGTCATCCGTCACTCCTGAGAAGGGCTTGGTAGGCTGGAGCTGGTAGTATGGCACTTGGAGCTTGTTGAACATTTGGACAGAAAGAACATTGAGCCCTGCCCCGCCATTGATGAGTGTCTTGGTAACGAGTACGTTGCTGATGATGGGTTAGAAGAGCATCGGGAGCGCGCCAGCTATGGCCGTGCACTTGAGATGGTCGGAGGAGGTGAAGGTGATGGCGTACTTGGAACACCTAAGCGGGCGCGCCGCCTCGAGCTTGGGGAGGACTGCGTTCACCTCATGCGCAAACTGCTTGAAGGCCCGATGAAAAGCTGGGGCCTGGGAGCCGCCCAAGATGCAGGCAATGGCACGAGGCTCTTGGAAGCCCCCAGCCCCCCTGTCCTGGTGGTGGTCTTTGTTCCTTCTTGGCGGTGGAGGCAGCGGAGGAAGACTAGCGTTGCCCTGAGGCCGATCCTTGTAAGGCTGGTCCCTCCATGTGTCCTCGCGAGGCTGGCCCTGCCAGTGGTCCTCCCGAGGCTGGTCACACCACTCCTGGCGATGGTCGCGTCCGTCCCAGCTGTAGCCTCGATCGTTGTGCTCGGGGCGGCGACCGTGGCGGCCGTCTCAGAGGGCCCTGAGCTCCTGGCAGTCGTTGGTGTTGTGGCTGTGCATGTTATGGAAGACACAGTACGAACGGCTGCCCTTGGATGACTCAAGGTGATCGCAGTCGCGCTTCATCTCTGGTTCGGCCGCGAGTACAGCCGGTCCCTTGCGCTTCACGTCCTTGGCCTTGGCCTGCTTGTCTTCTGGGTCTGTGTCGGGCAGCTCGAGGAGGAAGATATGTCCCTCCTCAGACCTCGCGCACTTGTTCACCATGTTGAACATCTCCAGGGCTGTGTAGAGGTCTTCATGTATGGCGAGTTCCTCCTTGTTGTTAAAGCGCTGGATGTACTTCTGCAGGGTCTCTCCTGGCTGCTGCTTGATGCTTCGTAGGTCACCCGCGGCTGGCACGCGGTCGCGTGTGACTTGGAAGTTGGCGATGATGCAGTCGCGCATCTCATCCCAGGAGGAGACCGATCCCACTGGGAGGTTCAGGAGCAAGGAGCGTGCGCCGTCCTTGAGGGCCATGGGGAACTAGTTCGCCATGATCTTCTCATCGCTGCTGGTCATCTCGATGCTCAGCTCGTCGAGCTGCACGAACTCGGCGGGGTCGGCAGTGCTGCCATAGTGTGGGGGCAGGCCATGCTTCAATTTTCCTGGCTAGACGATGTTGCGTAGCTCTAGGGTGAACGCTCGGCACCCTGCTGTGGTCACGGGAGCCCATTTGGCTGGTGGAGCCTGGTCTTGGTGCTCGCGCGCCACCACCACTAGCGGTGCACGGTCTTGACGTGGAGGTGCTGGGAGAGCACGTGCATCTTCTTGGGGCCGCTAGACCACTTGACAACTTGCTTCTTCAAGTGCAGGCGCCTGACGCTGTGGGTCGCGTCGTGGCGCTGCCCGCCTCGGCTCAACGATGGCGCCCTGCACTGGAGGTGGTAGAGGTGCCCTGTGAGCCACATCGCCCGCGGCAGGCAGCTGCTAGGCAGTGAGTGGGCCAGTGCAGTAGAGTCTCCGGCAGCGCTAACAGGCTCGGCGATGCATTCGAGCCACTCCTCGTAGAAGTCATCGACTGGGCGGTAGCATAGGAGCTCCCGCGCCATGAGCAGCATGGCCTGTGCGGTCGCCGGGCTGCGGCGTGCGTGAGAGGACGAGGCGGCCGGAGTCAGCGACGGAGTGGCGGTGTGCCCGTCGTGGCGCACAAAGGGGTGCATCAATGAAGCTTGCTGCTCCTGGCCAGCAGGGCCCGTGGCAGCGTTAGCCACTGGTGTTGGAGGATGATGAGGACAGCCATCGCCCGCTAGTGCCGTCTGAGCAACACGGGCAGCAACCGCAGCCCGGTGCTTAGTGCGAGCCTGATGTGCGTTAGCCATGGAAGCATCAGAGTAGTGGTGGATTGATCAATGGAAGAGAAGATCTGACGCACCCCTACCTGGCATGCCAAAAGTCGCATTTTGGGTTCCGCAAACCCTTGAGAGGTTTGAACTCTGGGGTGCGTGCGGAGATCTCAACCTACCCAGCCTGCCAACTCGCGATCATGACAGCCTAGCGCGACCAACTCGAAGGAAAAGAGAGACACGACATTTTATCCTGGTTTGTGTCACCTTGCGGTGTAATACCCTACTCTAGCTTTGTGGTGGATTGCCTCGAGGGGTGAGGATGAACTAGTACAGGGGTTGAACAGCCTCAGGAGGTGAGGTGTTCTTGAGCTTGAGTGAGCTGGTAAGATGGTGAGGGTGGAATGGATTCGATCCTCTGGCTAGTTCCTCCTGTCCGTCGCCCCCCTCTTCTATGGTGGTGGCTAGGTCCTATTTATAGTGGCCTTGGTCCACTTCCCAAATGTTGGCGGGAAGGGATCCCACTACGGCCAGATTTGAAGGGAGACAACAAGTGCGCCCTATCCTGACTAAAGTGGTCTTTGCTTGCAAAAGCCTCTGGTCATGATGCTGCGGTGGGCTCGGCGATGACCTCTGTTCTGCCATCCTGGTGGTCTTGGTCTTGTTGCACCAGAATGGAAACCTTTGGTTGATTCCTCGGGATTACGCGCCTGCTGCTTGCATCCTTTGCACCAAGGAGGAAACTGGTACTCTGCACCCGCTGGCGCCTGCCTGGCCTTGGTCGTCATGGCTCACGTCAGCCGAGCCTCGTGAGGTGCACCTTGAATAGAAATCTCCGCTCCTCGGGAGTCAACCTAGGGAGGCCGATCCCCTTGGAGGTCTTGGTGTCTTCCTCCTCGCGAGGGTCTTGAGTTGTTGATGCTGAAGCTGGGCCGTACCAGGCCATTGATGGAGCCACGCAGTGGGCCGCAGGCAGGCAAGTCTGGGTACCCCCATATCCAGAACACCGACAGTGGCCCAGGAGTGTAGGAGATTGACACACTCAGAGCTCAATTTGATGAAACTTCTGAAATTAACCTGGTCGGGCTGATAGCAATTGAGAAGGGAAGGAAGAAGCATGCCTCAACGATTTCCTGGCTTTGAGCAGGAGACGCTAGCACCAAATTATTTCACGCAAAGATCTGCTCCCGAAGAAGGAAAATTTTCATTTTTTCTTTGATGCATCAAGGGCAAACAACCACTAGTCACGTTGATAAGGAGAAGATCATCAGCAATCACTTCAGTTCAGTGCTTGGTTCTCAACACCATCGTTGCACCACCCTGAATTGGGAACAGTTGCAACTGCCAACAATTCTAGATGCCGTACTTGATAATCCATTCACAGAGGATGAAGTATGGGAAGCAATCAAGCAGTCACCACTGGATAAGGCGCCCGGACCAGACAGGTACATTGGAGGATTTTATAGAGCCTGCTGGGTGACCATCAAGAAGGATATTATGCAAGTTTTTCAGCAGTTCCATAGGATGGTGGGAGGGGATCTACGGAATTTAAACACGACCATGGTGGCCCTTCTGCCCAAAAAAGATCGAGCCGTCACCATAACGGATTACAGACACATAAGCCTGATTCACTCCTTTGCTAAGCTCGTTACCAAAGTCTTGTCCATTTGGCTATCAAAGATCATTGACACAATCATCTCTCCAGCCAGAATGCTTTCATGAAGTCCAAGAGCATCCATGCGAGCTTTTTATATGTACAGAACGGGGTCCGATCACTGCATAGAAAAAGGATTCCGGCTGTCCTCTTCAAGTTGGATATCACAAGAGCCTTTGACACTGTTTCCTGGACGTATCTACTGGAGCTTCTCCAAAGTTGGGCTTTAGCGCGCGGTGGCGAGATTGGATCGCCGCTTTGATGAGGACCTCTAGTTCCTCGATCATGTTAAACGGAGCGCCCGGCCGGAAAATAGTGCACTGTCAAGGTTTGAGGCAAGGGGACCCCCTTTCCCCTCTTCTATTTATCATCGCCATCGATCCATTACACCAGCTACTGCAGAGGGCTTCAAACATGCAAATGATTCAACCATTGCCAGGGAGAGATATCAAACTGCGAGTCAGTCTCTATGCGGACGATGCAGTGATCTTTGCCAACCCGGAGAAGCAAGAAATCGAGTACCTGATGGAGATCATACACAGTTTTGGCATGGCTTATGGCCTGAAAGTCAACTTATAGAAATCAACAGTGTCCCCAATAAGATGCAAGAATATTGATCTGCAGCCAGTTCTTCAGGAATTTGGGGGTCAGCTGGCAGGCTTCCCAATGACTTACTTGGGCCTGCCGATCACCATCGCCAGGATTAGGATGGTGCACCTGCCATTCATCCTCGACCGTGTCCGGGCTCGTCTTGCAGGATGGAAGAGCAAGCTCCTGACCATTTCAGGAAGGCGGGTGCTGGTGCAAGTGGTGCTAAGCTCCCTCTCCACCTTTGCGCTAATGGCACTTCAGGTGCCAAAGAAACTGATCAAGGAAATCGACAAGGTCCGAAGAAGATTTCTCTGGGCGCAAGATGCAGAGTTGGCTAGTGGCAAATGCAAGGTCAGGTGGGAAAAAGTTTTCTCACCAATCGACCTAGTGGGACTGGGCATTCTGGAACTGAATAAATTCAGTAGAGCGCTGCGTCTTTTTTGGCTTTGGCAGGCATGGAAGCACCCTGATCGACCGTAGGTCGGCATGGAGCTGTTGTGTGATGAGGGCGACATAGCTCTGTTCAGTGCCGCAACCAAAGTAACTCTTGGTGATGGGAAAACAACAAAATCTTGGACATGCCTATGGATGGGAGGGGCTACACTGAAGCTAGCTTTCCCAGCGTTGTTCAAGAACTCCAGAAGGAAAAACCAGGCAGTTTGCGCTGCCTTAGCTGATGACACTTGAATAAAGGACCTCCGGCATGGAAACATCATGCCTCTATTGCAGGACATCCTGCCCATGGGAGGAGCAGTCCGGGAAGCGGCGTCGAAAGTAAGGCAAGGTGAGCCAGATGATATTAATTGGTCTCGTGAGGCAAGTGGGAGTTATTCTGTTAAATATGCATACAAGGCGCAATTCCACGGTTCACATATAACAAACTTCAGGAAGATTTTCTAGGACACCTGTGCTCTGGGCAAGCTCAAAATCTTCTCTTGGCTGCTATATCTTGATAGGCTATGGTGCAATGATCACTTGCAAAGGCGAGGATGGGACAACAACTATTTCTGTCAGCTATGTCTTAGGAACCTGGAGTCTGTAGGGCACCTATTCTTCGACTGCAAGGCAGCTAGAGGGATATGGAGTAGAGTAGCTGCTTGGCAGGGCTACGAGGCTGCACGGCCCGACAGGTGGAAAACACTACAAGAACCAACTAATATTGCAGAATGAATGATAAGAGGAACGCAAGGTGTGCACAGGAAAGGAATCAAAACAGTCATCATGTTGGTCCTTTTGGAAATTTGGATGGAGCTGAATCAATGCACCTTCAGAAACAAAGTGGCGCGATTAGAAGATGTCCTGGCTGCCATTTGAGCAAGGATTCAGTTATGGCGCCAAGCTGGAGCTCAATGCATCGACCCACCTTTTGCTGAACCTCCCACAGGAATAGCCTAACTCGATGTATTGAGTTATGTTGCCTCTAGTGTTATGTACTTTTTATTTTTTCCTTCGGATCCAAGGATCTGCTCCATGTTTCCTTGTTTTCACTACTTCCTTCTATCAATTAATGCAAGCTAGCAACATGCTGGATCTTAAAAAAACATGTTATCAGCATGCTCCAGGCGGAGCGATTCCATCAGCTCCTGGCTACAGCATCGGTCGCGCGTGAGTTCTATGGCTACATCTGTTGGTTCAACGTGGCGGTGCTTAGCCCGGCGAAAGCGCTTCCAAGCAGTAGCCTCGCTCCGTGCATGGGCACGATGACAAATCTCTCGGTCTCTATCTCTCACTTCGATTCATACAGGAATATAGGGGATAAACGAGAGAATGAAGAAGAGGGTTGCAAGGGCATGCGCCATGCATGTGCATCCATCGAACCTTAAAACTAGAGAGCATGAATCAAGAGAAGGTAAGATGTCTCACTTCATTACCATCTTGCTGGACTGGTGGTGGCGCTCATCACCATCAAGTACATGAACAACGAGAGTATCAGATTCGTCTGACCTCGGCCGCGTGCTGGATTGGGACACTGGAACCACTGGCTTCGCCTCCCACAACGAAAACGAGGCGGCTCAGCCTCAGTGCAAGGCTGCCAACGTCCGCTTAACGTGCGACCATGGTGATGCCCAGTGTGCACGCCCATGGCACGACACCTTCCAAGTGAGGCACGAGGCTCCCAACGAGGAGCATGCAACAACCCTTAGCCCGACGGTGCTCCTCTCAGCGTGCCGTGGCCATCAGCCCCGGCATTGTGCTTGGCTACTGTCAGATTTCGGGTTCCGCAAACCCTTGAGAGGTTCAAACTCTAGGGTGCATGCGGAGATCTCAACCTACCCAGCCTATCTACTCACTAATCTCATATCCTAGCGCAACAAGCTCGAAGGGAAAGAAAGACACATCAGTTTACCCCGGTTCGGCCACCTTGCGGTGTAAGACCCTGCTCCTACTTTGTGGTGGATTTGCCTTGAGGGGCTGAGGAAGAACTATTAAAGTGGGGAATAGCCTCAGGAGGCGTGTTCTTCAGCTCAAGTGAGCTGGTGAGGTGGTCAGGGGGAATGGATCCGATCCTCCCTGTTGGTGGTGGCTAGGTCCTATTTATAGTGGCCTTGGTCCTCTTCAAAATGTAGGCGGGAAGGGATCCCACAACAGCATTATTTGAAGGGAGAAAACAAGTATGTCATATCGTGACTAAAGTGGTCTTGGCCTGCAAAAGCCGCTAGTCGTGACGCTGCGGTGGGCTTGGTGGTGACCTCTGTCCTGCCGTCCTGGCGGTCTTGGTCTTTGCACCAGAATGGAAACCTTTAGTTCATTCCTCAGGACTCTGCGCCTGCTGCTTGCTTCCTTTGCACCAAAGAGGAAACTGGTACTCTGCGCCCGCTGGCACCCGCCTGGCACCCACCTGGCCTTGCTCGTCATGGCTCACGTCAGTCGAACCTCGCGAGGTGTGCCTTGCATAGAAGTCTCGGCTCCTCAGGAGCCATCCTGAGGGGGCCGATCCCCTTGGATGTCTTGGTGTCATCTGCCTCGCGAGGCTTGGCCCCTTGCGAGGGTCTTGGGTTGTTGATGCTGAAGCTGGGCCGTATCAGGCTGTCGATGGAGCCACGCCGTGGGCCGCAGGCAGGCAAGTCTGGGTACCCCCATATCCAGAACACCAACAGTAGCCCCCAGGCCCAAGGTGCGCTCAGACTTGGCTTCTGGGCGAAGCCAAAGGGAAAGTGCGGAGCGCCGCGGGACCTAACCGCCTGTGGCATTGGACGACGCATGGCGATTGATGGGACGTGGGAGTCTCCACTCCCCCATGCTACCTTGAAAACCGTCTGACTTGACGAGTCGATGCTTGATACGTCTCCAACATATCAATAATTTTTGATTGTTCCATGCTATTACATTACCCGTTTTGGATTTTTATGGGCTTTACTCTACACTTTTATATCATTTTTGGGACTAACCTACTAACCGGAGGCCCAGCCCGAATTGCTGTTTTTTGCCTATTACAGTGTTTCGAAGAAAAGGAATATCAAACGGAGTCCAAACGGAATGAAACCTTCGGGAGTGATCTTTTTGGAACAAACGTGATCCAGGGGACTTGGAGTGGACGTCAAGCAACAGAGGAGGCGGCCACGAGGGTGCTCGGTGCGCCCCTGACAGGTGGGCGCGCCCCCCACCCTCGTGGGCCCCTCGAGCGTCCACCGACCTACTTCTTCCTCTTATATATATCCACGTACCCCGAAAACATCCGAGAGCACCACGAAAAACTATTTCCACCGCCGCAAATTTCTCTATCCGCGAGATCCCATCTTGGAGCCTTCGCCGGCGCTCCACCGGAGGGGGAATCGACCACAGAGGGCCTCTAAATCATCTCCAAGGCCTCTCCTATGAGTTGTGAGTAGTTTACCATAGACCTTTGGGCCCGTAGTTATTAGCTAGATGGCTTATTCTCTCTCTTTGAATCTCAATACAGAGTTCTCCTTGATCTTCTTGGAGATCTACTCGATGTAACTCTTTTTACGGTGTGTTTGTCGAGATCCGATGAATTGTGGGTTTATGATCAAGTTTATGTATGAGAAATATTTGAATCTGCTATGAATTCTTTTATGTGTGATTAAGTTATCTTTGCAAGTCTCTTCGCATTATCAGTTTGGTTCGGCCTACTAGATTGATCTTTCTTGCAATGGGAGAAGTGCTTAGCTTTGGCTTCAATCTTGCGGTGTCCTTTCCCAGTGACAGCAGGGGCAACATGGCACGTATTGTATTGTTGCCATCGAGGATAAAAAGATGGGGTTTATATAATATTGCATGAGTTTATCCCTCTACATCATGTCATCTTTCTTAATGCGTTACTCTGTTCTTTATGAACTTAATACTCTAGATGCATGCTGGATAGCGGTCGATGTGTGGAGTAATAGTAGTAGATGCAGGGAGGAGTCAGTCTACTTGTCACAGACGTGATGCCTATACACATGATCATGCCTAGATAATCTCATAATTATTCGCTTTTCTATCAATTGCTCGATAGTAATTTGCTCACCCACCGTAATACTTATGCTATCTTGAGAGAAGCCATAGTGAAACCTATGGCCCCCGGGTCTATCTTTTATCATATAAGTTTATCATCTACTTTTATTTGCATCTTTACTTTTCCAATCTATATCATAAAATACCAAAAACATATTTATCTTATCATATTAACTCTATCAGATCTCACTTTCGCAAGTGGTCGTGAAGGGATTGACAACCCCTTTATTGGCGTTGGTTGCGAGGTTCTTGTTTGTTTGTGTAGGTGCGTGAGACTTTTGAGGAGCCTCCTACTGGATTGATACCTTGGTTTTGCTGCATCACCCTTTCCTCTTCAAGGAAAACCAACGCAAGCTCAAGACATAGCAAGAAGGATTTCTGGCACCGATGCCGGGGAGGTCTTCGCTCAAGTCAGGACATACCAAGTACCCATCACAAACTCATCTCCCTCGCATTACATTATTTGCCATTTGCCTCTTGTTTTCCTCTCCCCCACTTCACCCTTGCCGTTTTATTCACCCTCTCTTTCCCAATCTCCTCTCTCTTTCGTTTGCCTTTTTGTTTGCTTGTGTGTTGGATTGCTTGTCGCGATGGCGCAAGATAATACCAAATTGTGTGACTTTTCCAATACTAATAATAATGATTTCCTTAGTACTCTGATTGCTCCTCTTAATGATGTTGAGTCTTGTGAAATCAATGATGCTTTGCCGAATCTTGTTATGAAAGATCAATTCTTCGGCCTTCCTAGTGAAGATGCCGCTACCCATCTAAACAACTTTGTTGATTTGTGTGAGATGCAAAATAAGAAAGATACGGATAATGATATTGTTAAATTGAGGTTATTTCCGTTTTCACTTAGAGATCATGCTAAAGTTTGGTTTTCGTCTTTGCCTTAGAATAGTATTGATTCATGGAATAAGTGCAAGGATGCTTTTATCTCTAAGTATTTTCCTCCCGCTAAGATCATCTCTCTTAGGAACGATATTATGAATTTTAAACAACTTGATCATGAGCATGTTTCCCAGTCTTGGGAAAGAATGAAATTGATGATTCGAAATTGCCCTACTCATGGTTTGAACTTATGGATGATCATACAAAATTTTTATGCCGGATTGAATTTTGCTTCTAGAAATCTTTTAGATTCGGCCGCGGGAGGCACTTTTATGGAAATCACCTTAGGAGAAGCTACTAAACTCCTTGATAATATTATGGCTAATTATTCTCAATGGCACACCGAAAGATCTACTAGTAAAAAAGTGCATGCTATAGCAGAAATTAATGTTTTGAGTGGAAAGATGGATGAACTTATGAAATTGTTTGCTACTAAGAGTGCTTCTATTGATCCCAATGATATGCCTTTGTCTACTTTGATTGAGAATAATAAAGAATCTATGGATGTGAATTTTGTTGGTAGGAATAATTTTGGTAACAATGCTTATAGAGGAAATTTTAATCCTAGACCGTTCCCTAGTAATTCATCAAATAATTATGGTAATTCCTACAATAATTCTTATGGTAATTTTAATAAGATGCCCTCTGATTTTGAGAATAGTGTTAAATAATTTATGATCTCTCAAAAGAATTTTAATGCTTGGCTTGAAGAAAATTGCTTAAAGTTGATGATTTGGCTAGGAACGTTGATAGACTTTCGCTTGATGTTGATTCTTTGAAACTTAGATCTACGCCTCCTAAGCATGATATCAATGAGTCTCTCAAAGCCATGAGAATTTCCATAGATGAGTGCAAAGAAAGAACCGCTAGATTGCGTGCTAAGAAAGATTGCTTTGTAAACGCGTGTTCTTCTAGTTTTCATGACAATAATGATGAAGATCTAAAAGTTATTGATGTGTCCCCTATTAAATCTTTGTTTTGCAATATGAATCTTAATAATGATGGGACTGGAGATGAGTCAACTTTAGATAAAAGGCATCCCAATGATTCGGAGTTTTTAGATCTTGATGCTAAATTTGGTAAAAGTTGGATTGGAGAGGTCAAGACTTTAAATAGCATTGAACCCACTATCTTGGATTTCAAGGAATTTAATTATGATAATTGTTCTTTAGTAGATTGTATTTCCTTATTGCAATCTGTGTTGAATTCTCCTCATGCTTATCGTCAAAATAAAGCTTTTACCAAACATATCGTTGATGCCTTGATGCAATCTTATGATGAAAAACTTAATTTGGAAGTTTCTATACCTAGAAAACTTTATGATGAGTGGGAACCTACTATAAAGATTCAAATTAAAGATCATGAGTGTTATGCTTTGTGTGATTTGGGTGCTAGTGTTTCCACGATTCCGAAAACTCTATGTGACATTCTAGGTTTCCATGATCTTGATGATTGCTCTTTAAATTTGCACCTTGCGGATTCCACCATTAAGAAACCTATGGGAAGGATCAATGATGTTCTTACTGTTGCAAATAGGAATTATGTGCCTGTAGATTTTATCGTTCTTGACATAGATTGCAATCTTTCTTGTCCTATTATTCTTGGTAGACCTTCCCTTAGAATGATTGGTGCAGTTATTGATATGAAGGAAGGGAGTATTAGATTCCAATTTCCATTAATGAAAGGCATGGAACACTTTCCAAGAAAGAAGGTTAAATTATCTTATGAATCCATCATGTGAGCTACTTATGAATTGAGTGCCAAAGACGACACTACTTAGATCTATCCTCGCTTTTATGCCTAGTTTGGGCCGTTAAACAATAGCGCTTGTTGGGAGGCAACCCAATTTTATCTTTGTTTTTGTTTTTGCTTCTGTTTAGTAATAAAATTTTCATCTAGATTCTGTTTAGATGTGTTTTTATGTTTTAATTAGTGTTTGTGCCAAGTAGAACCTATAGGATAACCTATGGTGATAGTTAATTTGATTCTGCTGAAAAACAGAAACTTTGCACGCACAAAAATAATTTTTGTAATTCACAGAAACGTGATTTTGCATTGATTCCTTTTGCTGTAGATCAATAGATAAATTTCCCAGGACTTACTATTTTGGTAGGACTTTTAAAGTTCCAGAAGTATTCGAGAGTTAGAGATTGCTACAGACAGTTCTGTTTTTGACAGATTCTGTTTTTCGTGTGTCGTTTGCTTATTTTGATGCATCAATGGCTAGTATGTAGGGTATGAACCATAAATAAGTTTGAATACAGTAGGTTTAAAACCAATATAAATAAAGAATGATTTCATTACAGTACCTTATGTGGTGGTTTTTCTTTCTTGCACTAACGGAGCTTATGAGATTTCCTGTTGAGTTTTGTGTTGTGAAGTTTTCAAGTTTTGGGTAAAGACTTGATGGACTATGGAATAAGGAGTGGCAAGAGCATAAGCTTAGGAATGCACATGGCACCCCAAGATATTCAAGTATAACCAAAAGCCTAAGCTTGGGGATGCCCCGGAAGGCATCCCCTCTTTCGTCTTTGTCTATTGGTAACTTTACTTGGAGCTATATTTTTATTCGCCACAAGATATGTGTTTTGCTTGGAGCGTCTTGTATGATATTAGTCTTTGCTTTTTAGATCACCACAATCATCCTTGCTGTACACACCTTTTGGGAGAAGCCCACTTGATTTAGAATCTATTAGAATACTCTATGTGCTTCACTTATATCTTTTGAGCTAGATAGTTTTTTTGCTCTAGTGCTTCACTTATATCTTTTAGAGCACGACGGTGGCTTAACTTTGAAGAAATTGTTGATCTCTCATGCTTCAATTATATTATTTTGAGAGTCTTTTAGAACAGCATGGTATTTTCTATGTTTATAAATTTGGTCCTAGAATGATGAGCATCCAAGTTGGGTATAATAAAAACTATCATAGGAAGTGCATTAAACACTATGATCAATTTGATGCTTGATAAATGTTTTGAGATATAAAGGTGGTAATGTTAGAGTCATGCTAGTTGGGTAATTATGAAATTGAGAAATACTTGTGTTGGATTTGGCAAGTCCCGTAGCATGCACGTATGGTAAAAGTTATGTGACAAATTTGTTGCATGGGGTGCTCTTTTAATTGTCTTCCTTATGAGTGGAGGTCGGGATCGCACGATGGTTAACTCCTACCAACCCTTCCCCTAGGAGCATGCGTAGTAGTACTTTGCTTCGAGGGCAAGTAGACTTCTGCAATAAGTATATGAGTTCTTCATTACTAATGTGAGTCCATGGACATACGCACACTCACCCTTCCACTTTGCTAGCCTTTATTATGCCGCACAACCTTCGGCGGTATCATGCACCCATTATTTACCTTCCTCAAAATAGCCACCATACCTACCTATTATGGCATTTCCATAGCCATTCCGAGATATATTGCCGTGCAACTCTCCACCGTTCCATTTATTATGACACACTCCATCATTGTCATATTGCTCTTTGCATGATCATTGTCGGTTTTCTGGGAACAGGGGTACCCAGACTTGCTTGCCTGCGACCTGCGGCGTGGCTCAAGGAGTGGCCCAGTACGGCCCATCTTCATCAACACATTCTCAAGACCCTCGCGGGGCGGATGACAGGAGGCTTCCTCAGGCACAGCCTCGTCAGGCCGGCTCGCGAGGAGGCGGAGAGATCAAGGTGGGGTACCTCACAAGGTGCCCGTGACGCAAGCCATGACGACCAAGGCCAGGCAGGCGCCGGCCTGCGCAGAGTCCTTGTTTCCCCTTTTGTGCAAAGGGGGCAAGCGCAGGCAAGGGTATCAAGCAAAGGCAACCATTTCGGTGCAAGAAGACCAAGACCAGCAGGACAGCAGAACGGAGGTCATCGTGGAGCCCAAGCCGGCGTCATCGTTAGGGTCTTTGGCAGGCGAGGACCAACTTTAGTCAGGATAAGTGTACTAGATGTTCCCCTTCAAAATGGCCAATTGTTGGCGCCCTTCCCGCTCAATATTTGGGAAGAGGCCTGGGGCCTTCGCCTATAAATAGGACTAGCCACCCACAGGGTAGGGGGATCGGATCCACATCTGACAGAGAGAGAGGCGACTGAACTCCCCCTAGCAGTTCATCGCACCAGCCAAGAACAGACCCTCGCGAGGCTGTTCTCCCCTGTATTGTTCCTCATCAGCCCCAGAGGCAATCCACTACACCACAAACTGGAGTAGGGTATTACAACACAATGGTGGCCTGAACCAGTATAAATCTTGTGTCCCTTGAGTTGTTCTTCGTGTAGTTTTAGATCCTGGCAAGGCGGTGAGACATGGGTAGGCTGGGGGTGTGATCTCCACGTGCACCCCAGTGTTCGAACCTCAAGGGTCTGCCGGAACCCGAAATCCGACATTTGGCGCGCCAGGTAGGGGTGTGCCGGAATCTGCCCTCCGTCGCCTCGTGTTTCGCCGCCCGTCGCATCATCGTCATCATGTCTGGCGACCCCACGGGCAATCCTGATCCCTGGGCGGCCTTGCCCGCCCATGCAGAGCCGCTTGCCCAGGGCGACCTCAACCCCGTGCCCCAGGCAGCCCGCGGTCCGCAGGGCGCTGCGGGCCGCGGGCGACGCGGTCAGACGACACCAGCTCTCACGCTGCGGCAGGTGCGGTCGGCAGCGAGGGCCTCGAGCCACGCCGCGGCCACGGCGCTGTACTCACGGCGAGAGCAGGAGAACTCAAGGGCCGTGCTCACGGTAGCTCAAGAACTACTGCAATGCAGGCTGCTAGAGGGTGGCCGCGACGTGCTACTGGAGTGGGTGTCAGAGCTCCTGGGCTCCGTCGCCTCGGGGGCTCACCCCTTCTGCACCCAGCTGCCGCCTCAGGCCCAAGGCGGATCGCACGGAGGCCTCACACACGCTCACACAGCTCCAAGCGGATTCCAGGGCCACTCCAACGCCAACCTGGCCGTCAGCGCCTGGCCACCAACGGTGCCGCCTCTGCCTCCGACCATCGATGGGGGATCCATTACAGCCCACGGTAACGGTGAGCCGCCGCGCTACCACTCCCAGGTTGGCACCGTGAGCAGAACTGCGTGGCACAGGGGGCACTACGGCGAGGCATTCGGGGCGGCGGCCCCGGAGGCGTATGTGCCCCACATGATGGATCAAGGACACGCGCAGGAGGAAGACCATGGCCAGTTCCTCGGCCTAGGCTGGGGAGAAGAAATACCCGAGGCTGAGCTCCTTCAGGAGCCCACGGAAGGCCCCGTCGACCGCGCCGGAGGCAACGACTATCTGGTACCGCTAATCCCTCAGGAACTGGCATACGCTAACCATGGATCGCAGGAGGTACAGGTCGTCGCAGCGGGTGGCTGCCCCAATCCAGCAGCTCCCCACCCCTCAGGAGGAGGGCACCGGGGGCTGTAGGAGAGGGACCGAGATCCGGCCTCGCCCACGCGGCGCTCGGAGCAAGGCGTCCTTAGGAGGTAGGCCCTCTGCCGGGGAGGTGCCCCAGGTCCTACCCCCGGCAGAGGACCCATGGTCATCGGGGGAACCGCTGGCGACCGCTCTATCCCATCGGCGGCGTCCTCGGTCTCCGGCTGTCGTCGGTGGCAATAGAGTGTGGCGCAAGGCGGGGCCCTCATCTGGCGATATGAAGCAAGGCCGGTACCTGTGAAGAAGGCCCAGTGCCTGTGAAGCTCGCCGCCCTGTGACACTCTCATGTAATAATGAGTGGGGCTGTACATGCCCCAGAGTCTCCGGAGAGCCGCCCTCGGGCCTCGGGGGCTCCCGCCCACGCCCAGTGGCAGCACTTAGCTCCGCGCTGGTGAGAAGACGTCGAAGACTAGACTAGGTGCCGGACGCGGCTTTTTTCTGCTTTTCTTGCTTTTCCCCTTGGTTGTTGCTTTTCCCCGTTTGGAGTTAAGTTGGATTTGAGCTTGAAACTTGCGTGTGTCCGGGGAAGGGGTGTTTAGTCTCGTTCGAGCAATCTCTTGCGTTCTGGTTGCTGCTTTGCGTCCGTCCAAGCTTCAGCTGTCTCCCCTCGCGAACCCCTCGCGAGCCGGGCCAGGCCTAGTATGATCGCAGCCCAGACTGCCGTCGGCACGCCCTCTCAGGAGGTTCTCCTTGCAGGTTCAACAGGCTCGTTCAGGAGACACTCAGGACACCACGGCCCTCCGCGAGCTAGCTGAGGGCCCACGCGGGTCAAAGGTAAATAAGCCAGCCGACTCGCCATGAACCAGCCACCCGGCGCAGGCACACGGGTGATATCATGTCTACAAATACGCTAACTGCAAGTTTTTACACAAGGGGCTCCCCCTCCTAAAATGCTCTTACAACCTCCTGGGCCAAGCCCGAACTATTTCTGCACAGGGAAAGAACAGGAACAGCACACAGTCAATCGGATAAATCCCCCAATGCATCCCCAGGGACGCCTCCGGAGTCGCCACTGGCGTGCCTGGCCTCATCGTCGCCTTCTACGTCACCGCCGTCAGCACCTGGGCCATTCACCACTCTGCCCTCACCAGCACATGGGCCATTCACCACTCTGCCCTCACTAGCACCTGGGCCATTCACCACTACGCCCTCACCAGCACCTGGGCCATTCACCACTCCGCCCTCATCAGCGGCTACGACCACACCGTCGTCATCAGCGGTGAAGGCCCTAACAAGGGCGTCCATGTTGTCTTCCCCCCAACTCGCCAGATTGTCCCGGATTGCCAAGGGTACCGGTGCGATGGCGGCATCAAAGTCGAAGTGGGGGTCCATGTTCTGAAGGTGACTGAAGACACGAGAGAAAGCTCGCCCAAGTAGGGCATGGCTCCTCTCCTCCACCAACCTGTCAGCTCTACCCGAACGGGCCTCCAGCTGCGTCACCACATCGGTGAAGAAACTGAAGGTTACCAGCATAGTTAACCACACGAGGCTCCCCGACGGCTGCCTCGCAGGTGATACCCAAGGCCGTGTTAGCTCTATCCCGGAGCTCGCGGAGCATGGGGCTGTGCACGTGCTCCAGGGTCTGCCACTGGTGTATCTTGTCCTCATTCCACCGCGCAACAGCCTCAGCTACGTCCACCCTTTGGTGGAGAAGAAGCACCTCGGCGTAGGAGGAAGCCAGTTCCGCCTGTTCCGCGCCAAGGGCGGCCCTGGCAGCGTCCGCATGCTGCACCACTTCATCCAGCTTGGCCTTCAGGGCGACAGTCCTGCCTTCTGCTTCAACCTGGATCAGCTCCAGCCTTTCCTTGAACTCGCGCTCGAGGTTTGAGCGAGCCACCACCACCCGGCGATCAACTTCTTCTGAGGCTCGGGCTTCCCTCGCGGTGACATCATCCTCAGCCTGCGCCACCAGGCGCTCCTCTCATCTCCAATAGCTCGAGTTCCAGGGTGCGCTCGGTGGCTTCCAGCCTCAGTGCCTCCTCACATTTCTGAAGCTCCTCCCGACTAACCGAGCCCCCCTCCATCGACGCAAGGGCCGCCTCTTGTAACTGCACCTGTTGCTCCAGGGAGCTACTCCGGGCCCAAAGCTCCCACGCCCACTCTTCTGTGACCCTGCACTGCTGGTTGGCCTCCTGAGCCTCCTCGACGGCCCGGGAGCAGGCCTCCCGAGAAGCTGCCAGTGACGCCTCGACCTTCTCGTTGTCGAGGTCACGCTGGTGGCGCGCAAGGGCAACGGCCACCTTCAGCTTGCGCCTCTCCTCTGCTAGGCACAGGCCCTCGGCCTCAAGGCGCGCGTCCTCGTCAGCGAGCTCTGCACCAAGCTGGCTCACCGCGTCAGCCGCCCTCCGGAGGAACCCTTGGCGGAGGGCGCGGCGCTCCCGAGCGCGCTCAAGCACGTCTTCCGCATCACCTTCCGCCTCGGGCGCGCGAGGAGGGCCACGGATCAGCACTCCCCCGCTGGGCAGGGGGCTGGGGGCTGGAGCCCTCGCGATGGCCGGACGCGCCTCGCCAGAAGCCTGGCCCGGAGCCAGTACGCCCCCCAAGGAAGATCGCAAGGTCGACCTCAACCAGTCACCGTCCACAACCAATCGAAGAGCCCAGGGCAGGCTGGCTATGCCCCGGGAGGGCTCGCGAAGGATGGTCGCGAGGTGCACATAACCAAGACGCATCACAGGATGGCCCGCCTCTCCAACCGGCCTCACCGCAAGGGCAGTGCTGGAGCTCGGGACGCTTGGGGAAGGTGGAGAGGGCGAGGCCTGAGGGATGGCTCCTCAGCCATCTCCGTGAACTCGGCAGGAAGGGCCCTGCAAAGCAATGATCAGCTAAAGCAGCAGGAAAGTAAGGAACAGAGAAAGGGAAAGGCTTACTCATCAGTGGTGAAGTACTTCCTGTGCTTCAATAGGCGGCAAGGGTAATCATCACCCAAGGCCTCCCTTCTCTTTCGGAGAGCCTCGAAGTCCACGCGGAAGCGGCCCAGGAGCTCGGCGCAAGGGTCAGGCCGCGACGAGGAAGAAGCGCCAATATGACCGGCGTCGGGGGCATCGCCCAGGGACACGCCGCCGGACGCCGCGCCAAGAAGGGTGGTCGGAGCCTCGGGGGCCTCTGCCATGGGAGACATAGGCCGCGGCTCGGTACCTTCAGCCGCCTCAGGGTGGGTCTCAGGAGGTGCGGCCTCAGGAGTACCGCGTGGCGTCATCGTACCGACGGTGGCCCCCTCAGCCCCCGACGCCCTTTGCCTCCCAGCTCCATCACTTGAGGAAGGACCGTCATGGGCAACCACCACAACTGGGTTCTCGCGAGGTCCCCTGAGGCCTGCAGGGCACAGCCCCCATTCGTCGAAGCTGGGCTTCTGCTTCACAAAATTACCCCTGTTTGAGCAAAGGTACAGTAGGGCGCCCCCATGCCGGATGCTGCCAAGGGAAGGGTCCCCAGTCAGGATCGTGAGAACCTTCCTCAGCACTTCTGGCGTCAGATCTTCCTCTTGGGGCCTCATGTGGTCTTTGCGCCCCCCGAAGGCCCACATCCGGCGGGAGTGACGCTGCAGAGGGGCAATGCTACATAGGAGGAACTCCTTCACCACCTTGGGCGCCGTCACAGCAAGCGCCCTCAAGTACGTGAGGCGATGCCAAACGAAGACGAGCCGGGGGCTCGTGAGCGTCTCCTGGCCCCAGCCCGAATTGGGGATAGCGGGGATGGTTGGCTTCGAAAGTAGGGGGCTGGGCACCCCGGCATCCACGTACAGCCACCGCTCACGGAACCCGGTCGCGGGTGGAGGAAGGCTGAAATCGATCCTCGAAGCCGCTATTTCTGGTGCGGCAAGGAAGCTCACGCACCCCGAGCATTGGGTGGGATCGCTGAGACGCAGAGAGAAGAAGTGGCGCAGCAAGCCAACGGAAGGAGGAATGCCCATCATCGCCTCACAGACAAAAGCGAAAATGTCAAGAAGACTAATAGATTCGGGACCCAAATGCATCATGTGGATCTGGTAATGAGAAAGCACGGTGTTGAAGAAATCAGAAAAGGGGGGAACCAGTCCCGCCCACAGAGCATCGGCGAAGTACTGGACCTCGGTAACTATTCTGTCAATGGAGAAGTGAGACGCGGGCCAGACCGTGGTCCTCCCGCACTCGTTGAAGATGGTGGCGATGGCAGAGCTGACCTTGTCCGAGCCTTCCCGGTTGAGTATGATCGACTGGTCGACAGCAGGAGCCACCGATGGCGACGGGCGGGGAGAGGGCACACGCTTTGTCCCTTTCCCCTTCTTCGTCAGAGCCATGGCGACAGGAAGGGAGAGGATGCGAGATTGGATTGGAAGCGGAGGCTGGAGCTCGAGAGAAGGAAGAGCAGGAGGCGCATAGGCGGCGAGAAGAGGGGAGACTGTGTGCAACAGCGGGTCCGCCTAGCCGAGCACAAAATAAGGAGGCGTGGGGAACAGGGACGCCCACGTCCAATCAACCGCCACGTGGCGCCCAAGGCCGCCGGCTATTGGGGCCCGCGGCGCTTCGCACTTGCCTCTTCGCTTCTTTGCTAAGCCAAGTCCAAGCGCGCCTTGGGCCCGGGGGCTACTGTCGGCGTTCTGGGAACAGGGGTACCCAGACTTGCCTGCCTGCGGCCTGCAGCGTGGCTCAAGGAGTGGCCCAGTACGACCCATCTTAATCAGCACATGCTCAAGACCCTCGCGAGGGGCCAAGCCTCGCGGGGCGGATGATAGGAGGCTTCCTCAGGCACGGCCTCGTCAGGCCGGCTCGCGAGGAGGCGGAGAGATCATGGCGGGGTACCTCACGAGGTGCCCGTGACGCTAGCCATGACGACCAAGGCCAGGCGGGTGCCAGGCGGGCACCAGCCTGCGCAAAGTCCTTGTTTCCCCTTTGGTGCAAAGGGGCAAGCGCAGGCAAGGGTATCAAGCAAAGGCAACCATTTCGGTGCAACAAGACCAAGATCAGCAGGACGGCAGAACGGAGGTCATCGTGGAGCCCAAGCCGGCGTCATCGTCAGGGTGTTTGGCAGGCGAGGACCAACTTTAGTCAGGATAAGTGTACTAGATGTTCCCCTTCAAAATGGCCAATTTTTGGCGCCCTTCCCGCTCAATATTTGGGAAGAGGCCCGGGGCCTTTGCCTATAAATAGGACTAGCCACCCACAGGGTAGGGGGATCGGATCCACATCTGACAGAGAGAGAGGCGACTGAACTCCCCCTAGCAGTTCATTGCACCAGCCAAGAATAGACCCTCGCGAGGCTGTTCTCCCCTGTACTGTTCCTCATCAGCCCCAGAGGCAATCCACCACACCACAAACTGGAGTAGGGTATTAGACCACAATGGTGGCCTGAACCAGTATAAATCTCGTGTCCCTTCAGTTGTTCTTCATGTAGTTTTAGATCCTGGCGAGGCGGTGAGACATGGGTAGGCTGGGGGTGTGATCTCCGCGTGCACCCCAGTGTTCGAACCTCAAGGGTTTGCCAGAACCCAAAATCTGACAATCATGTAGTTGACATCGTATTTCTGGCAAGGCCACCTTCATAATTTTTCATACATGTCACTCTTTATTTATTGCATATCCCGATACACCGCCAGAGGCATTCACATAGAGTCATATTTTGTTCTAAGTATTGAGTTGTAACTCTTGAGTTGTAAATCAATAAAAGTGCGATGATCTTCATTATTAGAGCATTGTCCCAAGTGAGGAAAGGATGATGGAGACTATGATTCCCCCACAAGTTGGGATGAGACTTCAAACTTTATACATATAAAAAAGAGGCCAAAGAGCCCACCAAAAAAAAGAAAGGCCAAATAAAAAAAGAGAAAGGCCAAATAAAAAAATGAGAGAAAAAGAGAGAAGGGACAATGCTACCATCCTTTTTACCACACTTGTGCTTCAAAGTAGCACCATGATCTTCATGATAGAGAGTCTCCTATGTTGTCACTCTCATATACTAGTGGGAATATTTCACTATAGAACTTGGCTTGTATATTCCAATGATGGGCTTCCTCAAAATGCCCTAGGTCTTCGTGAGCAAGCGAGTTGGATGCACACCCACTTAGTTTCTTTTGTTGAGCTTTCATACATTTATAGCTCTAGTGCATCCATTGCATGGCAATCCCTACTCACTCACATTGATATCTATTAATGGGCATCTCCATAGCCCGTTGATACACCTAGTTGATGTGAGACTATCTTCTCCCTTTTTGTCTTCACAACCACCACCATATACCACATATAGTGCTATGTCCATGGCTTGCGCTCATGTATTGCGTAAGAGTTGAAAAAGCTGAAGCGCGTTAAAAAGTATGAACCAATTGCTTGGTTGAAATCGGGGTTTGGCATGATTGGAGTATTTTGTGTGATGAAAATGAAGCATGGCCTAACTATATGATTTTGTAGGGATGAGATTTCTTTGGCTATGCTATTTTGATAAGACATGATTATTTGTTAGTATGCTTCAAGTATTACTATTTTTATGTTTTCTAAGCTTTTATCTTGAATCATTTGGATCTGAACAATCATGCCACAATAAAGAAAATTACATTGAGAATTATGCTAGGTAGCATTCCACATCAAAAATTCTATTTTTATCATTTACCTACTCGAGGACGAGCAGGAATTAAGCTTGGGGATGCTTGATACGTCTCCAACGTATCTATAATTTTTTATTGTTCCATGTTATTATATTACCCGTTTTGGATGCTTATGGGCTTTACTCTACACTTTTATATCATTTTTGGGACTAACCTACTAACCGGAGGCCCAGCCCGAATTACTCTTTTTTCCCTATTTCAGTGTTTCGAAGAAAAGGAATATCAAACGGAGTCCAAACGGAATTAAACCTTCGGGAGCGATCTTTTTGGAACAAACGTGATCCACGGGACTTGGAATGGACGTCAAGCAACAGAGGAGGCGGCCACGAGGGTGCCCGACGCGCCCCCTACAGGTGGGCGCGCCCCCACCCTCGCGGGCCCCTCGAGCGTCCACCGACCTACTTCTTCCTCCTATATATATCCACGTACCCCGAAAACATCCGAGAGCACCACAAAAAACTATTTCCACCACTGCAACCTTCTGTATCCGTGAGATCCCATCTTGGAGCCTTCGTCGGTGCTCCGCCAGAGGGGGAATCGACCATGGAGGGCCTCTACATCATCTCCAAGGCCTCTCCTGTGAGTTGTGAGTAGTTTACCACAGACCTTCGGGTCCATAGTTATTAGCTAGATGGCTTCTTCTCTCTCTTTAAATCTCAATACAAAGTTCTCCTTGATCTTCTTGGAGATCTATTCAATGTAACTCTTTTCGCCGTTTGTTTGTCGAGATCCGATGAATTTTGGGTTTATGATCAAGTTTATATATGAGAAATATTTGAATCTCCTCTGAATTCTTTTATGTGTGATTAAGTTATCTTTGCAAGTCTCTTTGGATTATCAGTTTGGTTTGGCCTACTAGATTGATCTTTCTTGCAATGGGAGAAGTGCTTAGCTTTGGGTTCAATCTTGCGGTGTCCTTTCCCAGTGACAGCAGGGGCATCAAGGCACATATTGTATTGTTGCCATCGAGGATAAAAAGATGGGGTTTATATCATATTGCATGAGTTTATCCCTCTACATCATGTAATCTTTATTAATGCGTTACTCTGTTCTTTATGAACTTCATACTCTAGATGCATGCTGGATAGCGGTCGATGTGTGGAGTAATAGTAGTAGATGCAGGAAGGAGTCGGTCTACTTGTCACGGACGTGATGCCTATATACATGATCATGCGTAGGTAATCTCATAATTATTCGCTTTTCTATCAATTGCTCGACAGTAATTTGTTCACCCACCGTAATACTTAGGCTATCTTAAGAGAAGCCACTAGTGAAACCTATGGCCCCCGGGTCTATCTTTTATCATATAAGTTTATTATCTACATTTATTGGCATCTTTAATTTTCAAATCTATATCATAAAATACCAAAAATATATTTATCTTATCATATTATCTCTATCAGATCTCACTTCCGCAAGTGGCCGTGAAGGGATTGACAACCCTTTATTGTGTTGGTTGCGAGGTTCTTGTTTGTTTGTGTAAGTGCGTGGGACTTTTGAGGAGCCTCCTACTGGATTGATACCTTGGTTCTCAAAAACTGAGGGTAATACTTACACTACTTTGCTGCATCACCCTTTCCTCTTCAAGGAAAACCAATGCAAGCTCAAGACGTAGCAATGCTGCATGGAGAGAAACATCATTGCGCGAGATCATGGAGGCCGGTGGTTGGCCTCCCTCTGGCTATAAATGAAGGGGGGGCAGAGCCCCCCTCGTTCATCTCTTTCTCCATCTTCTCGCTGCTCACCCCTTCTTCTTCTCCACCTTGCCGTAGCATCCATGGCACCGATCAGGAGATTCTCTGCGGCAAAAAATGGAAAAGCCCCTCAGGAGGGGCCTGGACCACTTCCGTCAAAGAAACGGTTTTGCTGTCCCTTCAACGCCGGCGCGAGGCAGGAGTTGACCAGTCCTTGGAAAGAACGGCCTCTGCCTGGCTTCCCCCTTCCCTTGTACGCCCCCGTGCAGGACGGCAATGCGCACCGCTGAGTGATCCCGGGCGGCAGTGGGCGAGCCGATGCTGCACAGCCAACAGGGCCATGAACCCATGCCAAGGGTAGCTCGCGTGAGTTCGTGGTGTGGGCAGCGATGCCGCCCGGCTCGTGCATCTAGCTCCCAAGGTTTTTCGCCGATGAGATGCCGCCGAGGGGGCCGCTTGAGCTGTGGCTGTAACACGTCGGGTGCTGCAGCCTGGCCACTGGGGCTGAGGTCAAGGTGGTGCCTCCCGGTGATGTCTTCATAACCCACGGGTGGGGCGAGGTCGCCCGTGCCTGCCGCGTGGAGGGGGCCCTCACGATCCACTTCGAGTACGATGGCGCCTCCACTCTATTCTTCAAGGTCTTCGATGAGGAGGGCCGGCGGCTGGACTGCTACCCCGGAGGAAGCAGCCCACGGGACATAGCCGTGGGAGCTGGGCCCGCCTCAGACTCCACCGACGCCTCCACTAGCAGCAACGACGACTCCTGGGAATCAAGCGACTCTCCTTAGCCACTTTGGTTCTCCGTAGTCCAGCAACGACAGCTATGTGCCGCCAAGCTCCCGCCATGCCCAGAGCGCGGTAGTGGCAGCCGCTCGGCATCGCCGATGACGCGCGTTGGCCTGGTTCTTCGAAGTCTTTCTTCTTTTGTTTCCCTGCACGCAATTATGACCAGCCCCATGGGGGCATGTAAAAATTGTGATGCTTTAATTCTATCATTACTCCTCTTGTTACTATGTTGAAACCGCGTATCCCACCCTGGCACGGTTCTCCCTTCCCGCCCCTAGGTAGCGTAGCGCTCTACGCCGACGGGATCCAGTCCCTAGGCAGGCTTCAGCCGTCACTGGTATGCCAGGTCGTGATGCCATGGTCAAGGCCAGGAGGAGAGCGGCCCGAGGTCTAGTGAGAGTTCCCGAGGCGCGATGCTCACGAGGTCCCCCTTGGCGTGCAAGCAGCTGCCCAGGAAACAGAAAGGGAAGCAACGCTACCCGAGCGGGAATGCGAAAGTCGTGTGATTGGGTCGTGAGATTTATGCCGACATGCAAACGACTTATCTTTTAGTGGACTTGTAGCGATTCCCCTGGGTGGTGCTCACTCGTGCCTTCATGGTAGACCCACTAGGTAGGGCCCGTGACGCCCATCCCCTTTCCTCACTTGTCCAGGTGCTCTACGTCCTCAGGTCCCGGCCCTCGAGCAGACTTAGCCACCGCTGGTATGCAAGGTCGCGATGCCGTGGTCAAGGCCAGGGGGTGAGGGATGGAGAGCCGGTAGGAGCTCCTGAGGTGCGATGCTCAGGTGCTCCCCCTTTAACGTGCAAGCAACTCGCACGATAAGGTGGTGGCTGCCGAGCCCACCCATAGCTAGGCTTCAGGTGTACCTGCGTGTTAGCCTGCAGAAGAGAATACGACCCCTAACGGTGCATGCTGCCTACCCTTGATCGTTCCGTGGGACGACGAAGGCACCGGAGACTTGGCGAGGTGGCGTACGCGAGGCAGGTCGCGAGCTAGAGCTCGGTCGTTCAGGTTTATCAGCGTTGCTGGGACGGACCCAAGCACAAGCGCCGTGCCAGCATATGTAGCCCCTATTGCGATATGAACAAAGGACGAGTCAGCAATGTAGAGAGACCGTGAAGCGGATAGGACTCGAAGCATGCAGGCGATGATCACAAATCAACTCATGGGAGATGGTTAGGTAGCTCTGACGAATGCGAGAAGGATACATGTCGCAGGGACGGACCCACGCCGCTTGGGAATAGTGTAGCCCAAGGGGCGCCCCCAACTGAATGAACTAAAAGATGTCACCTGGCACCATTGCTGTAGAGGTGTTGGAGTAGTAGGAGGTGCGCGCTACTGAAGCCGCTCCTCATGAGCCACCCTGGCCCTGAACCTTGGGAGGCTCTAGGGGCCCGGTGGGCTCATTAAGATCCATCGCCATCCCTGCCTGGATTGCCTGGTGCCTAGCCTCCCGAGCCGCTAGGACGTTCCGCATGTGGCGCTGAGATGCAACAGCCACACTCAGCAAGCTGAAGGGCATGCAACTGTGAGGGGGACCCTCGCATCGTCCGACATGGCATGGCCAGAAGAGCTCCTGAGACGCGGCTCTGTTGAGCCCTGGGATGTCAACATAGATGCGCAGCTCCCCATCCTCACCAGGGCAAGGAGCTTCCCATGGTGGTGGGCGGCGATTGTCCCACACAGCCCTCGCCTCCTGAATTTCCTTGACCGCCTTGCTGATGAATTTTTGAGCACCTTGTTCCCCGCGCGCTGTGCTCTTCCGTCGGAAGCCTGCAGTGAAGCATGCCTGCACATGGTGCTCGAGTGCCTCGCTCGTGATGTTGGCTAGGTCAGAGCCCTCCACAGGAGAGCCCCGAGCCCAATCTGAGTGGGGCGCCGGGCGTGCCTTCCTATGCGATAGGAGAAGGTGCTCCATCCACGGACGCGAGGCTCAACGCGGCACCGTCAGGCACTATCTCCTCCTGAGATCCTGGCCTAGCAGCTGCTTCTATGCCTTTGTGATGACCTCAGGAGGGAGAACAGCACCCTCATCTTCGGGGTTCTCGACTGCTGCAGCCTGGTAGGTGCGCTCAAGAGAGCACACCACATCTTCTTCCTTGCAGGCAACCGTGATGATGCCGCAGCTCCCTAGCATTTTGAGGACATTGTAGCCGTGGTGCATTGCCGCCATGAACTTGGCTAGGGCTGGGTACCTGAGGATGGCGTTGTATGGCAGGCGAATATTGGCGACGTCGAAGTCGATGAGCTCAGTGTGGTAGTTGTCGCGCTAGCCGAAAGTGACAGGGAGGCGGACTTGCCCGATTCGTTGCGTGGATGCAGGATCTTGAAGTATGTCTAGAGGGGGGGTGATTAGACTACTTGACCAATTAAAACTTAACCTTTTCCCAATTTTAGAGTTTGGCAGATTTTAGCTACTTTAGGACAAGTCAAGCAATCATCACACTATTGGAGACACGGATTCAAACGCAATTGGAGACACGGATGTTTTGGCGTGGTTCCGATAGGTGGTGCTATCGTACATCCACGTTGATGGAGACTTCAACCCATGAAGGGTAACGGTTGAGCGAGTCCACGGAGGCCTCCACCCACGAAGGGTCCACGAAGAAGCAACCTTGTCTATCCCACCGTGGCCGTCGCCCACGAAGGACTTGCTTCACTAGCGGTAGATCTTCACGAAGTAGGCGATCTCCTTGCCCTTACAAACTCCTTGGTTCAACTCCACAATCTTGTCGGAGGCTCCCAAGTGACACCTAGCCAATCTAGGAGACACCACTCTCCAAGAAGTAACAAATGGTGCGTTGATGATGAACTCCTTGCTCTTGTGTTCAAATGATAGTCTCCCCAACACTCAACTCTCTCTCATAGGTTTTGGATCTGGTGGAAAGAAGATTTGAGTGGAAAGCAACTTGGGGAAGGCTAGAGATCAAGATTCATATGGTAGGAATGGAATATCTTGGCCTCAACACATGAGTTGGTGGTTCTCTCTCAGAAATGGTAAGTTGGAAGTGTAGGTTTGTTCTGGTGGCTCTCTACACGAATGAAGAGGAGGTGGAGGGGTATATATACCCTCCACACAAAATCTAACCGTTACACACAATTTACCAAACTCGATGGGACAGATTCAATCAGACTCGGTCGGACCGATTTAGTAAACCTAGTGACTGTTAGTGATTTTCGGTGGGACTGACATGCATCTCGGTGAGATCGATTCGGTTAGGGTTAGGGCATAACGTAATCTCGGTAAGACCGATTACACAAACTCGGTGAGACCAATTTCGGTAATAAGCTTTCCAGAGAGTTGGTCAGGTAAACTCGGTGGGACCGATTTGCTCTTTTCGGTGAGACCGAAATGTTACAAAAAGGAAACAGAGAGTTTACATTGCAATCTCGGTGGGACCGATCGCTCACTTTGGTTAGACCAAAACGTTACGAAGGGAAATAGAGAGATTACAATCCCATCTCAGTGAGACCGAGATCCCTATCGGTAAGACCGATTTACTTAGGGTTTGTGGCAGTGGCTATGACTTTTGGAAACGGTGGCGTCAGATAGAAAGAATCGGTGTGACCGATTTTGGCTTTGGGTTTAGGTCATTTGTGGATGTGGGAAAGTAGTTGAGGGTTTTGGAGCATATCACAAAGCACATGAAGCAAGAGGCTCATTAAGCAACACCTCATCCCTCCTTAATAGTATGGGCTTTTCCTATAAACTCAATGTGATCTTGGATCACTAAAATGTAAAATGAAGAGTCTTGAGCTTTTGAGCTTGAGCCAATCCTTTGTCCTTAGTATTTTGAGGGATCCACTTTCATCATCCATGCCATGCCATTCATTGAGCTTTCCTGAAATAATAGTCTTGGAATAGCATTAGCTCAATGAGCTATATGTTGTGATGAATTGCCAAAACCACCTAGGGATAGTTGCACTTTCAGTGGAGCCGTCGGTCACTCCTAAGAAGGGCTTGGTAGGCTGGAGCTGGTGGTATGGTACTTGGATCCTGTTGAACGTCTGGACAGAAAGGACATTGAGCCCCCCTCCACCATCGACGAGTGTCTTGGTGACGAGTACATTGCTAATGATGGGTGAGCAGAGCATGGGGAGCGCGCCGGCCGTGGCAGCGCACTTGAGCTGGTCGGAGGATTTGAAGGTGATGGTGTACTTGGACCACCTGAGCGGGCTTGTTGCCTCGAGCTTTGGGAGGGCCGCGTTCACCTCATGTGCAAACTGCTTGAAGGCATGATGAGAGGCTGGGGCCTGGGAGCCGCCCAAGATGCAAGCGATGCATGAGGCTCCTGGAAGCCCCTAGCCCCTCGTCCTGATGGTGGTCTTCGTTCCTTCTCGTTGTCGGCAGCGGCGAAGAAACACCAACATTGCCCTGAGGCTGATCCTCGCGAGGCTGGCCTTGCCAGTGGTCCTCCCAAGGCTGGTCGCGCCACTCCTGACGGTGGTCGCGGTCGTCCCAGCATCCTCCACCTCGGCCACGTCCACGGCCGTAGCCTCGATCGTTGCACTCAGGGCGACGACCGAGGCGCCCGTCGTAGAGGGCCCTGAGCTCCTGACAGTCATTGGTGTTGTGGCTATGCACGTTGTGGAAGACGCAGAATAGACGACTGCCCTTGGATGACTTAGGGTGATCGCAGCCGTGCTTCATCTTTGGTTTGGCTGCGAGCACAGTCGGTCCCTTGCACTTCACGTCCCTGCCCTTGGCCTTCTTGTGTTCTAGGTCTGCATCTGGGAGCTTGAGGAGGGAGAGGCGTCTCTCCTCAGCCCTCGCACACTTGTTCGCCATGTTGAACATCTCCAGAGTTGTGCAAAGGTCTTCATGTATGGGGAGCTCCTCCTTCATTTTGACATGGCGGACGCTATTAGTGAATGCTGAGATGATGGCCTCGTACAACACCTTGGGGATCTTGGCGAACGTTGTTTAAGCATTGTATGTACTTTTGCAGGGTCTCTCCTAGCTATTAGCTGATGCACCGAAGGTCACCCGTGGGCGGCGGGCGGTCGCGCGTGCCCTGGAAGTTGGCGATGAAGCACTCGCGCATCTCGTCCCAGGAGGAGACCAATCTGACAGGGAGGTTCAGGAGCTAGGAGCATGCGCCATCCTTGCAGGCCATGGGGAACCAGTTCGCCATGATCTTCTCATCGCTGCCGGCCGCCTCGATGCTCAGTTCGTAGAGCTGCAGGAACTCGACGGGGTCGGCGGTGCCGTCGTAGCATGGAGGCAGGTTAGGCTTGAACTTCCCTAACGAGATGATGTTGCGCAGCTCCGGGGTGAATGCGCGGCACCCCGCCGTGGTCACGGGAGCCCGTCGGGGTGGCGGTGCCTTGCCTTGGTGCTCGCGCGCCACCACCATGGGTGGCGCATGGTCTTGACGTGGAGGTGTTGGAAGCGCACGTGCATATTCTTGGGGCCGCTGCACTACTTGGCAGCTTGCTTCTTCATGTGCGGGCGCCTGATGCTGCGGGTCACACCACGGCTGCCCGCCTCGGCTCGATGATGGTGACTTGCACTGGAGGTGTAGGAGGCACCCCGTGAGCCATGTCGCCCGTGGCAGGCGGCGGCTGAGGCAGTGAGCGGGATGGTGCAGCAGAGCCTCCAGTGGCACTAACGAGCTCGGGATGCATTTGAGCCACTCCTTGTAGAAGTCATCGACTGGGCGGTAGCGCAGGAGCTCCTGCGCCATGAGCACTGCAGCCTGCGTTTAGCCGAGCCATGACGTGCATGGGAGGACAAAGCGGTCAGAGTCAGCGATGGAGTGGCGGTGTGCCCGTCGTGGTGCACGGAGGGGTGCAGCGATGAGGCTTGCTGCTCGTGGCCATCAGGGCCCATGGTGGCAATCACCGCTAGGGACGGGGGACGCCGAGGACAGTCCTCGCCCGCTGGTGCCGTCTGAGCGATGTGGGCTGCGACCGCAGCCCAGCGCTCAGCATGATCTCGACGCGCGTCAGCCATGGAAGTGTTGGAACAGCGGTGGAATGATCGACGGAAGAGAAGGTCTGATGCACCCCTACCTGGCGCGCCAAATGTCGGATTTCGGGTTCCGCAAACCCTTGAGAGGTTTGAACTCTGGGGTGTGTGTGCGGAGATCTAAACCTAATCGGCCTTCCTACTCGCTAATCTCACAGCCTAGCGCGACGAGCTCGAAGGGAAAGAAAGACACATCAGTTTACCCAGGTTCAGGCCACCTTGCGGTGTAAGACCCTACTCCTGCTTTGTGGTGGATTTGCCTCGAGGGGCTGAGGAAGAACTAGTACAGTGGGGAACAGCCTCAGGAGGCAAGTTCTTGAGCTAAAGTGAGCTGGTGAGGTGGCCAGGGGGAATGGATCCGATCCTCCTGTTGGTGGTGGCTAGATCCTATTTATAGTGGCCATGGTCCTCTTCCCAAATGTAGGCGGGAAGGGATCCCACAACAGCCAAATTTGAAGGAAGACAACAAGTACGTCCTATCCTGACTAAAGTGGTCTTCGCCTGCAAAAGCCACTGGTCGTGACGCTGCGTGGGCTCGGTGGTGACCTCCGTCCTGCTGTCCTGCTGTCTTGGTCTTGTTGCACCAGAATGGAAACCTTTGGTTGATTCCTCGGGACTCTGTGCCTGCTGCTTGCCTCCTTTGTACCAAAGAGGAAACTGGTACTCTGTGCCCGCTAGCGCCTGCCTGGCCTTGGTCGTCATGGCTGACGTCAGCCGAACCTCGCAAGGTGTGCCTTGCATAGAAATCTCTGCTCCTTGGGAGCCAGTGACACGTCTCCAACGTATATATAATTTTTGATTGTTCCATGCTATTATATTATCTGTTTTGGATGTTTAATGGGCTTTAATATGCTCTTTTATATTATTTTTGTGACAAAGCTATTAACCGAGGGCCCAGTGCCAGTTTCTGTTTCTTTGTCTATTTTAGAGTTTTGCAGAAAAGGAATACCAAACGGAGTACAAACGGAATGAAACCTTCGCGATGATCTTTCTTGGACTGAAAGCAAACAAGAAGACTTGGAGATGAAGTTGGAGAAGCAACAAGGAAGCCACGAGGTAGGAGGGCGCGCCCAGTGGGATAGGTGCGCCCCCACCCTCATGGGCCCCTCGTGGCTCCCCTGACCTAGTTCCTTTGCCTATATATACTCTTATAGCCTAAAAACATCAGGGGAGCCACAAAACCACTTTTCCACCTGCAACCTTCTGTACCCGTGAGATCCCATCTTGGGGCCTTTTCCGACGATCTGCCGGAGGGGGATTCGATCACGGAGAGCTTCTACATCAACAACATTACCTCTCCGACGAAGCGTGAGTAGTTTACCACAGACCTTCGGGTCCATAGTTGTTAGCTAGATGGCTTCTTCTCTCTCTTTGATTCTCAATACCAAGTTCTCCTTGATGTTCTTGGAGATCTATTCGATGTAATACTCTTTTGCGGTGTGTTTGCTGAGATCCAATGAACTGCGGATTTATGATCAAGATTATCTATGAATATTATTTGGTTCTTCTCTGAATTCTCATATGATTGATTTGATATCTTTGCAAGTCTCTTCGAATTATCGGTTTAGTTTGGCCTACTAGGTTGATCTTTCTTGCAACGGGAGAAGGGCTTAGCTTTGGGTTCAATCTTGTGGTGTCCTTTCCCAGTGACAGTAGGGGCAGCAAGGCACATATTTTATTGTTGCCATCGAGGATAAGAAGATGGGGTTTTCATCATATTGCTAGAGTTAATTCCTCTACATCATGTCATCTTGCTTAATGCGTTACTCTGTTCTTTATGAACTTAATACTCTATATGCATGCTAGATAGCGGTCGATGTGTGGAGTAATAGTAGTAGATGCAGGTAGGAGTCGGTCTACTTGACACAGATGTGATGCCTATGTTCATGATCATTGCCTTAGATGTCATCATAATTATGCACTTTTCTATCAATTTCTCAGCAGTAATTTGTTCACCCTCCGTCATATATGCTATCTCGAGAAGCCACTAGTGAAACATATGGCCCCCGAGTCTCTTTTCGATATTATTGAATCTCGTTTACATCTGGCTAGTTTCCCACCTACTATTTTGCAATCTTTACTTTCCAATCTATACACCAAAAATGTTTAGTTTATTATCTCTATTAGATCTCACTTTTGCGAGTGACCGTGAAGGGATTGACAACCCCTTTATCGCATTGGTTGCAAGTTATTGTTTGTTTGTGTAGGTATTCGGTGACTTGTGCGTCATCTCCTACTAGATTGATACCTTGGATATCAAAACCGAGGGAAATACTTAGGCTACTTTGCTGCATCACCCTTTCCTCTTCAAGGGAAAACCAACACAAGCTTAAGAGGTAGCAGCCAACCTGAGGGGATCAATCCCCTTGGAGGTCTTGGTGTCGTCCGCCTCGCGAGGCTTGGCCCCGCGCAAGGGTCTTGGGTTGTTGATGCTGAAGCTGGGTCATACCAGGCCGTCGATGGAGCCACACCGTGGGCCACAGGTAGGCAAGTCTGGGTACCCCCGTATCTAGAACGCCAACAGATACATGCCCTTGGCCCCTCAGGCGCGTAATACGCCGGTCCTCTCGCCGACGAAGTGGCACCACGGCGCACAAGCTCTCCCGATGACACGTCCGCGCCCTCCAACGCGAGGCGCGATGTTCCCTCCATCCGGTCGGCTGCGTGGCATGGTCGCAAGGCGAAGGCAGCGGCCTGACGAGGCCATGGAGATGACCGGAGCATCCCTTGGGATTTCTCCTGATTGGCAACTCCTCAGAGGAAGGTGATAAGCCTTATCTCTTCGCCTCTTTGCACCAAGGTCACTGTAGTTGCAGCAATTCGCAGGACAGGCCGAAACAGTGGTTCAGGATAATTTTGTACAATACCTTTTGATAACCCACAAGTATAGGGGATCACAACAGTTTTCGATAAGTAAGAGTGTCGAACCCAACGAGGAGCTAAAGGTAGAACAAATATTCCCTAAAGTTCTATCAACCACCGATACAACTCTACGGACGCTTAATGTTTACTTTACCTAGAACAAGTATGAAACTAGAAGTACTTTGTAGGTGTTTTTGGGATAGGCTTGCAAGAAAGTAAAGAACACGTAAATATAAAATAGGGGCTGTTAAGATAAAGAAGCAATAAAGTAAATATAGCGAGTGTGGAAAAGTGGTGGTAGGAGTTGTGGAATCGTCCCTAAGAAACTGACTATGTTACTAGACCGGTAATCACTATTGCAATTCTATTGAGGGAGAGGCATAAGCTAACATACTTTCTCTACTCGGATCATATGCACTTATGATTGGAACTCTAGCAAGCATCCGCAACTACTAAAGATTCATTAAGGTAAAACCCAACCATAGCATTAAAGCATCAAGTCCCCTTTTATCCCATACGCAAACAACCTACTTACTCGGGTCTGTGCTTCTGTCACTCACGCCACCCACCTTAAGCAAATCATAAACATATTGCAAACCCTACAATGGGAATCCCTCACGCTTGCGTGACACGGAGGGCACAATAGGACAGCACCAATAAAACATGCAACTCAAACCAATCATAGCAATTCATCAATCACCGATAGGACAATGAAAATCTACGCAGACATCATAGGATGGCAACACACCATTGGAAAATAATATGAAGCATAAAGCACCATGTTCAAGTAGAGGGTACAGCGTGTTGCGGGAGAGTGGACCGCTGTAGATAGAAGGGGGAAGGTGATGGAGATGCTGGTGAATATGATGGCGGTGTTGGTGAAGATCACAGTGATGATGATGGCCTCCGGCGGCGTTCCGGCGCCACCGGGAGCAAGGGGGAGAGAGCCCCCTTCTTCTTCTTCTTCCTTGACCTTCTCCCTAGATGGGTGAAGGGTTTCCCCTCTGTTCCTTGGCTCCCATTGCTTGGGAGGGGCGAGAGCCCCTCCGAGATTGGATCTATCTCTCTGTTTTTGCATTCTCTGATTCTACCCCTTCACCGTTTCCTTTATATGTGGAGATCTGTAACTCCAATTGGGGTGAATCTTTTGCCCAGATCTTTCTCATAAAATTATCTTTCTTGCGCCATAAGAAGAGCATCCACCGCCTTATGGGTGGACCAGGAGGGCCAGGGGCACGCCTGGGGGGGGTAGGGCGCGCCCCCTACCTCGTGACCACCTCGGACACTGTTTTGCGTTGATTTTACTTCCAGAAAATCATAAATATTCCAAAAAAAATCTCCGTCCATTTTTATCCTGTTTGGACTCCGTTTGATATTGGGTTTCTGCAAAACAAAAACATGCAACAGACAGGAACTGGCACTGGGCAATGGATCAATATGTTAGTCCCAAAAATAATATAAAAAGTTGCCAAAAAGTATATGAAAGTGAATAATATTGGCATGGAACAATCAAAAATTATAGATACGACGGAGACGTATCAGCATCCCCAAGTTTAATTCCTGCTCGTCCTCGAGTAGGTAAATGATAAAAAAGAATAATTTTTGATATGGAATGCTACCTAGCATAATCTTGATCATATGTCTAATCATGACATGAATATTAAGACATGAATGATTCAAAGCAATAGTCTATCATTTGAAATAAAAACAATAATACTTCGAGCGTACCAATAAAGCAATCATGTCTTTTCAAAACAACAAGGCCAAAGCAAGCTTATCCCTACAAAATCATATAGTTTGGCCATGCTTCATTTTCGTTACACAAAATGCCCCCATCATGCACAACCCCGATGACAAGCTGAGCAATTGGTTCGTACTTTTTAACGCGCTTCATCTTTTTCAACACTCACGCAATACATGAGCACAAGCCATGGATATAGCACTATAGGTGGAATAGAATATAATGATGGAGGTTATGTGGAGAAGACAAAAAAGGAGAAAGTCACACATCGACGCGGCTAATCAATGTGCTATGGAGATGCCCATCAATTGATGTCAATGCAAGGAGTAGGGATTGCCATGCAATGGATGCACTAAGAGCTATAAGTGTATGAAAGCTCAACAAAAGAAACTAAGTGGGTGTGCATCCAACTTGCTTGCTCATGAAGACCTAGGGCATTTGAGGAAGCCCATCGTTGGAATATACAAGCCAAGTTCTATGATGAAAATTCCCACTAGTATACGAAAGTGACAACATAGGAGACAATCTATATGAAGAACATGGTGCTACTTTGAAGCACAAGATATGAGACACTACAACAAGAACATGGTGCTACTTTGAAGCACAAGTGTGGAAAAATAGATAGTAACATTGCCCCTTCTCTCTTTTTCTCTCATTTTTTTGTTTTTTTGGGCCTTCTCTTTTTTTGGCCTTTCTCTCTTTTTTTTGTATTTTTTTCTTCGTCCGGAGTCTCATCCTGACTTGTGGGGGAATCATGGTCTCCATCATACTTTCCTCACTGGGGCAATGCTCTAATAATGATGATCATCACACTTTTATTTACTTACAACTCAATATTACAACTCGATATCTAGAACAAAGATATGACTCTATATGAATGCCTCCGGCGGTGTACCGGGATGTGCAATGATCTAGCATAGCAATGACATCAAAAAATGGACAAGCAATGAAAACATCATGCTAGCTGTCTTACGATCATGCAAAGCAATATGACAATGAATGCTCAAGTCATGAATATGATGATGATGGAAGTTGCATGGCAATATATCTCAGAATGGCTATGGAAATGCCATGATAGGTAGGTATGGTGGCTGTTTTGAGGAAGATATAAGGAGGTTTATGTGTGATAGAGCGTATCGTATCACGGGGTTTGGATGCACCGGCGAAGTTTGCACCGACTCTCGAGGTGAGAAAGGGCAATGCACGGTACCGAAGAGGCTAGCAATGATGGAAGGGTGAGAGTGCGTATAATCCATGGACTCACATTAGTCATAAAGAAATCATATACTTATTGCAAAAGTTTATTAGCCCTCGAAGCAAAGTACTACTACGCATGCCCCTAGGGGGAAATATTGGTAGGAAAAGACCATCGCTCGTCCCCGACCGCCACTCATAAGGAAGACAATCAAAGAAACACCCCATGCTTCAAATTTGTCACACAACGGTTACCATACATGCATGCTACGGGACTTGCAAACCTCAACACAAGTGTCTCTACAATCCACAACCACCCACTAGCATGACTCTAATATCACCATCTTTATATCGCAAAACTATTGCAAGGAATCAAACATATCATATTCAGCGATCTACAAGTTTATGTAGGATTTTATGACTAACCATGTGATTGACCAATTCCGGTCATCTCTCTAAATAGATATAATTGAAGCAAGATAGTTTAATTCTTTCTACAAAATATATGCCCACGCTCTAATAAATATAAGAGAAGCAAAAGAGCATTCTACAAATGGCGGTTTTCTATGTAAAGAGAAACAGACAATCCAACTTCAAATGATATAAGCGAAGCACATGAAGCATTCTATAAAGCCACACTCAAAACATTTAAGTGAAGTGCAATGAGCATTCTATAAATCAACCAAGGACTGTCTCATACCAGCATGGTGCATAAAAGAAAAGTGAAAACTAAATGCAAAAGACGCTCCAAGACTTGCACATAATACACGAACGAAACGAATTCGAAACATACCGATACTTGTTGAAGAAAGAGGGGATGCCTCCCTAGCATCCCCAAGCTTAGACGCTTGAGTCTCCTTGAATATTTACTTGGGGTGCCTCGGGCATCCCCAAGCTTGAGCTCTTGCCTCTCTTCCTTCTTCTCATATCGAAACATCCTCGATTAGACACTACATCCACACAAAACTTCAACAAAAAACTCGGTAAGATCCATTAGTATAATAAAGCAAATCACCACTCTAAGTACTGTTGCAAACCAATTCATATTTTGTTTTTTAATTGTTTCTACTGTGATATAACTTTTCTATGGCTTAATCCACTGATATAAATTGATAGATTCATCAAAAGAAGCAAACTATGCATCAAAAACAGAATCTGTCAAAAACAGAACAGTCTGTAGTAATATGAACATCCACAATACTTCTGATACCCCAAACATTCTACCAAAATTAGGAAAAATAAACAAGTTGTATAGCAAGATAGTGCAAAAGGAATCAGAACCAATTGACGTTCCAGTAAAAAATTTAAAATCGCGCACTACAGCCAAAGTTTCTGTCCTGCACCGTACAAACCAACAAGCATTGTAAACATCCTAAAGGAAAACCTTAGCACATTATTTTTATAATACAATGGAATTGTACAGGGGATAATTATTTTTGATGAAAAGTTTCTGTAATTAAGATTCACAAAGTTTCGGTGAGCATGAACAAAGTTCAAGGAGCTCTCCCACTTCAACAATGCTTGTCTTTCTCACTTTCACTTTCCTTTTTGAAAAGTTTTTAGGTTCCCCTCTTTATTTTTGTTGTTTTTAAACTATATGAAAGAACTCAACAGAAATAAATGACTCTCTAAAACTTCCGGGTTGTCTCCCTGGCAGCGCTTTCTTTAAAGCCATTAAGCTAGGCATATAGTGCTCAAGTAATGAATCCACCCGGATCCCAAGGTATATGAAAGACAATTTGAATTAACAATGATTTGTAATTTAGTAGTGAGCACAAAGTAACATATATCATGCAACAACGAAGTCTAACTCTCTTCCTATGCATCGGCATGTCATAAGAGAACAATTCATGCACACATAGTAAAGGCCGATGCATAGTATAAGCAGTTTCTTGCAATTCTATCGTGCTGGAAACATAGAGAGGTGGAGACATAGTTCCTCTCTCATAATAATTGCAAGTAGGAGAAGTAAGCACATGCATGTTATATTCATCAAAATCATCATGTGTAATGGTAAAAGGCAACCCATCAATATAATCCTTAATAAGTGCAAGATTCTCTGATATAGTGTAGTCGGGAGAATTCAAAAAGATAATAGGACTATCATGCATGGGTGCAATAGCAACAATTTCATTTTTGACATAAGGAACTATAGCAAGTTCATCTCCATAAGCATAATTCATATTGGCATCTTGGCCACAAGCATAGCAAGCATCATCAAAAAGGGATATTTCAAGAGAATCAACGGGATCATAACAATCATCATAGCAATCATCATGGCAATCATCATAGGAACCATCCTTTGGTAAGAACAAAGGGGAATTAAATAATGTATGAGTTGGAGGGTTACTCTCATTAGAAGGTGGGCACGGGTAGCTAATCCGCTCCTCCTCCTTTTGTTCTTCGCTCTCCTCATCATCTTTTTCATCCAATGAGCTCACAGTTTCATCAATTTCTTCTTCCATAGCTTCCTGCAAAATATTAGTCTCTTCTTGGACAGCGGAGACTTTCTTAATAAATTGTTTAACATAGGCACTAGAAGCATAATTCTCATAACAATATTCAAGTATGGCAAAATTTTCAGATTTGTAAAGAGTAGCATCATACTTTGCAATCAACATAGCAATTTCAAAAGCACCCTTAAAAGCAAAAAATTCTTCAATTTGTTGAACATCATAGTAACTATAAACACCCTTAGCATAAGAAGATAAGATTCCATTATCAATAAACTCACATTGGTAGCGAAGGTGTTTTTTAGGGTTTTCAGAACAACAAGTAAAATCATATTCCCAACATAAATTCCAAGCATAGCATTGTAAACATTGAATTTGACTCCATAATAGTTTCCCTTTTTCAGATATACGGTGCCGCACATAACAAGCATGCTCATCTAAAGATTTGCCCTCAACTAAGCTAGTTGGGGTTTCAGCACGAGCACATAGGGATCTAAGATGATCCAAGTAATAAGCTTCAGCAGTGTGATAGATTTTGAGTGGTTCTTCAACCATTGGTTCAGCAGGCACAACTAATTTTTTTGGTATTTTGCGTTTCCTACCCATGACTAAAGATAGAAAACAACCAAGAATAGCAAATAACAATTACTTAGTGATAAAGCAAACAAGCACACACGAGAATATTCACTCCACGCTATGACTCCCGTCAACGGCGCCAGAAAAAGGTCTTGATAACCCACAAGTATAGGGGATCGCAACAGTTTTCGATAAGTAAGAGTGTCGAACCCAACGAGGAGCTAAAGGTAGAACAAATATTCCCGAAAGTTCTATCGACCACCGATACAACTCTACGCATGCTTAATGTTTACTTTACCTAGAACAAGTATGAAACTAGAAGTACTTTGTAGGTGTTTTTGGGATAGGCTTGCAAGAAAATAAAGAACACGTAAATATAAACTAGGGGTTGTTAAGATAAAGAAGCAATAAAGTAAATATAGCGAGTGTGGAAAAGTGGTGGTAGGAGTTGTGGAATTGTCCCTAAGAAACTGACTATGTTACTAGACCGGTAATCACTATTGCAATTCTATTTGAGGGAGAGGCATAAGCTAACATACTTTCTCTACTTGGATCATATGCACTTATGATTGGAACTCTATCAAGCATCCACAACTACTAAAGATTCATTAAGGTAAAACCCAACCATAGCATTAAAGCATCAAGGCCCCTTTTATCCCATACGCAAACAACCTACTTACTCGGGTCTGTGCTTCTGTCACTCACGCCACCCACCATAAGCAAATCATAAACATATTGCAAACCCTACAGCGGGAATCCCTCACGCTTGTGCGACACGGAGGGCACAATAGGACAGCACCACTAAAACATGCAACTCAAACCAATCATAGCAATTCATCAATCACTGATAGGACAATGAAAATCTACTCAGACATCATAGGATGGCAACACATCATTGGAAAATAATATGAAGCATAAAGCACCATGTTCAAGTAGAGGGTACAGCGGGTTGTGGGAGAGTGGACCACTGTAGATAGAAGGGGGAAGGTGATGGAGATGTTGGTGAAGATGACGGCGGTGTTGGTGAAGATCACGGTGATGATGATGGCCTCCGGTGGCGTTTCGGCGCCACCGGAAGCAAGGGGGAGAGAGCCCCCTTCTTCTTATTCTTCCTTGACCTTCTCCCTAGATGGGAGAAGGGTTTCTCCTCTGTTCCTTGGCTCCCATGGCTTGGGAGGGGCGAGAGCCCCTCCGAGATTGGATCTATCTCTCTGTTTCTGCGTTCTCTGATTCTACCCCTTCACCGTTTCCTTTATATCAGGAGATCCCTAACTCCGATTGGGGTGAATCTTTCGCCCAGATCTTTCTCATAAAATTATATTTCTTGCAGAAGAAGAAGAGCATCAACCGCCTTACGTGTGGACCACGAGGGCCAGGGGTGCACCTGGGGGGGTAGGGCGCGTCCCCCTACCTCGTGACCACCTCGGACACCGTTTCGCATTGATTTTACTTCCAGAAAATCATAAATATTCCAAAAAAATCTCCGTCCGTTTTTACCCCGTTTGGACTCCGTTTGATATTGGGTTTCTGCGAAACAAAAAACATGCAACAGACAGGAACTGGCACTGGGCACTGGGCACTGGATCAATATGTTAGTCCCAAAAATAATATAAAAAGTTTCCAAAAAGTATATGAAAGTGAATAATATTGGCATGGAACAATCAAAAATTATAGATATGACGGAGACGTATCACCTTTCTATTTTTTGGAGTTTGTAAATTTGTCCTGCTAATAGTACTATATTTACTAGTACTTTCCTGTTTTTAGACCCTGTTAATTACTGTATTTCTATTGAATTTTAAAATTCCAGAAATATGTGTATGTTGATACTTGACATGTTCAATGTGTTTACCACATATCAAACTCTCTAGAACATGTTTTCCATGATAGAGATTAAGTTTTCTCGCACAACAATATAGATTTGCGATTGAGAATTATTATTTTCTCGCAAAAGAATCTCATTGGGATTGAGACCAATTTTCTCTTGCAAATTGTTAATTCACCTTGCTGAATTATCTTGCAACTTGATACAAGATCATATCATTTTAATTTGAGGTTTATAAGATTCAAGTTTTTCACTTGAACATCAAGTTCGCAACATCATTATTATTCACTATACATTAGTAGTATTTTTCTGTTGAGTACCGAGATGTATTCCAGATCTTAAGTTGATGCAATACATTTCCATGTTTAACACGTGTTGAGATTAATTACGTCCATTTGCAATAGAGATTTTTAATCCCTTGCAAATATAAATTCAGTACCTCTAAAGTTTCTCTATTGAGTACAATGTATTCCAGAATATTTCTATGATGTATCAATTTCCATGTTAAATGCATGTTGAGATTAATACGTCTATTTGCAATAGAGATTTTCAATTTCTTGCAAATTCAGATCTAAAATTCAAAGTGATTTCTTCTAATTGATGCTTGGGATCACAAGGTAATCATATAGATCTACTTCCTACATAGATTATTGATGACTACTGTTAAAGCCTAAATTTTGTCGTTTCGACATTATGATTGATTTACAAAGTGCTTTCCCCCACATTTTGCTAAGTCATGACATAAGGCATTAGGAGTGAGTATCTACTGATTTCATTAGATTATACTCCCTAGTGCTGCGAGATCTACTCCATTTTGGAGATTATCTCAAGGTGCCCTACTTAGCAATTTGAGATCCACACTAATGATTTCAAGCCACCTTCTTGAAATATATTAATTTTGCAACATTAACGATGACGATGGTTTTGAATTTACCAATGGTAAATTAATTATCTCTGGTTTGCCTCTATAAGTAATCGACGGCTATGTTATTTGAGGCTCTTGTCCTCAATGGCCACAACTTACGTAAGCAGGTCATGGACATCAAGATCAGACTTGCATCCCATGTGATAGTGCATGCAATCCAAGACACGCCACGGGACGCAAAGAGCCTCAAGGGTAAAGGTTTGAATATCACTTCAACCTTTAACCCGACATCACTAGCCTTGACGAGACCCTATGGGCACAGTGAACGTGAAGGTTGAATATGCCTCAACCAACATGTTTGGAGACTATGAATAGTCCCTCAGTCTCATGAGTGGTCAATATAATTATTGTCCATTTATGTTATGGCAATAACAATATAAGTATTGTTGTCATCATATATTGTATATCACAATATATTGTATCAGCACCTTGGTACAAATTCATTTGAATGTATTCTATATATCTGATAGTGATTTTCTTGAGAATGTTCATGTCTATATATAGATTTCTATGGGAGTCAATCTGATGAAAGATGATTTGTGCCATGTGGACATATGAACCACGAACTCTATACTCACGGAAGTGAAATGTTTCCACTCTCATTGAGAGAAAGGAGATATTTTAGAATCACTAGACATGACGTGGTATTTGTTGGCTCAACTCGAGTCATATTTACTGTCCCTGTGGGTACCCGAGTAGCGTCAGGATGATTTATTGCTTCCCAGTTTAACTTGTACCCTACTAAACTATAGAGGTATCCGTCAAATAGTTTCCATATCAAAACTTATGATGACAACAAAGAGGAATATCTTCTCTTTACCATATGCAACGAATATGGCAAGCACATTCTCTATGTATCATCGGCCTTGCACTACACATACTACAAAACCTGTAGCACATGTTGCATACGAGATAGTTTTCCAGAGTGTCTTTTGCATGACAAACTTGGCATTCCCACTTTGGTCATCATTGACATTGGGTTGAAACCGAAACTATCAGCAATACCAATGGTTTATGATTATTATGCTGCTAAATTCTAACAATATTTGGATTTTGTGTGCACTACATGTGACACAAGGAGGCAAATTTTAAAGTCGCACACCTTAAAGTGTATGCTGAACCACTCAGACTCATTGAATGCATCAAGTCAAGGTAAGTGGCTCTTTCCAACCATTGAGTAGACTATTTAGGTATTGCATGGTTGTAAAAGACATATCTACATGACGGTCTTAAGTGTGTGTTTTATTCACACGAAGCCATTGGCTCATTATCCTGACATCGACTTCAAGCAAATCGAATGGAGAGCATTGCTAAATTCTCCTTTAGTGCCTTCTCTATGGCCCTCAGATTGAAGTTTAGCAATTTTTCCTAATGTCTAGACTCAGAATGGTTTGGTAGAATCCCATCCAGAGATTTGAGCTCGTTGCATGATCTTTACTTTGAAATTGCAACTTACCGAGTTTAGTTTGAGTCAGGCAGTCTTACAAGCTCATGACCAAACTGCATAATATTATTCCCCTCTATCTTTGATACATGGAAATCTACCAAGTATTTCCCATCTGCGGTAATTTGGTTCCATACCGATATCACCACTCGTGCAAACATCATTGGCCCCTCAAGATATAGTTGGGATCTATGTGAGGAATAATTGTATTTCCGTCAATACCTCAAGCCCATCACATGGGGAGTTATTCAAGGCTAGTATGTTGATTCAATGAGGAACACTTCCATGCATTAGGGGGAGATTTCAAGTACCATAAAGAATGCCATGAAATTAGTGGAATGTTCAACACATTTCTGCCTCAAATCCACGTACTCAAAGATCTCAACCATGCGTTCATAACATTTGCAACACATTACAAATAACCTGCCAGATTCATTTACTGACTATCCTGCAAATACCTAGAAAAGAGTGGAGGTACCAACTAAAACCACTCAACTCCCCGACAGGGGGAGAAGTACGGCAATAGTACATCAGGATTCAGCTTCTTGCAAGCAAGGATATCAAGGCCTCTAAATCAGTAAATGTAAGTCAACTTTACGTTAACAAACACCTAATGGGTAGTATACACCCAGTGGATGCGAAACCTCCACCAACCCAGGTCATAGTGCTCACAATGACTGGGACATCGGAATACCTGACTCAATCGCATTGGGAAATCACGAGTAGTCACCATAGGTAACGATATTTCCATCAACTATATATTGATATATAGATTCTGTTGAAACATATAACCGAGCGTCTACAATTGTCGACATACATTTCTCAACTAGATTGGAAAAACCTTTCAAGTGATTCGGATCCAAAGACCATGGCCATGCCAAAGTGTGAACAACACTTAGATTGAACTCAAGCAAAGGGTATAATCTAGGTAGAAATAATCTTGCTCAATAGGAAGGTATTCATAAGAAATACCTAGAACAGTTTTCTTCTGGAAATAGAATTGAGAACAACGAAGTTGTGAAACATAGAGCAAGTATTGTAGCACAAGGGTTCACACAGATACCCAACAATTCTCCAAAGGTGGAATCTTTTTCTGATAACTTATATCATTGGCAGTACAAAATCATCTATCTCTACAGTTGATAGATGTAGTGATTACATATACATTTGGATCACTAGATTCAAACATAGATGGTTCCCGGTGGAATCTCACTTCTGGGTCGAAATTCAAAACACAACATACACTGTGTAAAATCAGTAAGTCACCATATGGCTTATTATCATTGGTACATTTGGTACAACCGACGTAATGAGTTGCTTGCACACAAGGATTACTCCTACAATGATGATTATCCATGTTTATGTGTCTGCAATGACGACACATGTAATCATCTAAATGATGGATTTTAAAATGAAGGATGTGGGTAAACCAAACTACCGCTTGTTACTACAACTTGAGAACCTTCATTCATGAATTATGGTGAACTATGTTGTCTATATCCAAAATATATTGGAGAAATTCATTATGGACAAATCTTATGCATCCATAACTCCCATGGTAGTTCATTCTCTAGACATAGAGAAAGATTCATTTAATTAGACCATGAGGAGATGGAAATAATATGTGGGACCTAAGGTTCCATATCACCATGCATGCATTAGATCCGCCAAACACAATTGGTGAGACTCAATATATATTTCTATATCTCCAAGGCATCAAACATCTTGTTCTAATCTTTCATTTTCAGAGAAATATTTTGATAACAATATCATTGGATACATCGATCAGATCCCATTATGTCAAATCGTAGACAAGGTTTGTGTTCCTGCTAGGTGTGGTAGCAATACCATGAGAGTCTGCAAACCAGACCACATGGCTAGATCGACCATCCATTATCTCAAAGATAATGTTTCTTGTGTTGCACGGATGCAAGTAGGTTACGCAATAAGCAATATTGCTATGTTGCATATCTTGCAAGTCAAATCATGTGACTGATTTACTCATGAAGTCTCTACTGACTTCTACATTCCAGAAATATGTTCATGGGATTGGTATGTGACAGCTTCAGAATTTGCAAGAATCAGGGGGAGTATCTTCCTAAATTGTTCCTATTCAGAGCATCATATTATACTCATTTTCCCTTCATGAGTTTGCTTTACAGGTTCTCATAAAGGTTTTTAATGAGGTAATAACAACATGGGATCATATGTCATACTTTTTGTTTTCCCCACCGGGTTTTTTAGGAAAGTATATATGGCATATTTATTGTTCTCCAAACTCTATGAGTTTTCTCATATTGAGTTAAAAGAGACAATAATCATTATATGTTGGATCATTTTCTCCTTGTTTTCCACATGGTTTGAAGGAGTTTTACCAGCATATCCTACACTAATCCTCATATTTTTCGCAGAGGATTTTTGGAGGAGACTTTATGAGGTGATGGACTCTCATGCAATTAAGCGGTGAATAGGGGGAGTGTTAAGATAATAACCCTTACGGTTATTAGGTGAATCCCCACTCCCATGCGGTTCCACGATAATAGAAACCGACATGTCAGTTGTAGCCTGGAATGATGCCTACTGAACCATCATGTCCCTATGAGGCAACGATTCCCATTGTATAAATAGCATGTCAATCATCAATAAAGGACACCAATTCAATCATTTGTTCGATTATCTTGTTCCTTTACAATCGATTCTTCACAATGTGGAGGAGTATGGGTGGAGGAGTGGAGGGAGAGACTCGGGAGGAAGTAAGAGCTATGGTTTTAGCCGCTCGGGAGAGAGATCAGGTAGTGTCAGTTGTTGGGAAACATAGTAGGAAAAAAAATCACCCCACGAACACCTAGGAATAATATGAAGGTGCAACATAGGATTGGATCAAGATCGTTACCAACTCCGAGTATGTAGCAGAAACAGACAAGTCAGTGTTGATCGTACTTGGAGTCCCTTGAATCATCGATGAGCGATCCCACGAACTTCCCTCAAATGATCCCTCGAACTAAAGACCAAAAGCACAACCTCTCTAAAGTTTGCAATCGTGTGGTCTTCAAGATTCAGCAGCGCTTCACCATCAAGAATTAATCGTTGCGGGAGAATTAGAGGAGGAGATTAGAGCCACATGGGGCTTCTAATTATGAGGATTAGAGGAACTAGAACTAGCTCTAATTGTCTCAATTAGAACTAGTAGTATTGTGTTGGGAAAGTTGCATGAAAACAAAAAAAATCTAGGCACACCCAAGATCTATCCATGGAGATGCATAGCAATGAGAGGGGGAGTCTGTCTATGCCCTCGTAGACCGTAAGCGGAAGTGCGGAAGTGTTTAGTAACGCAGTTGATGTAGTCGAACTTCTTCGCGCTCCAACTGATCAAGTACCCAACGTACGACACCTTCGAGTTTTGTTCACGTTCAGTTCGGTGACGTCCTCGCCTTCTTGATCCAGCAAGATGGGCAAAGTAGTGGATGAGCTCCGGCAGCACGACGGTGTGGTGATAGTGATGGTGAAGTGATCTCCGTAGGGCTTCACCTAAGCACTACGAAACTATGACCGGGTTGTAAACGGTGGAGGGGAGCGCCGCACACGACTAAGACAATGTTGTGTATTGTGCTACGCGTCCCCTCCCACATATATACAGGTGGGGGTGAAGGGAGCAGCCAGGAAGCCTCCCCAAGTAGGCTGAATCCTACTTGGGGTCTTCCCCCAAGTGGTGCCCCCTACCTTATTTGGAGTGCGGGAGGAAGGAAGGAGGAGGTGGCGCCCCCCTTTCCTTTCTCTCCTGATGAGGGAAAGGTGGGAGGGGCCACCCCTACCCCTTTCCTTCCCCTAGGGCCTACCAGCCAAGGGAAGGGGTGCACCAGCCCCTTTGTGGGCTGGTCTGTCCCCTCCTTTGGCCCATAAGGCCCATTACTTCCCGGGGGTGGGGGGGGGTGCCCGGAACCCCTTTCGGTGACCCGATTTCTTCCCGGTACATCCTGAAACACTTCTGGTCTCCAAATACCATCGTCCTATATATCAATCTTTACCTCTCGACCATTTTGAGACTCCTTGTCATGACCGTGATCTCTTCCGGGACTCCGAACAACATTCAGTCACCAAATCATATAACTCATATAACATTATATCGTCAACGAACGTTAAGCGTGCGGACCCTACGGGTTCGAGAACTATGTAGACATGACCGAGACACCTTTTCGGCCAATAACCAATAGCGGAACCTGGATACCCATATTAGTTCCTACATATTCTACAAAGATCTTTATCGATCGAACTGTTATGACAACATATTTAATTCCCTTTGTCCATCGGTATGTTACTTACCCGAGATTCGATCGTTGGTATCTTCATACCTAGTTCAATATTGTTACCAGCAAGTCTATTTACTTGTTCCGTAATACATCACCTTGAAACTAACTCCTTGGTCATTTTCTCGCAAGCTTATGATGTGTATTACCGAAAGGGCCCAGAGATACCTCTCCGATACTTGGAGTGACAAATCCTAATCTCGATCTATGCCAACTCAACATACACCTCCGGAGATACTTGTAGAGCAGCTTTATAATAACCCAGTTATGTTGTGACGTTTGACAGCACACAAGGCATTCCTCTGGTATCCGGGAGTTGCATAATCTCATAGTCGAAGGAATATGTATTTGACATGAAGAAAGCAATAGCAATAAATTGAACGATCAATATGCTAAGTTAACGGATGGATCTTGTCCATCACATCATTCTCCTAATCATGTGATCCCGTTATCAAATGACAACACATGTCTATGGTTAGGAAACCTTAATTAACCATCTTTGATCAACAAACTAGTCTAGTAGAGGCTTACTAGGGACACGATATTTGTTTATGTATTCACACGTGTATTTAAGTTTCCGATCAATACAATTCTAGCATGAATAATAAACCTTTATCATGAATAAGGAAATATAAAATAACAACTTTATTATTGCCTCTAGGGCATATTTCCTTCAGTCTCCTACTTGCACTAGAGTCAGTAATCTAGTTCACATCACCATGTGATTTAACACCCATAGTTCACATCATCATGTGACCAACACCCAAAGAGTTTACTAGCGTCAATAATCTAGTTCACATCACCATGTGATTAACACCCAAACAGTACTAAGGTGTGATCATGGTTTGCTTGTGAGAGAAGTTTAGTCAACGGGTCTGTCACATTCAGATCCGTATGTATTTTGCAAATTTCTGTGTCTACAAATCTCTGTATGGAGGTACTCTAGCTAATTGCTCCCACTTTCAATATGTATCTAGATTGAGACTCAGAATCATCCGAATCGGCATCAAAGCTTTCATCGACGTAACCCTTTATGATGAACTCTTTATTGCGTCCATAATAGATAAATATCTCCTTACTCCTCTTAGGTAACTAAGGATAATTTTGACCGTTTTCCAGTGTTCTACTCTTGGATCACTATTGTACCCCCTTGCGAAACTCATGGCAAGGCAGACAACAGGTCTAGTACACAACATGGCATACTTTACAGAACCTATGGCTGAGGTATAGGAAATGACTTTCATTCTCTTTCTATCTTCTATCGTGGTCGAGCTTTGAGTCTTACTCAACTTCACACCTTACAATACTGGCTAGAATTCCTTCTTTGACTGATCCATTTTGAACTCCTTCAAAATCTTGTCAAGGTATGTACTCATTGAAAGTCTTATCAAGCGTGTTGATCTATCTCTATAGATCTTGATGCTCAATATGTAAGCAGCTTCACCGAGGTCTTTCATTGAAAAGTTCTTATTCTAGTATCCTTTTATGCTATCCAAAAATTCTATATCATTTCCAATCAACAATATATCATCCACATATAATATCAGAAATGCTATAGAGCTCCCACTCACTTTCTTGTAAATACAGGCTTCACCGTAAGTCTGTATAAAACCATATGCTTTGATCACCTCATCAAAGCATATATTCCAACTCCAAGATGCTTGCACCAGTCCATAAATGGATCGCTGGAGCTTGCACAGTTTGTTAGCACCTTTAGGGTCGACAAAACCTTCTGGTTGCATCATATACAACTTTTCTTTAATAAATCCATCAAGGAATGCAATTTTGATGTCCATTTGCCAGATTTCATAATCATAAAACGCGACAATTGATAACATGATTCGGACAGACTTAAGCATCACTACAGGTGAGAAGGTCTCATCGTAGTCAACCCCTTGAACTTGTCGAAAACCTTTTGCGACAAGTCGAGCTTTGTAGATAGTAATATAACCATCAGTGTCAATCTTCTTCTTAAAGATCCATTTATTCTTTATGGCTTGCGGATCACCGGGCAAATCCACCAAAGTCTGCACTTTGTTCTCATACATGGGTCCTACCTCAAATTTCATGGCCTCAAGCCATCTGTTGAAATCTGTTTTATAGGTTCGCTATGGTCTAATAACATGACTTCCGGGATGGGATTACCGTACCACTCTGGTGCGGATCGTGCTCTGGTCGACCTACGAAGTTTTGTAGTAACTTGATCTGAAGTTTCATGATAATTACATTTGCTTCCTCTCTAGTTGGTGTAGGCATCACAGGAACGGAATACTGTGATGTGCTACTTTCCATTTCAATATAAGGTATAATTACCTCATCAAGTTCTACTTTCCTCCCACTCACTTCTTTTGAGAGAAACTCCTTCTCTAGAAAGGACCCATTCTTAGCAACAAAGATCTTGCCTTCGGATATGTGGTAGAAGGTGTACCCAATAGTTTCCTTAGGGTATCCTATGAAGACGCACTTCTCCGATTTAGGTTCGAGCTTATCATGATGAAGCCTTTTGACATAAGTGTCGCATCCCCAAATTTTAAGAAATGACAGCTTCGGTTCTGGCCAAACCATAGTTCATATGGTGTCGTCTCAACGGATTTAGACGGTGCCCTATTTAACATGAATGCGGCTGTCTCTAATGCATATCCCCAAAACGATAGTGGTAAACCAGTAAGAGACATCATAGAACGCACCATATCTAATAAAGTATTACACTGTGGTGTTCCACGTGGCATGAGTTGTGAAACAATTCCACATTGTTTTTAAAGGAAGGCCAAACTCGTAACTCAAATATTCTCCTCTGCGATTAGATCATAGAAACTTTATTTTTTGTTACGATGATTCTCGACTTCACTCTGAAATTCTTTGAACTTTTCAAATGTTTCAGACTTGTGTTTCATCAAGTAGACATACCCATATCTGCTCAAATTATCTGTGAAGGTCAGAAAATATAATGATACCCGCCGCGTGCTTCAATACTCATTGGACCGCATATTATTTCCAATAAGTCATTAGCTCACTCCATTGTTCCGGAGAATGGAGTTTTAGTCATCTTGCCCATGAGGCATGGTTCGCAAGCATCGAATGATTCATAATCAAGTGATTCCAAAATCCCATCTAGATTGAGTTTCTTCATGCTCTTTACACCAATATGACCTAAACGGAAGTGCCACATATATGTTGCACTATCATTATCAATTTTACATCTTTGGCATCAATATTATGAATATGTGTATCACTACGATCAAGATTCAATGAACCATTTACATTGGGTGTATGACCATAGAAGGTTTTATTCATGTAAACAGAACAACAATTATTCTCTGACTTAAATGAATAACTATATTGCAATAGACATGATCTAATCATATTCATGCTCAATGCAAACACCAAATAACATTTATTTAGGTTCAATATTAATCCCGAAGGTAGAATGAGTGTGCGATGGTGATTGTATCAACCTTGGAATTAATTCCAACACACATCGTCACCTCGCCTTTAACCATCTCTATTTATTCTACAACTCCTGTTTGAAGTTACTAATTTTAGCAACTGAACCGGTATCAAATACCGAGGGGCTACTACGAACACTAGTAAGGTACACATCAATAACATGTATATTAAATATACCTTTATTCACTTTGCCATCCTTCTTATCCGCCAAGCATTTGGCACAGTTCCGCTTCTAATGACCATTTCCTTTGCAGTAGAAGCACTCAGTTTCAGGCTTAGTTCCAGCTTTGGGCTTCTTCATGGGAGTGGCAACTTGTTTGTCATTCTTCTTGAAGTTCCCTTTCTTTCCCGTTGTCGTTTTTATTGAAATTAGTGGTCTTGTTAACCATCAACACTTGATGCTCTTTCTCGATTTCTACCTTCGCTGATTTCAGCATCGCAAAGAGCTTGGGAATCGTTTTCTTCATCCCTTGCATTTTATAGTTTATCACGAAGCTCTAGTAACTTGGTGATATTGACTAGAGAACTCTGTTAATCACTATCTTATTTGGAAGATTAACTCCCAGTTGATTCAAGCGATTGTAGTACCCAGAAATTCTGAGCACATGCTCACTGGCTGAGCTATTCTCCTCCATATTGTAGGCAAAGTACTTGTCAGAGGTCTCATACCTCTTGACACGGGAATGAGTCTGAAATACCAATTTCAGCTCTTGTAACATCTCATATGCTCCGTGGCGTTCAAAATGTTTTTGAAGTCCCGGTTCTAAGCCGTAAAGCATGGCACACTAAACTATTAAGTGGTCATCATATCGAGCTTGCAAAACATTCATAACATCTACATCTACTCCTGCAATAGGTCTGTCACCTAGTGGTGGATCAAGGAAATAACTTTTCTGTGCAGCAATTAGGATAATCCTTAGATCACTGACCCAGTACGCATCATTGCTACTATCATCTTTCAACTTATTTTTCTCTATAACATATCAAAAAAGTAGGGAGCTACATCACGAGCTATTGGTCTACAATATAGATTTGCAAATACTATCAAGACTAAGTGATAACTCACAAGTATAGGGGATCACAATAGTTTTTGAGGGTAAAGTATTCAACCCAAATTATTTGATTCAACACAAGGGGAGCCAAAGAAAATTTGCAAGTATTAGCAGTTGACTTGTCAATTCAACCACACCTGGAGATTAATTATCTGCAGCAAACTAATCGGTAGCAAAGTAGTATGATAGTTTTGATTGCAGTAGAAACAACAATAGTAATAGTAATAGTTAGCAATGATTTTGTAGCAAGTGTAACAGTAATAGTAGCAGTAGTAACTTAGCAAGAAAAATATAAGAGAAATTCGTAGGCATTGGATCGGTGAATTCGTTGGATGATATTCATCATATAACAATCATAACCTAGGGTGATACGGCACTAGCTCCAATTCATAAATACAATGTAGGCTTGTATTCCATAAATAGTCATACGTGCTTATGGAAAGAACTTGCGTGACATCTTTTGTCCTACCCTCCTGTGGCAGCGGGGTCCAATTGGGAACTAAGGGATATTAAGGCCTCCTTTTAATAGAGAACCGGAACAAAGCATTAACACATAGTGAATACATGAACTCCCCAAACTACGGTCATCACTGGAAAGTATCCCGACTTCTATCGCTCGGGGGTTTGCGGATCATAACACGTAATAGGAGACTATAACTTGCAAGAACGAATCTAGAACATAGATATAATCATGATAACATAAACGGTTCAGATTTGAAATCATGGCACCGGGGCCCAAAGTAACAAGCATTAAGCATGGCAAAGTCATAGCAACATCAATCTCAAAACATAATGGATACTAGGGATCAAGCCCTAACAAAACTAACTCGATTACATGATGAATCTCATCCAACTGCTCACCGACCAACGAGCCTATGAAGGAATTACTCACTCCCGGTGGAGAGCATCATGGAATTGTCAATGGAGAAGGGTTGGTGATGACGAAGATCGAAGACCCCCCCCCTCTCCGTAGCCCCAAACGGACTCCGGATCTGGCCTCCCGATGAAGAATAGGAGGTGGCGGTGGCCCCGTCTCGTGAAACATGAGAATTCTTTCTCCCTAGTTTTTTTCTTCAAAAATGTGATTTTTAAGTATCAGGGTTGAGGTCTACGTGGCCACCAGGTGGGGACAACCCACATAGGCGCGCTAGGAGGGGGGCACGTCCTAGTGGGTTGTGCCCACCCAGGTGCCCCCTTCCGTGGTTCTTGGCTCCAGAAATTCTCTTTTATTGTATAAAAAATCCTCGCAAAGTTTCGTTCCAATCCAAGAACTTTTATTTCTGCACAAAAAATAATACCATGGTAGTTCTGCTGAAAACAACATTAGTCCGGGTTAGTTTCATTCAAATCATGCAAATTAGATTCCATAACAAGAGGAAAAGCATTAGGAAAAGTAGATATGACGAAGAAGTATCAACTCCCCCAAGCTTAAACATTTGCTTGTTCTCAATCAATTCAGTTGATAAACTGAAAGTGAAAAAGAAAAACTTTTACGAACTCTTTTGCTCTTGTTTACATTAATAAGCTTAAGTAGCACCCATGTTTTCAGCAAAGATCATGACTAACCATGTTGACAATGACTCTTAAAATTTATATTAACTCATATCAATGACATAATCAACTAGCGAGCAATAATAAGATATCTCAAATGACAACACTTTATCAAAACAACCATGATATAATATGACAATAGTGGTATCTCGCTAGCCCTTTTTGAGACCGCTAAACATAAATGTAGAGCACCTCCAAAGTTCAAGCAACGACTAAACATTGTAATTCATGGTAGAAAAGATCCAGTCTTGATGCACCCAACATTACCTACACACAATGCATGAGGATGACAATAGTGCTCTCAGGATTTGGCGCTTATTTGAGAAGGTGATGACACAATATAAAAGTAAATAGATAGTCCCTTCACAGAGGGAAGCAGTGATTTGCAGCGGTGCAAGAGCTCAAGTTTTTAAAACAGAGGTAAATGAAATTTTGAGAAATGCACCCTTCTTGTTTACTTCGCGACCATTAGTTATCCGTATCTTCCAAGCTATACACATTAGTGGTGGTTCCCAAGCGATAAAAAGTAAAGGTTTACTCCCTCCACACAAACAAACACACTCCATCGCTAACCGAATCCACAGGTGTCGTCCATACCAACACTACAAAAAAAAGACACATCCGTGACATTTTAGGCCGAACAATTTTTTTTCTTTCATGCTTATGACACTTCTATGACGATAATTGTAACAAAACCCGGTATCATCATAGATGTGGTGGGCTCCTACTTCCATGACAAAAAACCATGATAGAAAATGTGCTTTTTTCGTCCTACACGGGCCGGAGACGGAGCTGCATGACATTCTTTGGGCCGTCCATGACGGAAAAACCCGTGGTAGAAGCGAGGGCGAGGAAAATATCGGGGTGTTCCCGGTTACGATGGGTGGTCGGGGCCGAGCGATGCATGGAGGTTTGCACGTTTCTCTCGTACATGCACGCGCGTGGGTGCGAGGTGTTGGGCTCTAACTTAACCCGAGCGAGGTGTCGCCTAACTGAACCCGAGCGATTGCACTGCAGGCTACGTGTTACAGAACCCGGGCGAACAATCGATGGCTGTTAACTGAACCCAATCGAGCGATTCCTTCGCTACTGCTGCTAACTGAAGCCGATCGATGCTGCCTCTGCATGAACAGTGAGCGTTGTTGGGGAGGGTTGGATGAACAGTTCCCGGTGGGGGTTGGATGAACAAGACCCCGTGGTGTTGCCGCTGGATGAACAGGACCCCGATTGATCGAGCCAATTGGGCGTGGATGAACAGGACCCCGTGGAGGGCTGGATAAACAGGATCCCGTGGAGGAAAGGTTGAACAGTAGCCGGTGGAGGGCTGGTTGAGCAGTAGCCGGTGGAGGGATGGATGAACAGTAGCCCGTGGAGGGGTGGTTGAAAAGGACCCCGTAGAGATGGTTGGTTGAACAGTAGCCGGTGGAGGAGTGCACGGTGGAGGCTAGATGAACAGGAGCCCGTGGATGAATAGTCGCAGGTGGAGGCTGGAGGAGGTTGACGGTGGATGAACAGTAGCCCATGGAGGCTGGAGGAGGTAGACGATGGAGATGAACAGTATCCCGTGGAGTCCCGTTTTGCTGTACGCCACACCCCTCCCGATGAAAAGGAACCCCGTTTTGACTGTTGCACTCCAACACAAGTCTGTTTCCTCTGTTTTGCAGTATGCCACACCCCTCCCGATCAATAGGACCCCGTGTCGACCGTAGGAGGTCCAACAGAAGTCTGTTTCCTCCGTTTTGCGGTACGTCAGACCCCTCCTGATGAACAAGATCCCGTTTCGACTATGGCCGGTCGAACACAAGGTCGTTTCCTCCATTCTGCGGTATGCCAGGCCTCGTTTCCATCAGTTGTTCCATCCAAGCCGGTTGGCTCCCGATGAACATGACGACACATTTCGTTCCGACCCGGCCGGTTGGCTCCCCATGAACACGACGACGAGGCGGTTTCTCCGTTCCGACCCAACCATGTACACGAGCCCTGGCCGTACGTATGCGCGAGTAGGCGTTCGAGACCCCTCCCATACGTACGTACGTGGCTGTATTTACTTTCTTGTACCCCGGCCGCTATATGTACGTGTAGATGCTACGCGCGCGCCTCTACTACGACACGTGCGCGCCTCTACTATGAGATATGCGCGCCTCTACATCGACCAGTGTGTACATACATGTTTGCGACCAGAATGACAATGCTACGTATGCTTCGACCAGCTGTTTCCGGACTGTCAGGCACTTCCTTGCGTGCGAAGATGTAGCTGGTGGGTCCCAGCAGTCAGGGGGACGAATCATTTTTTTGCCCTTAATATGGACGCACTTCCTTGCGTTTGAAGATGTAGCTGGTGGGTCCCATTAGTCAGGGGGAAATGTTTTTTTCGCGAAATACGGTGGCCCGTCTGGTGGGTCCCTGCTGTCAGGTGGAGGAATCATTATTTTGCATGTAATAAGGAGGCACTTCCTTGCTGCGGCCGTGGACCCAGCTGTCAGCCTCTTCACGTACAGTTCTCTTCCGATGGGAGTCATTCCTTGACCACGTTGACCATGCTGCGCTGAGAGCACCAGGGCGGTGGATGACAGTGAGGCTTAGGAAGGGGACGACGCGGAGCCAGGGAAGACGCGACAGTGTATGCCCACGCAGAGAGGAGTACAGGGGTTCACTGGTTCGGCTGCAGTGTGAGGCTGTGTCGCCGCAGAATAATAGGGGGTGTGGGTGAGTGGAGGGATGGCCTGGCCAGTGGTGGGAGTAGCAGGGGGCGGTGAGGCCTCCACGGCAGCACAGCCGGCCACGGGAGGCAGGAGCAGGCGGCACGACCGGCGCTGCTTTGGGCGGCTGGAGCAAGAAGACCAGAGGTTGAAGAAGCACTACACCCGTTGGATGGACATCGTATGGTCACTGGAGCTAGAATCGTTCATATTGCTAAGTTGACAAAGCCCTCCATCCCCATCAACTTAGTAGGCCCACAAGTCAGCCTCCCACTATGCTGGGTCCCAGCTAGCAGGGGGAGTATTCATTATTTTTGTGCGTAAAAGGAGACACTTCCTTGCGTGCGAAGACATAGCTGGTGGGTCCGACCTGTTAGCGGGGGGAACATTTTTTTCGCGAAATACAGAGGCCCTTCCGGTGGGTCCCAGATGTCAGGTGGAGGAATCATTATTTTGCGCGTAATACGGAGAGATTTCTTTGTGTGTGGCCGTGGACCCAACTATCAGCATCTCCGCATACAGTCCACGTCCAATGGAAGTCGTTCCTTGACCACGTTGACCATGCCGCGGCGAGAGCACCAGGGCGGTAGACGACGGCGAGGCCTAGGCAGGGGACGACGTGGAGCTGGGGAAGACGCGGAAGTGGGTGCCCACACGGAGAGGAGTACGAGGGTTCACTGGTTCGGCTTCGGTGTGAGGCTGTCGTCACCGCAGAATAACATGGGGTGTGGGTGAGTGGAGGGATGGCCTGGCCAGCGGTGGGAGTAGTAGGGGCGGTGAGGCCTCCGCGACAGCACAGCCGGCCACGGGAGGTAGGAGCAGGCGGCAGGACCGGTGCTGCTTTGGGCGGCTGGAGCAAAAAGATCAGAGGTTGAAGAAGCACGATGGTCGTTGGATGGACATCGTACGGTCACTGCAGCTAGAATCATTTATATTGACTAAGTTGACAAAGCCCTTGGTATGCGTCAACTTAGTAGGCCCACAGGTCAGCCTCCGAAATGGTGCGCCCCAGATGTTAGGGGGAGGAATCATTTTTGGGCGGCTAAAGCTAGAATTTCCGAGATTGAAGAAGAAGCACGAGATCCGTTGGATGGACATCCAACAGCTACTGCTGCTAGAACCGTGTGTTGACTATAAGTTGACAAAGCCTTGCATACGTGTCAACTTACTTTTTTTAGGGGACGCGTCAACTTAGTAGGCCCACAAGAGTGTGGAAGAGAACTTATAGCCCATTTGTGATTTGTAAGAATGTACAACCCATTTTTGTATTCTAATGGAACTTACTACATCCCATTGACAGTTTGTTAAAAGTACAACCCATTTTCTAGCTAGGACAATGATTAATAATTTCAACCAACCGTTCAAAACAGAATTCAATAAAATTTCCCACATTTTGATGGGATCAGAAATATTTTTATCCCGAAATTTCTAGTCAGATTAAATACAATTTCAATATAAATTTGTATTACGTAAAAATCCAATGAAACATTGCGCGCACGACAATTAATGAAATTAAAATTTTCAAAATCCAAAAATATATTTTATAAACTAATTACGTGTTTGATGCATTTTTTATAGTTACCGCCAGTTTTTATAATTACATCCCATTTATTATTTCTTAAAGCCCGTTTTCTTGTTAAGCGTAATGCATCCCTCCAGCCCAGCGGGGCGGAGAATAAGAAGTTGACCTTGCCTGGGTATTCCTCAAAAAAAAGTATAGCTGGGCTAGCCATTTTCAGGTTGAAAAAAATTTAATATCTTGGCAGGCTAGACAGGCCACAGCCCGCCCAGTTAATACCTTGCTCTCCTCTGAACAACAACAAAAACATCGCTCAAGAAAAACTCTGCAGTGCTCACACCTCAAAAACAAAAATACTGCTCGAGCTGCTTGGTCCTAGCTTTCGGCCGCTCCTTGTGCAATTCTCTTGTTTATTGACTACATAGGATGACAATGGAGTGGGACTATGATGTCAGGAAACTAGGAGGAAGCAAAAAATATAGTTGTACATAATCAGGAGGCACTTGCGTACGTACGACTATGGCCCTACTGTCATCCAGTCAAAATAAAGTCATCTCCTGAATCCTCATGTTCGTTGACCATGTTGACAATGCTCGGCGCCATGGCGAGCGCGACAACTCAAAGGACGATGGAGAGGGCCTTGCGGGCCCTACAGATGGTCTGATACAGCGCCCACTGCTCATTCAGGAAGCCTGGATCATCGGACACATATGAGCACCTTCGAGAGACTGAGACGATATGAAACAGTAAGGCCGTGCTTGGCAGCTCTGGTTTATTTCACACCTGTGTTAAAATACAAGTGTAATTTACTCGACATCGGAAACAACGCGTAAAATACATGCGTAATGAAACTGAGGGCCCGAGGTCTTTAAGTAAAACCGGCGGGTTACGCGTGTAATTTGAGAGACCAATGTATATTTTAGTAGTTGAAATCGACCAACCAAGCGCTTCTTCCGAGACCATCCGCTTTTATTTACAAGCGTCAGTTTTACAAGTGGTTTTGGTTGGAAAACGACGATCCAGTCACGACCTAAGATGATGAGTTGGTCGAAAGATCATATGGTTTCACCTCTAACCTACCCGAGTTGTCGTATAGGCTATGAATGAAACATAAGACAATGAACTTCTTAAGCACAGAAACAATAGAAGAGGATGATCTTCGTAACATGAAAATCACATGCATTAGCTCAACATGCAAAACAATATGAAGCATTATTCTCAAGAGGCACGATGAACAGCTCGTGCTGCCTCATGCCACAACATTCTAAGCTCAACTTTGCAATCAAACTCACAAGGCCTGACATTACATAGACAACATTCAGAACAAAATCTTAAAATACCTTACATAAGTCAACATTCATGTGACTATGCATCTCAGCAGTGTAAATATTTCTGAACTGGAGACAAGAATAGGAAAAAACGATCGACGTTGCTCACAGCAAAGGGTGTCCCACTCAAAAATATCAAATGCATGTCTTCTGGCTAACATCAATGAGCAAAATTTGACAAGGTTTTCCAATTCCAATATATTAAACTACTGTGTTCTTGCTAACATCAACGATTAAACTTTGACAAGCTTTTCCCATTCAAAATATGTAATGCCTATGATTGTGGAACAGGCAGGGTTTGTCATCAATTTGTCAATTGATAGTCCGGTCGCTTAAGAGAACCATTCGATGTGTTGTGCATGATGAAGTATTATGGAGGACACAAACCATCTGAACATTTTGTGCAGTTCCACTAAAATCAAGCTGAGCATCCCTGTGGATTTCGTATTTATATGCTGCAAGAAAACAAAGACACATTAGCTCACACATGAATATTGGCCCCAGTGTCAACCCACCAATCGGTGGACTAACAAACTGAAAGTACGGTAAATAGATTACCATACCCAGATGCCCCATCATTGTTGCTTAGAATGACATTGACAGACTTGGAGTCCTGTCATGGCTTGTTGTACTTGTTTGGGCACTTTTTTCCCAGTGCACTCCATGTGTTGTAGAGTTGCCTATGCTCTCTGCAGACTAGTCATGTCACCAGCGTCTACTAATACTCTGTAAAGCTTCTCGATCATTCCTTATGTAATGTAGCACAAATAGTGACTGCTTCTTTCTGCAAAGTGGTAAGACCAACTGGACCCACTAATGCAACAGTTTGCCTTAGATACATTGGCTCCTTTTGTGCAGTTCAACTAAAATCAAATTCGGAATAAAACCGAGCTTGAATTTTGATATCCCTGTAAGCAACAATAGGTATAAGGGAAACAATTACTGAGAAATAATGGTTGATGACTTGTACTCCCAGAAGAAAAACATCTACTGATCTACCTTATCTTAATGGGAAACAAAGCAAGAGAGTAGCAATTCTCCGTTAGTGTGATTCATTCATATTAACTGAGACATTAACTTAACAATGCCTTGTTTCAACATGTATAAAGAACGGCAAAGCAAAAAAGTACCATTCCTAAAACAAGGGACATTTACATCTGTGCCCCAAACTCGAACCCACTACTCAGATTTGCCCCTAATTTTGAAGCATGCTCAAATTTGCCACTCCGACGTTAAGTCACTACTCAGAAATGCCCTTCCGTATAGTACTGTAGCACTTTCCGTCTGCTACAGTACACATGGGAATCTGGCGGTCAAAGGCCTTTGACTGGACGGAAGGGCATTTCTTAGTAGTGACTTAACAACAAAGGGGCAAATTTGAGCATGCTTTGAAATTAGGGGCAAATCTGAGTAGGTGGTTCGAGTTAGGGGTAGAAATGCAAATGGCCCTAAAATGAATCAGTCGCATTGTTTTAGGGGACATTTGCATTTCTGCCCCTAAGTCGATCCACCTACTCAGATTTGCCCCTAATTTCAAAGCATGCTCAAATTTGCCCCTCTGCTGTTAAGTCACTACTCAGAAATGCCCTTCGGTCCAGTCAAAGGCCTTTGTCCGTCAGATGACCATGTGTACTGTAGCAGACGGAAAGTGCTACAGTATTGGATGGAAAGTGCTACAGTACTATAAGGAAGGGCATTTCTGAGCAGTAACTTAACGACGGAGGGGAAATTTTGAGCATGCTTCAAAATTAGGGGCAAATCTGAGTAGTGGGTTCGAGTTAGGGGCACAAGTGTAAATGGCCCTTCTTTTTAACAGAGACATTATCTTAACAATACCTTGGTTAAACATGTAGAATGAACTACAAAGCAGGATAGTACCATTCCTAAAACAATGTGACTAATTCGTTTTAACAAAGGCAAAAAAGGAATCAATTACTGGCGAATAAAGGAGGATGAAACATGCGGCCACAAAAATGGTAATCCCGCCAATCCCTAACAAGTGTTGCAATTTTGAACTAAGATTCAGTAGTTAATTAATTACCTGTGACATTAGATTAACAAAAAGCATAAACAGTTCCAGGGGAGAGAGGGTGCAACAACAACTTGTGCTTCCATCTACTTATAGAGGGGGTGATGCAGAGTTTTGTTGTAACAAAGAAACAAGCATCATGTATGGGTTGGAACAATTTTTGCTCACTTAATGGTAAAAGACAGCAGTTCAATAGCTTCAATTCAACATTTATCCAAAACAGTACCAATACAAGTAGCACAACATCTCAAAGCACACCGCGACATCATGTGGATGAAAGTCAGTACTGACCTTTCTTGACCAAGATTTGAAATAGCTCGAGAGGAGGATTTGAACGAAATCCCAACACATGTCTGAAAATCCGATCTCCTTTTTTGCAGTTCCACCAAAATTAAGCAAAGTCGCCGATGTGCGATTCAAGTTGAACTGCACAAAACACTCTTAAAACATAAGTGTTTCGCGCAGCAAAGCAAAATGTCACAATAGCAACAAGTTGAATAGATATCCCTGTTTTAACAAAGGCAAAAAAGGAATCAATTACTGGTAAATAAAGGAGGATGAAACATGTGGCCACAAAAATGGTAATTCCGCCAATCCCTAACAAGTGTTGCAGTTTTTAACTAAGATTCGTAGTTAATTCTGAGAGTGCGTTGTTTAATTTTACCAGTGGCATTAGATTAACAAAAAACACAAACAGTTCCAGGGGAGAGTGGGCACAACAACACCATGTGCTTCCATCTACTTATAAAGGGGGTGATGCAGAGTTTGTTGTAACAAAGCAACAAGCATCATGTCTGGGTTGGTACCATTTTTGTTCACTACTTAACGGGAAAAGAAAGCAATACAATAGCTTCAATTCAACATTTATTTAAAACAGTAGCAATACAACATCTCAAAACATACTGCACGATCATGTGGATGAAGGCTAGTACCAACCTGTCATGACGCACACAAGATCACGTACGAATCTGCCAACACGAATAGGAAATCCAATCTCGTTTTCTGCAGTTGCACTGAAATCAAGCAAAGTCCCCGGTGTGACATTTAAGTTTGCTATAGCAACAAGTTGAATAGTTTGTGCCTCAGAAAATTAGTCGATTTCAAAATAGAGTTGCCAATAGGTTGGCCATTTATAGTCGATGTGAGCGAGCTACGGCTGTGTGGCTTGGCTCGGTTCCACCTTGTATCGAGGATTTGTGGCCTCTTGACTGTAACTCTATGAATTTGCAATAAAACTCCCTTTACCCCTACAAAAAAAGTTGAATAGATATCCCTGTTTCAACAGAGGCAAAAAAGGAAACAATTACTGGCCAATAAAGGAGGATGAAACAAATGGCGACAAAAAGAAGCATCTAACTTATCTTGATGGAAAACAAAGTAGGATAGTAGCATTTCTAAAACGGTTGCATTGATTCATATTAACGGAGACATTCTCTTAAAACAACATTTGTTAAAAATGCAATTTACTTTTAACAGTGGCATTGCTTCAATTTTCCAGTGGCATTCTTAGATTAACAACAGAAAAATAGTTGTATGGGACATGGGACATGGGACATGCTAGCACCATGTGCGTCCACATGCATAATTGGGTGATGCAGAGGATGTAGCCAAGCAACATATCTGCATTGGTCCCAAATTTGTTCTCTTCGAACCTTTTTCCTATGTGAGGGCAACAAATCTAGTCTGCACATACTACCCGACCCCCCAGTTTCTTTCCCTTTTCAACAATGAGATCGGTTCCTTACAGATGTGTGTACTAGGTTACCCCCTTTTTCCCTTTTCGACCAACAAAGAGGCTGGATAACCAGTCTATACTACTTTCCCTCCCTCCTTTCCTCATTGAACCGCGTCCTAGATTCATGCTCCACCCCACCGCACCCTTCTTTCCTCTTTGAACCAAGACCTAGATTTGACTACAAAATTGAGAAAGATCTGCATGCAGCTAGAGCAATGACGGTTTCAAAGAAACTTATAACTTAGGGTCGTCGGGATGTGGCAAGGGTGTGGAGACTTCAAACCCTAGCGAACAAGCGTTGAGGCTCCAGCTTATATAGTACTACATATATACTGTAGTACAGACTGAGATCCGGTGCCTTAACTGCACCTGCTTTTCGCTGTATGACAAGTGGGTCAGCCACATTTTGGGCCCACCTGTCATAAACCCAAAGGCAGGTGCACTAAGTCAATGAAGCTGTGTCCATATAGTACTCGTGTATAGTGCTAATACATAGTGGAGTTGTTTTCTTATTCTCTCCATAACAATCGTTTTAAATTGTGTAAGCACGAAACAAAACTCTTTATTTAACGTACCAGTGAAGAAAACTACTACTTTTGATGAACTAACGATCCACGCGTCCTGGTCGCACTTCCTGTCCATCACGTGCGGTACTCCCTTAAGTGAACAACCACACATGCGCCAAATTATCAGAAACGTGTGAGAGTGTGTACAAATAAAGAATTTTAATTTCAATTATCGAAAAGGTTTGATAGTATGTACAGTTTGCCCTCTCTCAATAATTATGGTTTGTTGTGTTCGGCCTAAACTTGGTCAAACTTTACAAAGTTTGACTTCAGTCAATATGCGGAGTAAATAAAAATGGAGGGCTACTACGTCCATCCGGGTTTTTAGTCCACACCATTTTTTAATCAAAGTTAATAGCTGGACAAATTAAATTACAAGGGAGCTGAAGACAAAGTTGTGAGAAGGCTTAGAAATCAATACAAAAATTATGCTCTTAGTATCAACGTCAATCCTTCTTCGAGGAAACATTTGGTTCATAGTCAATTGTGTGATAAAATTGCACCAACGTGAAACACGACTGCGTCTCCAACGCAACCAAGGTGAACTGATGAAGGATATCATCTTTGTGGGTAACAAGCAAAGAGCACTGATGGAAGACAACTTGTTTTTCGTGGAAAATCGTTCAGCTTCACCAGCCGACGCAACCATGGGGTGCAACCATGAGCATCGATAGGTCATCATGGTGATGCGTCATCCATTTGGCATCAAGTTTGGGTGAGGTGACCTATGAAGTTCGACAAATCCTCACTGTGGCCTGTTTCTTCTCATTAATCAAGCTCGAGGAAGGAAGAACCACGTGGCAGAGGACGGTGAGGCATAACAACAATGGCCATCCAATTTTGTGCAGTTCCACTAAGATTGAGGAAGACATGCCCGGGTATGGAGATACGCATCGCTATTTGCAAAAATATAAAAAAGGGATATAGTGTTGTTACTTTGTTTTGGCAGTGGTACAAGATTAACAACGACATCTCAATTGTCAATAAGAATTAATGAAAATTACACCAACAAACAGAAGCATCATGATTATCTTGATGGGAACTAAACTAGGATACCCGAGAAAAAAAGCATTTCTTCATTTAACCAGTAATAGTATTAGATTAGCAACTATAATAAGAGCATATGGACAATGACCGCACAACCACCATGTACTTTTTGTCGAAACAACATGTATACCTCCACCGAGGCATAAATCAGGACAACTTCTCTAGTGGCATTTCTTATATAATAGTAGGTGATGTTGGACCAGTCGACGAACCCTAGCTACTATACATGGGGAGCTGAGGAGTAGTCGCATAGAAGAAAACCTGCATGCAGCGACCTAGGGAGCTGGACCAGTACAAGAGGTTATACCTTAGGTAGGCGGGCGGGCGAGATCTGCCCACACGATGGCAGCGAACAAGGGCACGGAGGACCTTCGTCTGCGCCAGTGCCGGCTCTGAGAGGACGGTGCGCATCGGCTTCCTCCATCGCTGACGGCGACAACGTCAATGATGCACCTCCTCACCTCCTGCAGCGGACAGGAGAGATAGAATGGACACTGTCATCTTGTTTTGATATGGAGAGGGTGAGAGAGCGAGACGTGAGAAACCCTATCAAACAAGAGGCTATATATATATACAATGGAGTAAAAAAAATCTCTCCATAGCAGTGGTTTTAAATAGAATACGCGCGTTCCCGGAAAAAAGAAATGAAAACTCGCGGACAATTTTTTAACATACCAAGAAAGAAAACTTGATCAAAAACATGCCCCCTCTTCCAGGTCGCGAGAGTCGTTGCGCACACACACATAGACATAGACATGCATATCCATGTTTACGTAAAATTCCATTTCCATCTCCAATCATATTTTTCCAGCTGGCACATTATTTACGTTGTTAATTATATACACAGAGATATTAACATACATCGTCTCTTGTTTGCGGGCATCCGGACCGCTGCCACGCCCGCTCCTGACCAACCCAAACCCTCTTCATCACCCGCGCGTGCTTCCTGCCTCAAATGGTCAGTGCCGCATTCATGCCCGGCCAGAGAGGACGCAACCTCTCACTGGCGCCGGCATTGAAGCGGCGTGCCGACCGAGAGATCGTCGCCGGTGCCGCTTCCCGGTGCACGCGACTGCTCCGCGTTCAAAGGTCGCGATAGCCGGCCACAACATGCATCTAAAAAGTTCTTGGCAGTCTATGCTACAGCTAGCTGTCCTCCCCTAATTCGTCACTCTCTTCTAGTGGTGCTTGTACTCCATGGCGCGATCCATCGACAAGCAGGCGGGAAAGTGATCGTATACTCGGTTTGTGGTGAGTGGCATGCCTAGCGACCTTGTGGGGTCGAGCCGTGGAGGAGGGTGAGACACGAACATGACATACATGATTTAAACGTTGGTTTTGCTCAATGGCATGATCCAATGAAACAAAACGTTTGTTTCTCTCCGTTTCCATTTCTTCTCTGGAAAAACGGAAACTTTCCACTGCATTTTCATTCCTACTCCAAGGTTGCCCCGTTACAACATTCCATCAAATACAAAGGAAAACTAACACGGATGCTGATGCATCTCAATGATTCACAGATCATAGCCAATATTTACTTCACAACTAAAGACAAAAGTTGTGAGAGTGTGTAGAAAAGAAAAACTATTGATGTGGTCACTACGACTTAAACCCTAAACTCTAAACATGATTTAATTTCCTGGCTAGGTAGAACCCGTCGAAGGAAAGGCGGCTGGCACCCTCGGATCATACGATGCTTTTGTGCAGTTCCACTAAAATCGAGCTGAGCATCCCTGATGGCAAAGATATTGAAGAAGTGTGATTAGAATAATAGTACTAGCACTAGTTCATGAGACATAAACTCATCACAAATAGAAGCTGGTAGAAGTAGAGAAAGATCAACATGGAGATGGAACTATGTGGGGAGTTGCGGTAGTGGAGCAAGCCGGCTCCAAAAGGAATATGTACTACCTGGGACGTTGGGCTGTAGCTAGAAGGGCGGTTGGGACGCAACATCAATGCATTCTGCGGGGACCCCTGATTGGGATGCACCGACTGTGGATTTTCTCCCTCGCCGATGTCAACCGCGTCTACGCAGAACATTGTTCCCTTCCCCCAGTGGCAGGATCAGGCCGGATATCTGACCAGCGGTGTGGCCACCATCGTTCTATGCCTGTGAAGAGAGCAACCCAAGCAAGTAGGCTTGTAGCTTAGGCTCCTTCTAGTGTATATATAGTGGTTTTCTTTTTCTCTCCATATCAACGATTTGATATTGCATACATGTCATTGAACAGTGAAATGATGGTTGCTTCTTCCGACTAACTTACTGTGTGATTTGTGTCACGCCCAATATGCGACCCTATCCAAAAGGAACTCGAAGGTCCCACCAAGGATAGACCCGCATATTGAAACGCTTTTGCAAGGTGGATATCATTACATCAACGTTACATAAAAGATGGGGATACATACAAGAGGCATACAATGCCACACGAATACAACAATACAACATACAAGAACAACATCCGACTACGGATGAATCATAAACAGAAACTCAAACAATATCCACCCTGCTAGCCCAGGCTGCCGACCTGGAAACTATCCCCTGATCGAAGAAGAAGCAGAAGAAGAACTCCAAAACAAGCAAACATCGCTCTCGCATCATGATCATCGGATAAACCTGTACCTGCAACTGTTGTTGTAGTAATCTGTGAGCCACGAGGACTCAGCAATCCCATTACCATGGGTATCAAGACTAGCAAAGGTAAAAAGGAATGGAAGGGGTAAAGTGGTGAGGTTGCAGCAGCGACTAAGCATATATGGTGGCTAACATACGCAAAATAAGAGCGAGAAGAGAGCAAGCGGAACGGTCGTGAAGCTAGCAATGATCAAGAGGTGATCCTGAACACCTACTTACGTCAAACATAACCCAGAAACCGTGTTCACTTCCCAGACTCCGCCGAAAAGAGACCATCACGGCTACACACGCGGTTGATGCGTTTTAATTCGGATCTGGTGTCAAGTTATCTACAACCGGACATTAACAAATTCCCATCTGCCAATAACCGCAGGCACGGCTTTCGAAAGATTATACCCTGTAGGGGTGTCCCAACTTAGCCCGTGATAAGCTCTCGCGATCAACGAAGGATAAACCTTCTCCCAGGAAGACCCGATCAGACTCGGAATCCCGGTTTACAAGACATTTCGACAATGGTAAAACAAGACCAGCAAAGCCGCCCGGATGTGCCGACAAATCCCGATAGGAGCTGCACATATCTCGTTCTCAGGGCACACCGGATTGTCCAAACTTCCTGTAGGCCAACCCAGAGTTGCCCCTGGTGGCCACCGGCGGCTGACAGGTTGGACCAACACTCACAAAGAGCACTGGCCCGGGGGGGGGGATAAAATAAAGATGACCCTCGGGCTCCAGAAACGCAAGGGAAAAAGGGCTAGGTGAGGCAAATGGTAAAACCAAGGTTGGGCCTTGCTGGAGGAGTTTTATTCAAAGCGAACTTTCAAGGGGGTCCCATAAATCACCCGACCGCGTAAGGAACACAAAATCCAGGAACATAACACCGATATGACGGAAACTAGGGCGGCAAGAGTGGAACAAAACACCAGGCACAAGGCCGAGCCTTCCACCCTTTACCAAATATATAGATGCATTAATAATATAAGAGATATTGTGATATCCCAACCAAAATCCTGTCCACCATGGAGCAATCTTCAACTTCACCTACAACTAGCAACGCTATAAGAGGGGCTGAGCAAAGCGGTAACATAGCCAAACAACGGTTTGCATAGGGAAGGTGTCAAAGGTTAGAGGTTCATGGCAATATGGGAGGCTTGATGAGCAAAAGATAGGTAACGCAGCATAGCGATAGAACGAAGCAACTAGCATAGCAATGATAGTAGTGAGATCCAGGGTAGCAGTCATCTTGCCTGAAATCCCGCAAGGAAGAAGAACGAGTCCATGAAGAAGATGAAGCCACGAAGACGAACCACGCGTAGACGAGCGAATCCTCACGATCGCAACGAAACAGGAACTATTGAAAAGAAGCACACCACATGGTAAACACACCATACATGAGCAAGGCATGATGCACAACAAGCATGATGCCTGACAAAGCTACATGAAGCTACTCATGGCAAGGGATGATGCAAAGAAGAGCAACACATCAAAGCAAGTTTAAATGAGGCCGGGAGTGACATATAACAATTCCGGTAAGTCCTCATATGCAAATTTCGAAATTGGTCCAGATCTGAATAAACCTTATGTTCAAGTTATTAAACAGCAAGTTAAGATGCACCAAGATGATCCGCCCGAGATTCTAGTCAAGTTACATATAAAGTTCATTTAGTTCGGAGCTACGGCCTAAAAGATATGAGCAAAACAAGTTAAACATGGCATTGATGCAAAAGGCACCCAAACTTCAAGCAAACACTCCAAAATAAGGATGCAACATGATAATATGAAACTACATGCAAAATCAAGCAAGTTTCATATAGAGCACACTCAAAACGGAGCAACGGTTCAACACACACACACTATACAAGGCATAACAACAATCTGTCCATAACAGCAAGTAGGCATATTGCAATCATCAAAACAACATGCTACAGGACCTCAACATAATAACAAAAGACATGGGCATGAAGTACAGGTAAAGCATAACAAAACATGAACACTGAGCTATCTCCAGAAATCACTAGAACATGCTCAAACACACATGGGAAGATTGCAAATAATAACAGTTTCAGACTTTGTAGAAAATAACATCAGGTTGTAATGTTCAGAGTTATCAAACAACCTGTTACAGGAACTTATGATGGGAAACAAAGGCATGGCATGAATCTACTAATTGCATAGATCAAAAGTCCCTTACTCACCATGAGCCAAAAGGGCACAGAAAATATGATGGCACCCATGTAAACCTAGCAAGTTATATTACAGATTCAAACATGGCAGGAGCAACAATAAGTAGGCATGTTGGTGAGCTTGTACCACTCACTACAGAGCAATAAATGGCATGGAAAGGCACCCAACAGTAAGAAGACATATTTGTGAAGCTAAGCATGGCAATAGAAAGTTCATAGGATCCATGGAACACTAGGAAAACACATGAGAACAACTGAACTTAATGTTAACAGGCTGACAGCAACATTATTTAGCAACTTTGGAGCAAGATTACACCAAGCTACAGCAAGCTAAAAATGCAACCAGGGGCATGGGTAGTTAGAGCATAACATGTAGAACAAAACACTCTTAGTGAACATCTCCAGATTATGCATAGAATGATTAGTAGAAGCAGGTTTACATAGCATCACCAAATAACAGATTCAGCCTAGCAAAACAGCAACAGCAAGTACACTACTTAACAAGCTTGATTCACTCACCACAAGTCATTGCATTACAAGATAAGCATAGCATCATCAAGAAGACATGTTTGTGAAACAAACCAAGTCAAGAACAAGTCCATAGCATGCAAGGATCAACTATAGCAACCTTGGCTAAATTGAATAACAAGTAAACAATCTGCCAGGAAACATTTTGAAGCAAAAGTAGAGCACTCAAATGACACGCTAGGATACTCCATAATTGCAACCAAGGGCATGTACGGATAGAGCATAACCATATGTACAAAACATCCTTACTTAAGTATCTCAAAATAAGTATGGATCTCTCTGTAGCATCAAGTTTACATGGCATAAAAATAACAGCAGAACAGGAACTGAAATCAGCAACAGCAAGTACCCTACTTAGCAAGCTCGATGCACTCAGCACACTAATCACAAAAATACATGGATAGCACCTCTGGAAACATGGCATGCCATAGATCAAAACACATGTAGACATCAACCTCATAGGATGCACACATCAATCATGGCAAAAATGACAAATGAGCAAGTTATAACAGTTTCAGCATATTAACATCACTTAGCACTCTTCCAACGATGATACAGGCATCAAGATGAACTCAAATAAATATGATGCAATGGAATGAAATGATGTACTCGTTGAGGCGAACAATTCGACATATTACACGCACGAAACGGAGCTACGGATGCAGAGATACAGCATGATGAACATGGCATGATAATTACATAGATTCAGGACTTAGGCAAATTATACCTCCGGGAAAAGTCAACGATGGACGGGTTCGACCCGGGACGGAGGGATCCGGGCGTTTGGTTCGAGGGAGTGGCGGATCTGGTCCCGATCCGGAGGTCGCTGGAGAAGCTCGCCGGAGACGGTGGGGAAGGAGGCCAGAGACGAGGGAGGAGGCCGGAGAGGGCGCGACGGCAGCCAGCGATGACGGCGCGCGGCGGTGCGAGGAGGAGGAGCTCCGGCGGTGCGGGAGGCGTCGGCGGAAGCCGGGCCGGGCGAGGAGGCGGCGGCGGAGGCGCCGGCAAGCGCCGGGGGTGGCGCGGGCCGCGGCCGGCGGCGGCGGCGGGATGCCCCGCGGTGGCGCGGGCGCGCGGGAGGCGGCGGCCGGGCGGAGGGGCACGCGCGCCGGCGTGGGCACGGGCCGGGCGGCGGCTCCGGTCGCCGGAGGACGGGCGCGGCGGCGAGGCGGCGGCGGGCGGCGCACGGGCGCGCACGGGAGGCGGCGCGGCGCGGGGCACGCGGTCGGGCCGGGCGGGCCGGCCGTGGGCCCGCAGGGCCGCGGCGGCGCAGGGAGGAGACAGAAGGCGGCGCGCTGGTGACGTGGCGGCGGGGGATTGGGTGCGGGCTGGCGGAGGCTGAGGTGTCATCGTCTGATTGGCCGGGCGAGGTGGAGGCTGGACGTGCCCGACCGTCGACGGACATGTCCGGCGGCGCGGAGGGAGGATTTAGGGTTTCATCTGTGATTTGGAAGGGGAGGGACACCTATTTATAGGTAGAGGGAGCTAGGAGAGTCCAAATGAGGAGCGGTTTTCGGCCACGCGATCGTGATCGAACGACCGAGAGCATGGAGAGGAGTTAGATGGGTTTTGGGCCACTTTGGATGGGGTGTTGGGCTGCAACTCAAAGAGGGCTTTACGGTTACCCGGTTAACCGTTGGAGTATCAAACGTCCTCCAAATGGCACGAAACTTGACAGGCAGTCTACCGGTGCTATACCAAGGCCGCTTGGCTAACCTCGGGCCATTCCGAGAAAGTTTAATACCCGCTCACAACAGAAGACAAAAGGGGAACGCTGGATGACATAGGAGTGCCGGATTGCAAAACGGACAACGGGGAAAATGCACGGATGCAAGAAACGAACACGTATGCGAAATGAAATGCACATGATGACATAAAAATATGCAACACGAAAGCAAATGACATGGCAACGGCGGCGAATAACTAGCAGACACCTGGCGCATCGGATCCGGGGCGTTACAACACTCCTCCACTAACAATAGATCTCGTCCCGAGATCTTAGGACCGAGATGGAAGAGAAAGAGGAAGAGGGGAAGCAAGAACTCAAGAGAAGAAGCATAGAATCGAGAGCACTCGAGAAGAAGAGAGGAACGACGAGAATGACGAGAATCGAAAGCTCACGAAATCAGATAGACTATGAAACAACTCCTCTTAGAACGAGATAAGAAACTAATAAGACTGAAAAGGATTTAGGCAGCACTCCGGCTGAACATGGAGAGGAGTAGAACACGAGCTAGAGAGAATGGAATGATACTTGATGAACTCTTGAAGAAAGAATTAAATCATGAAGAACTACCATGAAGAACTCCATTGACAAAAGGATGATGAGATAGAATGAAGGATGGAAGAATAAGATGAGCCTTGCATTGATTTAGATGGAGGTTCGGACGAGATGGCCGAGGAAAATTTGAACTCCGGAAAAGAAAAGATGAAAACACCTGGAACTAGAATTTATTCATCAAGAACAAACTCTGAAGGAAGGGATTAATCACTCTGATGAAATAAGAATAAGATTTATTGTATGCTTATCCTTCATCAAATTAAATTGATGACCAGCAATGGATTTTTGCATACTACTTATTCTTCTTGAAAAAGGATTTAGAAGTGACATATCGCAACTTGAGAAGGTCTTCATGAACCACCGGTAGGATAGAAAGAATGAATGAATAAAAACGATGATCAAGGAAAAACAATCTTGAACGAACCACCGTAAGAATTGGAAACGAAAGTAGCAAAGGCACAATTCACCGGGAAGAATTAGAAGAACAAATATGCTAGAGGGGATTTAGATGCAAAAGAACAAAGAGATCATGAGCTGATTAAAGAACACTTGAACGAAGCACCGGGGTAAATAGATAACAGTAACTGGAATGATGGCCTCCGGTGAAAAGAAACGGGAACACAACTCCTGAAATGCTCCGGATGGGTAAGAAAGAATATGTGACAAACGGAATAATATGAGAGGATAGCATGAAGCTAGAACTATGAATCTCCGGGGGAACGGACAAGATTTAAGAGAAATACTTCTTAGGTCTTCAAAGTTGAGAATGACGACGAGAAACACCACCGAAATTACTGAGATACTCCAGAAGAATGAAAAGCAAAGAGGTTGAGCCGACGATGAAAAATGATTTGAAATCGATCTTGGAAAAGCATCTGACTGATGGAATCCATTCTTACGTCACACTTGAAAAGAATTGAGAATAGCTCCGGGGAAAATTAGAAGAGTCAGGTAAGATCCTGGGAAAAGACATGTGGGTGAGGGCCCACTGAAGATATAACACCGTTGAAAAGGATTGTTGAAGAGATAGATGATGCACTGGAGCAATTGAAATATTTGAATGAGGTGACAACCTCGAATTAAATGGAACACAGACGAATCTCCTGAGATGTCTTCCGAACACCGGAATGATAAACTGGCGAGAGTTGAACAAGCAAGGGGAAAACACTTGAGCTGAGGGAAAGAATATGATCAACCCGAAAAAAAACTTGAACTGAGTGCACCGGAAAAAGAAAGGGACGAAGAATGACGAACGAGACGAGAATTCACCGGTTGAAATAATTGAGGGAAGACTGAAGAGGCTCCACACGAATGGAATTGATGGTCGGAAGAAACTCGAACTCCGGGAAGAAAAAGGGTGGGAGGGCGGGAAAAACACAGACAACTGGAAGGGGGAATCGGCGAATAACTTGAGGAGAAAACACCGGTTGAATTCATCGAGGAAAGAAAACAAAGACTTCACATGAGTAGGAAGGATACTCGATTATGGACTCCGGTTCCAAGGAGAAAAAGGGTGGGCGGGTGGGAAAAGAAAACAACTAAGGATTGAACTTGGCAAAGATGAAGAGGCTTGAGTCAACTTGACGAGAAATGCACTGGATGCAAAGAGCTGAGGAACAACTACCGGAAAACCAACTGTGTGATCCTAAGGAAAAAATTGAATGGGAAGAGGAGTAATTCAAAACACCTACGTCAAGATTCCTCACCAGAGCGACGAAGGGCTGAGGAGTAAAAAGAATTCCTACTCTCCAATATAACTAGACTCCAAAAACAGTTTTCTTCTAGACTCAACAACGGCCAAACTACACGATCAATCAAGGTGCTCCTAGCTCTGATACCAACTTGTCACGCCCAATATGCGACCCTATCCAAAAGGAACTCGAAGGTCCCACCAAGGATAGACCCGCATATTGAAACGCTTTTGCAAGGTGGATATCATTACATCAACATTACATAAAAGATGGGGATACATACAAGACGCATACAATGCCACACGAATACAACAATACAGCATACAAGAACAACATCCGACTATGGATGAATCATAAATAGAAACTCAAACAATATCCACCCTGCTAGCCCAGGCTGCCGACCTGGAACCTATCCCCTGATCGAAGAAGAAGGAGAAGAAGAACTCCAAAACAAGCAAACATCGCTCTCGCATCATGATCATCGGATAAACCTGTACCTGCAACTGTTGTTGTAGTAATCTATGAGCCATGAGGACTCAGCAATCCCATTACCATGGGTATCAAGACTAGCAAAGCTAAAAAGGAATGGAAGGGGTAAAGTGGTGAGGTTGCAGCAGCGACTAAGCATATATGGTGGCTAACATATGCAAAATAAGAGCGAGAAGAGAGCAAGCAGAACGGTCGTGAAGCTAGCAATGATCAAGAGGTGATCCTGAACACCTACTTACGTCAAACATAACCCAGAAACCGTGTTCACTTCCCAGACTCCGCCGAAAAGAGACCATCACGGCTACACACGCGGTTGATGCGTTTTAATTCGGATCTGGTGTCAAGTTATCTACAACCGGACATTAACAAATTCCCATCTGCCAATAACCGCAAGCACGGCTTTCGAAAGATTATACCCTGTAGGGGTGTCCCAACTTAGCCCATGATAAGCTCTCGCGATCAACGAAGGATAAACCTTCTCCCAGGAAGACCCGATCAGACTCGGAATCCCGGTTTACAAGACATTTCGACAATGGTAAAACAAGACCAGCAAAGCCGCCCGGATGTGCCGACAAATCCCAATAGGAGCTGCACATATCTCGTTCTCAGGGCACACCGGATTGTCCAAACATCCTGTAGGCCAACCCAGAGTTGCCCCTGGTGGCCACCGGCGGCTGACAGGTGGGACCAACACTCACAAAGAGCACTGGCCCGGGGGGGGGGATAAAATAAAGATGACCCTCGGGCTCCGGAAACGCAAGGGAAAAAGGGCTAGGTGAGGCAAATGGTAAAACCAAGGTTGGGCCTTGCTGGAGGAGTTTTATTCAAAGCGAACTGTCAAGGGGGTCCCATAAATCACCCGACCGCGTAAGGAACGCAAAATCCGGGAACATAACACCGGTATGACGGAAACTAGGGCGGCAAGAGTGGAACAAAACACCAGGCATAAGGTCGAGCCTTCCACCCTTTATCAAATATATAGATGCATTAATAATATAAGAGATATTGTGATATCCCAACCAAAATCCTGTCCACCATGGAGCAATCTTCAACTTCACCTGCAACTAGCAACGCTATAAGAGGGGCTGAGCAAAGCGGTAACATAGCCAAACAACGGTTTGCATCGGAAAGGTGTCAAAGGTTAGAGGTTCATGGCAATATGGGAGGCTTGATGAGCAAAAGATAGGTAACGCAGCTTAGCGATAGAACGAAGCAACTAGCATAGCAATGATAGTAGTGAGATCCAGGGTAGCGGTCATCTTGCCTGAAATCCCGCAAGGAATAAGAATGAGTCCATGAAGAAGATGAAGCCACGAAGACGAACCACACGTAGACGAACGAATCCTCACGATCGCAACGAAACAGGAACTATCGAAAAGAAGCACACCACATGGTAAACACACCACACATGAGCAAGGCATGATGCACAACAAGCATGATGCCTGACAAAGCTACATGAAGCTACTCATGGCAAGGGATGATGCAAAGAAGAGCAACACATCAAAGCAAGTTTAAATGAGGCCGGGAGTGACATATAACAATTTCGGTAATCCTCATATGCAAATTTCGAAATTGGTCCAGATCTTAATAAACCTTATGTTCAAGTTGTTAAACAGCAAGTTAAGATGCACCAAGTTGATCCGCACAAGATTCTAGTCAAGTTACATATAAAGTTCATTTAGTTCGGAGCTACGGCCTAAAAGATATGAGCAAAACAAGTTAAACATGGCATTGATGCAAAAGGCACCCAAACATCAAGCAAACACTCCAAAACAAGGATGCAACATGATAATATGAAACTACATGCAAAATCAAGCAAGTTTCATATAGAGCACACTCAAAACGGAGCAACGGTTCAACACACACACACTATACAAGGCATAACAAGAATCTGTCCATAACAGCAAGTAGGCATATTGCAATCATCAAAACAACATGCTACAGGACCTCAACATAATAACAAAAGACATGGGCATGAAGTACAGGTAAAGCATAACAAAACATGAACACTGAGCTATCTCCAGAAATCACTAGAACATGCTCAAACACACATGGGAAGATTGCAAATAATAACAGTTTCAGACTTTGCAGAAAATAACATCAGGTTGTAATGTTCAGAGCTATTAAACAACATGTTACCCATGTAAACTTATCCTGGAAAACAAAGGCATGGCATGAATCTACTAATTGCATAGATCAAAAGTCCCTTACTGACCATGAGCCAAAAGGGCACAGAAAATATGATGGCACCCATGTAAACCTAGCAAGTTATATTACAGATTCAAACATGGCAGGAGCAACAATAAGTAGGCATGTTGGTGACATTGTACCACTCACTACAGAGCAATACATGGCATGGAAAGGCACCCAACAGTAATAAGACATATTTGTGAAGCTAAGCATGGCAATAGAAAGTTCATAGGATGCATGGAACACTAGGAAAACACATGAGAACAACTGAACTTAATGTTAACAGGCAGACAGCAACATTATTTAGCAACTTTGGAGCAAGATTACACCAAGCTACAGCAAGCTATAAATGCAACCAGGGGCATGGGTAGTTAGAGCATAACATGTAGAACAAAACACTCTTAGTGAACATCTCCAGATTATGCATAGAATGATTAGTAGAAGCAGGTTTACATAGCATCACCAAATAACAGATTCAGCCTAGCAAAACAGCAACAACAAGTACACTACTTAACAAGCTTGATTCACTCACAACAAGTCATTGCATGACAAGATAAGCATAGCATCATCAAGAAGACATGTTTGTGAAACAAACCAAGTCAAGAACAAGTCCATAGCATGCAAGGATCAACTATAGCAACCTTGGCTAAATTGAATAACAAGTAAACAATCTGCCAGGAAACATTTTGAAGCAAAAGTAGAGCACTCAAATGACATGCTAGGATACTCCATAATTGCAACCAAGGTCAGGGATGGATACAGCATAACCATATGTGCAAAACATCCTTACTGAAGTATCTCAAAATAAGCATGGATCTCTCTGTAGCATCAAGTTAACATGACATAAAAATAACAGTAGAACAGGGACTGAAATCAGCAACAGCAAGTACCCTACTTAGCAAGCTCGATGCACTCAGCACACCAATCACAAAAATACATGGATAGCACCTCTGGAAACATGTTATGCCATAAATCAAAACACATGTAGACATCAACCTCATAGGATGCACACATCAATCATGGCAAAAATGCCAAATGAGCAAGTTATAACAGTTTGAGCAGATTAACATCACTTAGCACTCTGCCAACGATGATACAGGCATCAAGATGACCTCAAATAAATATGATGCAATAGAATGAAATGATGTACTCGTTGAGACGAACAATTTGACATATTACACGCACGAAACGGAGCTACGCATGCAGAGATACAGCATGATGAACATGGCATGATAATTACACAGATTCGGGACTTAGGCAAACTATACCTCCGGGAAAAGTCAACGAGGGACGGGTTCGACCCTGGACGGAGGGATCCGGGCGTTTGGTTCGAGGGAATGGCGGATCTGGTACCGATCAGGAGGTCGCCGGAGAAGCTCGCCGGAGACGGTGGGGAAGGAGGCCGGAGACGAGGGAGGAGGCCGGAGAGGGCGCGACGACAGCCGGCGATGACGGCGCGCGGCGGCGCGAGGAGGAGGAGCTCTGGCGGCGCGGGAGGCGGAGGCGGAAGCCGGGCCGGGCGAGGAGGCGGCGGAGGAGGCGCCGGCGAGTGCCGGGGGCAGCGCGGGCCGCGGCCGGCGGCGGCGGTAGGATGCCCCGCAGTGGCGCGGGCGCGCGGGAGGCGGCGGCCGGGCGGAGGGGCACGCGCGCCGGCGTGGGCACGGGCCGGGCGGCGGCTCCGGTCGCCAGAGGACGGGCGCGCTGGCGAGGCGGTGGCGGGCGGCGCGCGGGCGCGCACGGGAGGCGGCGGGGCGCGGGGCACGCGGTCGGGTCGGGTGGGCCGGCCGTGGGCCCGCAGGGCCGCGGCGGCGCAGGGAGGAGAGAGAAGGCGGTGCGCTGGTGACGTGGCGGTGGGGGATTGGGCGCGCGCTGGCGGAGGCTGAGGTGTCGTCGTCTGATTGGCCGGGTGAGGTGGAGGCTGGACGTGTCCGGCCGTCGGCGGACATGTCCGGCGGCGCGGAGGGAGGATTTAGGGTTTCATCTGCGATTTGGACGGGGAGGGAGACCTATTTATAGGTAGAGGGAGCTAGGAGAGTCCAAATGAGGAGCGGTTTTCGGCCACGCGATCGTGATCGAACGACCGAGAGCATGGAGGGGAGTTAGATGGGTTTTGGGCCACTTTGGAAGGGGTGTTGGGCTGCAACTCAAAGAGGGCTTTACGGTTACCCGGTTAACCGTTGGAGTATCAAACGTCCTCCAAATGGCACGAAACTTGACAGGCGGTCTACCGGTGCTATACCAAGGCCGCTTGGCAAACCTCGGGCCATTCCGAGAAAGTTTAATACCCGCTCACAACAGAAGACAAAAGGGGAACGCCGGATGACATAGGATTGCCGGATTGCAAAACGGACAACGAGGAAAATGCTCGGATGCAAGAAACGAACACGTATGCGAAATGAAATGCACATGATGACATAACAATATGCAACACGCAAGCAAATGACATTGCAATGGCGGCGAATAACTAGCACCTACTAGTACCTACTCCCTCCTTCCGGTTCACTACTGGTACTCCCTCCGTCCTGGCTTATTGGTCCCCTTAGTACTCAATTCATGGGCTCGTTTTCCTCAAGAAAATTGTCTTACCAACGTATTAATATCGGCAATGCATGCGTGCACAACGAATGATTAAACCTTGCATGCAACATTTTGACAAAGCATTGACTTATGAACATGTGAATTAAGGGACTACAACCTCGTGCATGCATGCAACAGTCACACGTACACATGGACGCAAGAACGCGCGCGACGCCCTAATGCATGCATGTCCGAGCACATGACGGAACACACACGGTCACGCTCAAGTGCTCAACGTACACGTGTATGCACACACATACTCAGCCAGGGTGAGCTAGTGACCGTATAAACACCGGAAAATGTATATATTGAGCGCAATGAGCATATTATGAAGTCCACTAACCGTATTTTTACAAATATATAGTGACAGACAGTGTATTTATCTCGTTTGAAATTAAGCCATATTAACCGGAAAGGAGGTAGTATGGACTAGCATTACTTTGCTGTGTCCCGTCAACTTGCCGAACAAGGAGAAGCTTGCGCGCGGTGGCTCGCAAGACAAGGAGAAACTTTTGACTAATGCAAGCTCTCCCTCGCTCAGGTGATGGACGTGCAAGAGTTAATTCGGTGTTAGATTGCGAGAAGCATACACTATACTAGTACTATTATTGTTCGACTTCCTGAAGAGGCGAACAGTCAAGTGCAAAGTTTACTAGTACTAGTACTACTACTATAGATGTATGTACTATACTACTAGGAACCGGATGGAGGAGCATCTGCACTCTTATTATATTTAAAAAATACGATAAAGCAATCTTCAACACATTTGGTTCTCTTCGAGGGTTCTCGCATGTGATAACGGAAGTTGATTGCATGGAACAGTCGCCACAATTCTCGCTTAATTCTGGATCATATCCTGCTACAAATAGGAGCGCTCGGTAATATTTCCTATTTTTTGTTATTCAGCGTGTAAACAGGTCAGCAAACCTTGCACCCCACTTTGTGCGAACCGTGCTTGCTGCATTTTGAATGTGGTTGAGAGCTAGCTTGATGAAACACCTCGCTTCCTTCTTCTTTTTGTGCGGGGTACCTCGCTTCCTAGTGACCAGTCTCTTGGCTGATCGTCCTAAGAAGGCTTATATACGAATAAAGCTCTCTCATTTACCCGCAAAAAAGATTAAGCCATATTAACCGGAAAGGAGGGAGTATGGACTAGCACTACTTTTTGGTGTGTCCCGTCAGCTTGCAGAACAAGGAGAAGTTTGCAGGACAAGGTGAAGCTCGCTTATGCCTTTTGACTAATGCAACCCACCCAACCTACCCTCACCCAAGCGGTGGACATGCATCAGTTCATTCGGTGTCATATTGCCAGAGGCATACACTGTAGTACCCAACATGCGGAGTACCATCATTGTTTGACTTCACGAAGAGGCGAAGAGCCAAGCACAAGGTTTAGTAGTATGAGTAGTACTACTACTAGAACCGCAAGGTGGAGCATCTGTACTCTTATTTATTTTTAATCTCTGATAAAGTACACATTTATTCAGGAGAAGGGCGGAAAACGTCAGCCCAATAGTGTAGTATTAGAAAACATCAAACATGTAATGATGATATCGATCAACCATGCTAGAATATATCTTGGCCTCCATGCGAGCCCGTCTGTGTGTTCTCGCTCCTCGTCTCTCTCAAGGAATGGCGGGTTGGCCATTTTGCCATCAATTGAGATCGGTTTGCTCACACTCCGGTCCCACATGTCAGTGATATGCCAAGAGGAGGTGCGTTGACCGACTGGCCATACTCGTACTTGGTTTTGCACCTTAATACTACTCCTCCCTCCGTCACAGTTTATAGGGCGCGCTTGATTATGATGCATTTCTCTCAATGCATTTCCACCACCAGAGAGACTTTAGACGTGCTTAGTTTAATGCTCAATTAATTAGGGCATGGTAACTGCAATCAAGTCCACAATTTTCTCTTGATGTGCTATGGAGTGGAGTCAGTGCATGCATGTGTGTACCTTGGGTGGAAACACTGCATGCAGGTGTGTACGCATTATTTCCTCTAGTAATAGACGTCATGCTATAACTGCCAATGCTATTTTCAGGCCGATCGCTAGTCGCCTTGGTCCTAGAGATTTTTTTTGAACCGCGCTCTATAAACAATAACAGATGGAGTAGTATGAGTGGATTCAAAGAAGAGCGTATTGATGGTTGCTTCTTCCGAGCAACTTACAGTGGGAAAGGTGGGGGTTATGATTTGACTGCCATTACTCACTATTAATGCGGCACAACGACCAGGCTGAGTCTTCCATGCATTTTTGCACTACTCCCTCGGTTCTTAAATATACTCCAGAGTATTTGTCTTTCTAGAGATTTCAACGAGTGACTACATGCGAAGCAAAATGAGTGAATCCACACTCTAAAATATGCCCATTTGAAATTTGTAAAAAGACAAATATTTAGGAACGGAGGAGTATAATTTTGTGCATGGCACATGAACCCGGATGCTGAAGACGCTTCTGGCAATGCTGTCAAGCTTCCACCATTTGTTTACATAATTGACGTACTATACAAATAATTTTCCAGCGACATGAAATTTTACAATGCTCTGAGCTTTCAGCTTTTGTTTTTGTGTCTTGCCATCGATGCTCTTTCGGAAACAATAAAAAACTAACTTCCTTGCTAATGCATCTCAAGGATTAGCAGATCAGAGCTAATATTTACATCACAACCATAGACAAAGTTGTGAGAAGGTGTTAAATTAAAATTGATCCATGCTTTCATTGGCAGTAACCTCCCCCAGCTCTGTCTAAATCAACAAGGCATGTTGGGAAAAAAATAGATGTCTAGAGCATGCAACATGTTGATCATTTTGTGCAGTTCCACTAAAATAGAACTGAGCATCCCTGTTCCAAAGATATTAAGTGCGATTACGATGATAGAGGACTGCCAATGAAACAATAAACACACAAATAGAAGCTGGCCACCTTTGCAATCTCTCTGAAGACTAACTAGTTGGAGAAGATTAGACTCGAAGTTGGATGAGGAGGATAGAACAAAACCAATCTCCCTTTGTGCAATCGCACTGAAATGTAGAGACGTTGCCCATGTGACATCTTAGTACAACTGCACAAACACTGTTAAGGAAAAAGTGATTTGTGCAGTTCACCAAAAGGTCGCAATAGCACGAGGTGAAATGGACAGTCCTATTTGAAAAAAAGAGGTAGAAAGGAAACAATTACTAGCCAATAACAGTTGATGACACATGCGACGACAAAAAATAAGCATATTCCTTGTCCTAAGGGAAGATAACAACACAGTTGTGTTTGTCTAAAAGGGTGTGAGGACGAGATTGCAATATGGAAAGTACGCTGAACGAGCTACGTTTTGGGCAAAGAACTATGGAAGATCCACATGCAAGATTTTCCACATTTAGCAATGTGGGAAGATGGGCAGTGGAGCAAGGCCCGAGGGGATACCTGGGGGTTGTTGGGATGTAACTAGGTGAGCGGCGGAAGGCGGAATCTGCCCATACTACGGAAGCGAGCAGGTGGCGTAGGCCCTACCGCGCCAGAGCTTGGTTAGAGAGAATGTCGGGTACCACAGATCGGGATGTGCTGCCTCGGTGCCGTCGAACGGAGAAACGATGCACATCCTCCCTTTCTGCTGCGGACAGGATGCGGCCGGATCAGTGAGCAACGGTGAGAGAGAGAGGCCACCGCTGCCTTGTGTGAGATACTCTGAAGAGAGACAAACCCAGGCAGGCAGGCTCCATAGTATATAGTGGAGCGGACTACCTTTTTCTCCATAAAAATCATTTTATATTCTGTGTACGTGCCATTGAGCGATATAACTTTATTTAAAAATAACGCACCAATGCATCAAGTCGAACTTTGTTTCGTGCACGCGTGGACACGACCTTCGTAGGTAAACAACAACTACACGTGTTCAAATTAGCACGTGGGCTGCCATTTCATACATAAATAAGATCCACCATGTAGCCGCGCGGGTGTGGCTGGGCACGAAGCGTGAGTACGTCCACCTATTCTCTTCGTGTACGTACACCACCTATGTGGGGTTGTGTGAGGGAGATATAGTGTGTGGGTTCATGAGTGTTTTTGGGGGGGGGGGGTTCAATAAAAAATTGTAACATATGCAATGTGTGTGAAATAGAGTCCTAGATAGATCATATATATAAAGGGGGTGATCCATGAGAAGAGAGTGGAGGTATCATCGGCTTGAGGTATCCATAGAATCGATGAGAGGGATGATGTGTGTGTGTGTGTGCGCACGTGATTGATATAGAGTGCCATCAAATTTGTGTGTGCCCACGTCAAAGATATAGAGTGGCTAGCCTACTGGAACATGAGAGGGGATAGGTGCAGTTTGTCTCTGTGGCATGGATACCTACCTACAACGCTCGACTATTGGTGTGTGGTGGGGGAGGCCTAATTAACTATAGAGGTACAATGGCTGGTATATGTGTGGAGGAGGAGAGAGGCCTACCTTATGTATTAAGGGAGATCAATCGGCATCCATGCATATGTGTAGGAGAGGAATAAGGTTGGGAGAGAGATAGAGCTAGAGTGTTGGAGGGGGTGGTAGTGGAGTTGCTTCTAACAAATGGTGGGAGAGGCTTGATAGAAAAACAGAGGGCACGCCTGCAATATCAATAAGAGAGGGGGTGGCTGCTTGTCTATGCATGTGCGTGTGAGAGACGGGTCAGGAGGCATGCATGAATGATGAGGGTGGACGATATGGCTGTGGTAAGCAGACGTAACTACATAGGAATATCAATCGTCCGTTGTCAGAGAAAGGAGAGACATAACTTGTGAGGTACGTCGATCGGTGGGTGGGAGAAAAATAGTTAAAGTCGACCTAGGTATATGTAGGTAGATCGATCGGTATACATGCATGTATGTGTTAGAAGCAAATAAGGCCTGGGGAGAAGGATAGAGAGAGGGGGGTGCATCTAGGAGGTAGTGCAAGAGGCATACTATATAGAGGGGGAAGGAGTGTGCGAGTACGAGATCGATGAAAAGAGTGGTGGGAGTGAGGCATGGACGGTGACAAGATAAGAGAGGAAGCTTGTGTTTTTGGTAGGCACACATGGCTAGAGAGGCATATCGATCGATGTGTGCCGTAAATAAGGAGGTGGGGGGGCCTACACACACCATGGGTGAACGACCTAAAGTGAAAACACGAATTTGCGCGATGGAGCTAGAGAATGCTAAGGGAGGGTGAGAGGGATGCGGGCGCATGCATGCACGAGAGAAAGTTAGCACTAGCTACAAAGATAAGAGGATTGTGTGGGTGTAAAAGACGAATAGAGATCATAATTTATTATAAAAAGCGAATTCGGATATTTGAAGAATTTATCATAGTGTTTTAAACCAACGCTTGCGTGAATATATATAACGGTGATACACATGGTGTGGTTATGAACATGTTATACTACATATAATATATTTTATCTCTACTCTTATAAAAAAACAGAGTTGTTGATGATGGTGTGCCTTCCATCCTGCAATATAGGCCGTCCGATTTATATCTGACAGATAGGAAGGAAACTATGGCAATTTTGAAAAAAATATACCCACACTCCTCTCCATATTTGCAAATAAGGCCTCCCCTTGATCATGTTGATGTTCCGTGGAACGCATGGGCATCTTGCTGGTACTACATATAATATATAGAACATTGATTATAATTTGGGCTGATGTGTGGCTTTTGTAGCTCAGGGCTAAATAGTTGTCATAATGTAGGGGGTGGGGCACTATACGTTGTGTGATAAACACGGTGTACGTATGGAACATGGTTTAGATTATGAATATATAGTTAGTACATCAAATGTACTATTATTTGGAATCAACATCAAGTGTATTCAAAAAATTGAATTCGAGTTCATATAGTACACATATTTCATATCGATCTCTATAGTAATCATGTGGTGTGTTGTTAAGGTAATACACAAATGATGGTTTAAGTTGGCAACAATCATGATTGTAGATTCTTATTGAAATACAGAGACGAATTCAAATTCAGTTTGAATTGCAGCGGTAGTATAAACATTTGGAATGCACTAAAATGTTGGTATGAGTAGGTTACATGCATTATACAACCAGCAAAAAATTTAATTGGACATACCATGGATTCATACTCCCTCCTTCCATCTATATAGTGCGTAATGCGTTTTTAAGACCGCCTTTGACTACTGACAAGATTAATAGTACATGACATGCACAATGTGAAAATTATATCATTGAAAGCTCCTTTCACACACAAATTTAATGGTGTGCTTTGTGTAAGTTGCATGTCATATATTATTGCTCTAATATTTGGTCAAAGTTAGCCTCGAAAAATGCATTAGGCCCTATATAGACGGAAGGAGGGAGTAACTTTGAATAGCATTTGTATAGTAAAATGGGACAAGACTCTCTCTTTGTGTGGTGTGAATAGTTTTATTTTTTTTCGTTTTTTTTCGTTGAGGGAAGTGTGAATTGATTTGGTACGTACAAGTACAATATTACATGTTAGGCTTGTCCCTAAAATTTAGCCCGCTCCTTGTTATATCCCGAAAATTTAGATATCGTGCTCCCAAAACTGGCGCCTTCACAACCCGTGCCTTGCTATCCCGAAATTACAACGTGCGCGAAAAATCCCTCCAGCTGCCAAATCCCGACATGCATAATCCCCCTTCTAAACCGGAGTCAAAAGGGCAACTAGTTCAAATCGGTGGGGGTACTTTTGTAACACACCATACATTTTGGACAAGCGCGTCCCTAAGTCATGGTTCCCCCCTCCCATCGCCTCCTTTTCGCCATTCGTAATCCCAGGACACCATAACATCTCCGCTCCAGCCGTGAAACCCCACCCTCCTCCATCCGCCACCTCACTGTTGCCTAGCCGGAGCCTCTTCCCCGATGACGTTGTCCACCGCAACAGCTCGACGTCCCTCATCCACCTTGCCGGATGAGGATCTGTCATCCATCTCGTCGTCCCGCCTGTTCAGCCGCCCTGTCCTCCACCTCCAAGGAGCTGCTTCGACGATCGCCTCATCTATCGCGCCTGCTCCATCCCCACAACGTCGCCTTAACCTGCTCCACTGGAACCGCAACATCCTCACTGACTCCTCGGACGAAGCCGAGGCCTACTCGGCGCCACCAAAGAGGTTGTACACTCATCGCATCACACCTTCTCATTAACTCGACCTCCCGGCGCCAAGGGTGCTCCATCCTGCACCCCCATGGAGCGGCTACGTCGAAGCCGGCATGGCGGGCGACATCTCCACGGTGGCTCTCCCCCAGTGCGAGGCCCCTTCGGCTGCGGCGTCCGTACCAGCCGAATCTGCTGTTGCTGCTCCGGTTCTCGCTCGCTCTCTCGCGCTACTGCTGCTGCTCCGGCTCTCGCTCACTCGCTCGCGCTGCTGCTGCTCTCCCCCTCGCTCGTGTTGCTGCTCTGCTCTGATTTAGCTACACTTCAGTCGACAGAATCGACATTTGGGTCAGTCGATTTTCAGGGCCTGGGGGGCTCGCCGGAGTTAAGGAAGAACCACCCGCAGCGGGGAGGGGGGCTCGCCGGAGAGGTACCCCACTATCTATCTTAGGTTTCAGGGTGGGGGCGTGGGGGCTAGAGGGCTGGCCGGGGCGGCGGGGCAGTGGCTGACCGGCGGTGGGGAGTTGTTTCGGGGCAGCGAGGCGACATGGGGGGCGGCGGTTCGGCCGGTGGTGGTTGGCGGCTCAGGGGGGTGCAGGTTGAAGATGAACTGCATGCCCTCCCTAAACTACATGTCAACTGCCTCTCTGCTATCATTGTGTTCAGTTTCGACAGTAACATTCAGATTCCACATTAAATTTCAGTTTCGACAGTTAAGTTCAGAGTCAATAGTTTTTACCTCATCTGTTGTAGTCAGGTGGTTTTTGGTGATGTAAATTTTACATCTATTTTACATCATCTATTAGAGATGCTATTAGAATCCCACTTGAGATTAACGATGTCTGTCTTGTGCGGCTTCAGCCTTGACGTCTTATGGCTCACCGGAGCTGCTCCAACGACAAAACGATCCATCACAACAGAGCAGTGCCCTGGACGCTGTCTACAGATTCCTGGGGTCTTCCTCTACACCTCCGACAGCCACCGCTGCCTCAACTTCTTCAGCGACCAACCCAATGATGCTGAGGTTGACATGGCTACGGCAAAGAGGTTATACACTTGTTGCATCACTTATTACTCTACATTCATGTCGATCCATTAGGGCTATTTTGGTTCAACAGAAAAACATAGCAATAGGAAATTTTCCTATGGCACTCTACTATTCAATTATTCATGCATTTTGTTGAAAGAAATGGAGCAAAACATCCACCTGGACCTACTTTTCAAAATCCTATGCATGAAAACAAGCTCAAGTGCGTTAGTGGCAGAATAACATTTTAACTGTACATGCTTTCATATGGTTTCACTTTATTTTGGCCATGTTTCTTTGCATTCCTTTGGTCTTCCAGTTCCTGTGAACCAAACATCCAAGTTGATAGAAATCCTGTGTTTACAAATGCTCTATTTACCATGTGCATTCCTATCTTATTCAGGTGTTTTTCCTATACCTACATTTTTAGAATCATGCAAGCCAATTGAACCCTTACAGAATTACTTCAATTACAGGTAGGTGTCGAAGAAAACTTTGTGTGGTTTGTCCTGCTCCTGCCGCGACGTCGTCCGCCTCACCTAAGCTGCTCCATCGATAGAAGAATCTACCAAACCAGACATCACGACTCCTGACCGTCTTTCGCCGCCTCAGATCTCCTTCCCTGCCACTGGCACCCACCGCAATGGCATCACCATCATCGACTCAGCAGATGAACCTGAGGAGTACACAGGTCCACAAGAGAGGTCGCACTCTTTTGTTTCTGCTTATGTTATGCATTGCTTAATATTACCTGCTACTTTATTGTCCAGTTCACCTCTTAGACTCCAAGTCAGGTCCAAATTGATGTTCAAACTTGAGATCTAAATTAGTTGTGGGGCACATATCGAGGTAGCAATGAATAGTATCTCTATCTGATATCTGGTTCACCTAGGGTATGCCTGTGTTGTTCATCTTGGGTGGGAAACAAATAGTAAAGCAATCATCATTTGTTTTTTTATTAAATTAAAGCAATCATCAGCCTGCTATCATTATTTTTGGATCCATCCACTGGTTGTTACCATTACTCTAGATTTCTGCATGCTCTCCTTACATAATCTCACTATATTTTTTTGTATGCATGTCAGATATTGTACACAGTCATGCTGAACATGTAGAAAAAGTGAAGACTTTTGCGCGGCAATACAATGTCATGCAGACATCGCTCCATGGTGGGTTCAATGGAAAACCCTTCTCCCCTCTCCAGATTGTAATCTAGAGGAAGATATCTGTTCTGAGGCAGATTCAGATGCAGCTGGCCACTTCTATTTACCACCAAGGTGTTTGCTCTAACTTGGCATGATGATGTTAATCATATCATGCATACGTTGCCTTACAGTGCCTACTTTAGACATCATATATGTCATCTCTCTTAGTTTAGACATGTTTTGTAATGCCACCTGTTTAGTTTCAATGTCATTTATGGGAATTATGCAGTCTCATGTCTTTTAGCCAGCCATAATACATGTGAAATGTGCAATGCCATGCTGTTTAACCAAGCATCATATATTTGAATGATATCTAGCCCATCCTTTTCTTCATTAAATTTCCATTTGTCAACAATGTTTGTACATTAAACTACTCTTCCTATGAATCAGCCATTTCAGAGGGTGATGGAAAAAATCTGGAGTGAAAACAAGGCCTTCAAAGCAGATAGTGCTACCTGTCAAAGCAGATCTCTTGCTGGGTCCCGATAGCTCCTCAGAGATGGATTCAGAGACAAATGACCAGTCTTATTCCCCCACCAAGGTGTACGCTCTAACTGAGCATGGTTCTACTTCTCATATCATGCATATGGTGTCCTGCATTGCATAGTTTAGAGATCATATACACAATATTCAACACCATGTTCTTAGTTCAGACATCATATATGTTTCTGCTTAGCATATAAATCACATATGTGAATTAAATCATGCGATCCTGGTTACTTAGATCACATGTATGTGAATTATGTCCTGCGATCATGTTTAGTTAGTCATCATATCTTTGAATTATGTTATGCTACGCTATCCAGTTTAGATAGACATCACATATGTGAAATTATGTCATGTTATCCATTTTAGTTAAACAATATACATGTCAACTATTTAATGCCCTCTTTTTTCCATGCTATCTATTGCATATGTCTCTCATACACTGTCTGCACATTCAACCATGTTTCCTGTTTATCAACCATTTGAATTCGAGCGGGTGATGGCACTATCTAGCAGAGTAAAAACACGGTCTTCAAATAAAACAGTGCTACCTCTTGGTGGAGATAGCACCGCGGTTGTACATGCATGAGAACTAGCCCTACCACACATAACCCAGACTCTCACAGATTTTACGCCTACTGCGATGGACAGAGAACCAGCTTCACCCAATCTAACCCCAACCCCAGCAGATAGTAACCCTGTTCCTGTTGACACAGCACCATCTTCACCACAGAGCTCCCAAACAAGAGCAGTTAGTAAGGCAGCTCCAGTGCCCAAAGCGCCAGTACTACCACGGCGGACCCCAACTCCACCAGTTAGCACACCTATTCATGTGGAGGAAGCACAACCAGCCATTCATAGTTTAGAATCTATCGCATTTGATGTTGTTAAATCCTATATGTGTATCTTCCCATCATGGAAATATTATACTGAAGATGAAGGAAAATGCCAGTTGCAGGTGTTTGTCCAGGAGTTATGTGTAAGTAATGTTATTCATGGCAATTACTTTGCTTTGTCCCATACATTATACCTCCATGATGGTTATAATATAGAAAATTTCCCATTTTTCTCTATAGAGAAGGACCGATTTGGAAACTTAGGATGAGGTAACTTGTGCTAATACCTATGCTATCTTCAAGAATGCATGGTGGCAGTATCGGAATTACCTGAAGAAAACGTACTTCACCCAAAAAAATCATCAAATTCCCTTACGTTCTCCTGAGACATATTTACTAGATGATGATTGGGAACCCCTTGTTCTTTACTGGTCTAGAACCAAGAATGTGGTAAGGTCTATGAGCTCATTTTATTTTAAGTACTATATGCTTGCGTCTTACTGTACTCTGTTCATGTAGAACAAGTGCTGAAACCTGAAGAACAAATGTTTTGATTTAAGATTCCATTGCTATCGTGCATACTACTTTGCTCTTGTATCACTGTATTTACTCGTACAAACTTATCTTTAAATTGAAAGATCCAATGGAAACTCCAATGGCACAACAGGTATGTTTACGCATGTTTCTTTAATAGGTTTCCTCTTATAAATAGCTCTGTTGACTTCAATTTCAAATGTGTATACAGTTAACCTCTCATATCATGCACATTACTAGCATCATAATATGGCCAATAGTGTTGTTGTACATGTAGACCCGTGGTACCTATCTGAAATCTTGGTGTGCCGTGTAGTTTCCCACGCTCTGTATTCTTTCAGTGCTGCTTTCTCTTGAACTGATATGCTTTGAACCGTGTCTCTATTTTGATTTGGCAAGACAATGCAGTGACCATAGGACATAGATATATGTTTGTTTGATGCTTTTATAATGTACTACTTGGCAATAGAAGACTTGGTAGTTTAATCTTGTCCACCTTACTAATGAACTGGTTCACTGAAATGAGTTTCGTATACTAGTACATGCTAAACTTGTTATGTGTCTGCTTGTTTCTTCTTTTAGAATGCTGACAGAATATTGGGACAGAGTGCCTTATTAAGCAATGATAAAGGAAGTAATGCAGATAAGGTTCAGGATCGTGAGACATCCTTGTTGGTCTCCAACAAAGCTGATAAAACAGCTAAGGAAAACTATCTTGAAGACAGTGAGGCAACCCAAAGTCCTGTCTTGGTTTAGTGTTCGAATTACTGGCCACTACCACTTGCACAAGCTATTCAAACTCACTGTCTAAATTAGTTCGGTTTCTTGAGTCTCAACTACAAGCTGAAAGGCATCAATCAGCTGTGCTTCGACAAGAAGCGGAAGGACTGTGGAAGTCCCTGGAGCATTCAGATGCATACTTTCTGGTGCAACAGTAAGCGTTGGAGGATTTTAGTGCCAAACAGGACAAAGCTAATAAGCTTGCTAAGCTTATTGCCAGCATGGTGGATACCCAAGATAACATTTCTTGAGCTCTTCTGAAGTTTTTTCAGTTCTGGAATTGTTTTGCTGCCTTCTTCATTTGCACTGGTGGCCAATTGTGACGGCCAGTGTATGTAATATGCTGCTTTGTTCCCTATATTTGCACTGGTGGCGAACTTTGATGCACATTGGATGTAATATGTGTAATAGATGTTGAAAGCACAAGTGCTCCCTGGGTGATTTTGGTAATTAATGTCAACATATCTCTTGTTGGACTAATACTTTTACCTAGTATGTTTCAGATAAGTTCAACAATGGAGTGGCATGGACTAGAGGATGTGGAACCCCTTCAAGATGCTAAGGATAAAGGATTGGCTCAAGCTCAAAGCACAAGACTCTACATTTTACTTTTAGTGATCCAAGATCACATTGAGTCCATATCAAAGCCAATACTATTAACAGGGGATGAGGTGTTGCTTAATGGCTTGCTTGCCCAAAGTGCTTAGTGATATGCTCCAAAGCCCTCAACCACTTTCTCACATCCACATTTGTCCCAAACCAAAAGTCAAACTCGTCCCTACCGAAACTTTCTATCCGGAACCACCGAGTTCTCATGACATAGCCATTGCCAGAAACCCTAATAGAGTCGGTCTCACCGAGATGGGCTTGCAAACTCTCTGTTGCCTATTTGCAATGATTTCAGTCTTACCAAGTTATGTAATTGGCCCCACCGAGTTTGCCTGGCCAACTCTGTGTTTCACTTATTACCCAAATCGGTCCCGCCAAGTTTGTGTAATCAGTCAAACCTAGTTGAGGCTTTACCCTAACCCTAGCACATCGGTCCTACCGAGTTGATCATGTCGGTCCCACCGAAATTCCTAACGGTCACATTATTTACTAAATTGGTCCGACCGAGTTGCACGATTCGGTCCCACCGAGTTTTGTAAATTGTGTGCAACGGTTAGATTTTGTGTGGAGGCTATATATACCCCTCCACCCACTCTTCATCCGTGGAGAAAGCCATCAGAACATAGCTACACTTCCAACATACATTTTCTGAGAGAGAACCACCTACACTTGTGTTGTGGTCAAGATATTCCATTCCTACCACATAAATCTTGATCTCTAGCCTTCCCCAAGTTGCTTTCCACTCAAACCTTCTTTCCACCAAATCCAAATCCTGTGAGAGAGAGTTGAGTGTTGGGGAGACTATCATTTGAAGCACAAGAGCAAGGAGTTCATCATCACACCATTTGTTACTTCTTGGAGAGTGGTGTCTCCTAGATTGTCTAGGTGTTACTTGGGAGCCTCCGTCAAGATTGTGGAGTTGAACCAAGGAGTTTGTAAGGGCAAGGAGATCGCCTACTTCGTGAAGATCTACCCTAGTGAGGCAAGTCCTTCGTGGGCGACGGCCATGGTGGGATAGACAAGGTTGCTTCTTCGTGGACCCTTCGTGGGTGGAGCCCTCCATGGACTCGTGCAACCGTTACCCTTCGTGGGTTGAAGTCTCCATCAACGTGTATGTACGATAGCACCACCTATCAGCACCATGGATAAAAAATATCCATGTCACCAAATTGCATTTACACACTCCAATCCCATCCCTTTACATTCTTGCAAATTGCATGCTTTACTTTCCGCTGCTCATATACTCTTCTCATGCTTGCTTGATATGTATTATGAATGTTAAAACTTGTGCAAAACTCCACTTCAACTTAAAGAAGTTAAAAACTGCAACTTTTCTTGCTTAGAGTCTATTCACCCCCTCTAGACACCTCTTCTTGATCCTTTCAATTGGTATCAGAGCTTTGGTCTCCATTGCTTTGGTTTAAACACCATTGGAGGAAGATGGATGCGTCTACTTTGGGGAGTCTTAGACATAGAGTGCCTATACTTGATGGAGAGTACTTTCATGAGTGGAAAAATGAGATGCTTGTGATTTTCGATGAATATCATTTGAACAAGTACATTACTAGACCTTGTGCACCTCATGTTGATCCTATGCATCCTACTCATGATGAGTCAATTGACATGATCTGAAATCTTAGAGCTGTTAATCTTATCACTAGAGGGTTGCCTAGAAACCTGATTGGATATTTGCCTACTCTTGATTGCGCCTACACTATATGGAAATTTCTTGAGGAACGTTTTCCAAACTATTCCTTGCAAAATGTAGATGAAATTCTCCATAAGTCTATTTCCTTGAGTAAGATGAATTCCAATGATCCTAAGTTTGGTGATTGTCTATTTGAGCTTACAAATCTTATGCGTTCCAAAGGAGATGTTGGAATTATTAGCGATATTATTTCCGAATCTATTAGAATTCATAAAGAAGATCATTGTCAAACTCATTCTAATGAATCACCTTCTCTAGGAATTGATCCATCACATGATGATGTTGAACATGGATACTATGATGAGGATGATGATAGTGACTTTGATCTTGATTATGTAGTGAGACACTTTGGTCTTATGGCAAATCTTCGGGGATACATGGCAGGAGGAAAGGAATGGGTTCTTGACAGTGGATGTACCGATCACATGACCGAAGATAAAGATATGTTTCGTGAGCTTGCTAAAAATGACGGCCCTCGAAAGTATGTCACTCAAAGGGTAAGATGGTTGGCCTCGATAAGGTGGCCATCTCACATGATAGCTCCATACAAAATGTCATGCTCATTGAATCTCTTGGGTACAATTTACTTTCAGTATCTAGACTTGCTGATTTCGGTTTCAATGTCCTATTTACTGAAGTAGATTGCCAAGTGTTTTGTAGAGATAATCATAAAATGGTCTTTACTGGTATACGTAGAGGTGATCTTTATATTGTTGATTTCACTAAGAAGGCTCAACCTAAAACTTGCTTAATTGCTAAATCCTCTAAAGGCTGGTTGCGGCATAGACGGTTAGGCCATGTGGGCATGTGAAACCTTGACAAGCTTATGAAAGGAAATCATATCCTTGGCGTTAACGATGTCATATTTGATAAGGATAGACTTTGCAGTGCTTTTCAAGCAGGTAAACAGGCTGGAGGAAGGCATCCCGTGAAGAACATCATGACCACAATGAGGCCGCTCGAGCTACTTCATATGGATCATTTCAGTCCCAACGCTTACAAAAGTCTCGGTGGAAATTCTTTTGGTCTAGTTATAGTTGATGATTTTTCAAGATTTATGTGGGTGTTCTTTCTCGATGATAAATCGCAGGTCCAAAATATCTTCAAGAACTTCGCTAGGAAGGCCCAAAATTAATTTGAAGTGAAGATCAAGAAGGTTCACAATGATAATGGAACGGAGTTCAAGAACGCAAATATGAGCACCTTTCTTGATGAAGAAGGGATTTCACATGAGTTCTCGGCTACGTACACACCTCAACAAAATGGAGTTGTTTAGAGGAAGAACCGGACACTCATCAAAATGGCGAGAATGATGCTTGATGAGTACAAGACGCCGAAGCACTTTTGGTAGGAAGCGGTTGAGACAGCTTGTCATGCAACAAACCGCTTGTATCTTCACAAGCTACTCATCAAGACGGCATACGAGCTCCTCACTGGTAACAAACCCCAAGTTGGATACTTTCGAGTATTCGGCTCAAAGTGCTACATTCTTGATAAGCATTGTCATTCTAAATTTGGTCCTAAATCTCATGAAGGTTTCCTACTTGGTTATGGCTCAAACTCTCACACTTACCGTGTCTACAATAATTTCACCCAAAAGGTTGAAGAGAGGGTTGATGTGAAGTTTGATGAATCTAACGGCTCGCAAGTAGAGCAATTGCCAATTGATGTAGGAGACAAAGACCCTTTGGAAGCAACCCAAGACTTGTCTATTTGCAAGATTCGTCCAACGGAGGTGAAGGAGAGTACCTCGTCCATCCAAGTGGAAGCTTCTACCTCACGACAAGGTGAATCAAGAGTTGATACGGAGGCATCCACAAGTGGGACACACCAAGACGAAGAAAACGAGGAAGTACACCAAGATGAACATCAACAACCTCCTTCTCCACCACGACAAGAGAACGACAACGTCAACAATGAAGAAGGCCAAGAAGAAGAGCAAGATGAATAAGATGTTCCACCAAGATCCAAGCAAAAGCTTTCACGAGTTCGAGCAAGAGTAGCCAAAGACCATCCCGTCGAGCAAATCTACAATGATATCCAAACCGAGAGAATCACTCGCTCTAAAATTCATTTGGCTAACTTTTGTGAACATTATTCTTTTATCTCTAGCATTGAACCTATGAAGGTTGAAGAAGCTTTGGAAGATCCGGATTGGATAAATGCCATGCATGAAGAGCTACACAACTTCGAGAGAAATCAAGTTTGGACATTCGTTGAGAAGCCCGACAACAACCACAACATCATCGGTACCAAATGGGTGTTTCGCAACAAGCAAGATGAAGATGGACAAGTGGTTCACAACAATGCACCTCTCGTCGCCCAAGGCTACACTCAAGTCGAAGGTATGGACTATGGTGAGACATATGCCCCCGTTGCTAGACTAGAGTCCATTCGCATCTTACTTGCATATGCTAATCACCATGATATCACCTTGTACCAAATGGACATTAAAAGTGCTTTTCTAAATGGTGAAATAGAGGAGGAAGTTTATGTTAAGAAATCTCCCGGCTTTGTCAATCCTAAGAAACCTAATCATGTTTACAAACTTCACAAAGCTCTTTATGGTCTTAAACAAGCTCCTAGAGCATGGTATAAATGCTTGACCATGTTCCTTATTGAAAAAGGCTTTGAAATTGGAAAAATTGATTCTACTCTTTTTACTAAAAGGGTTAATGGAGAACTATTTGTGTGCCAAATCTATGTTGATGATATTATATTTGGTTCGACTAACCCTCACTTTAGTGAAAAGTTTGATAAGCTAATGTCGGAGAAGTTTGAGATGTCGATGATGAATGAACTCAAATTCTTTCTCGGTTTGCAAATCAAGCAAACTAAGGAAGGTACCTTTGTCTCTCAAACAAAGTACACCAAGTACTTATTCAAGAAGTTCAACATACAAGAATGCAAAGGTATGACTACACCCATGCCTACTAGTGGACATCTTGATTTGACCAAAGATGGTGAACCGGTTGATCAAAAGGTTTACCGCTCCATGATTGGTTCATTGTTATATCTATGTGCCTCTTGTCCGATATTATTCTAAGTGTGTGCATGTGTGCACGATATCAAGCGGCCCCTAAAGAATGTCATCTTAAGGCTGTGAAAAGGATAGTGAGATACTTAATCGATACACCAAACTTTGGCATTTGGTATCCAAAGAGGGCCTATTCTAATCTTGTTGGCTACTCCGACTCGGGCTATGCCGGTGACAAGGTTGATAGAAAGTCCACTTTGGGTACTTGTCAATTTCTTGGTAGATCTCTTGTGTCTTGGTCCTCCAAGAAACAAAACTCGGTATCCTTGTCCACCGCCGAAGCGGAATACATTGCCGCTGGTTCATGTTGTGCTCAATTACTTTGGATGACCCAAACTCTTCAGGATTATGGGATATATGTGAAACATGTTCCATTGCTTCGTGATAATGAAAGTGCTATCAAGATTGATCACAATCACGTGCAACACTCTCGAAGTAAGCATATTGAAATTCATCATCATTTCATTCGAGATCATGTTGCTAAGGGTGATATTAATCTTAAGCATGTTCCCACTGACAAGCAATTGGCGGATATATTCACTAAACCACTTGATGAGAAAGTGTTTTGCAGGTTAAGAGGTGAATTGAACATCATTCATGCTTCAAACTTGGAGTAGGAACTCCATTTGGATACATGCAAGACATGAGCCTATGACTAATCCTTGATATTTCTCTTATGATGACAATCTTATGTCTTGGATATATTTGCACCTTGCATGTTATCTAACCCATGTAGGTACTTGGATGAATCTAAATCTACGAGATTGCAACTCACTCACATCTTGAGCAATCTCTACATCACCAAGTCTCTACACAATGGTGGTTGAAGACAAGGAAGCACAAAACCCTTCTAACATATCCTTTGACAAATTCTCATTTTGGATACACAAGTGCTCTTCCTTGCAAAAACTAACCCATGTAGGTAGATGAACTCAAATTCCAAGTGGCGCTCCCAACTCTTGATGAGCTACACCGACCTTGAGCAACCCACACAAGTTCAACTACATGATTACGATCAACACCACCACCCAAGGTATGTTATTCCATCTTAGAGAAGCTTTCCTCCAAGTCATGAGTCAAAGCAACTCAACAAGATGCGAATACATCAAAATGCTTAAACAAAAAATGGTAACCCTTTGATCTTAAACGATGAGTATGACCTATGATCAAGTGATCTCACTTGACTCCTAAGTCAATATACTCTAACATAGGTGACTTTGTCGCCGACAAATTCTAGATGAAGTTCTCTTGTGTCTTTTTCTGTGCTCTTGCATTTTATCTCTTGCATATTTGTTTCCCCTTTCAAAAAAAACTTCATCTAGATTTCTGTTCTGTTCTGCATTCCTTGCGTCCAATTATTTGCAAATCTTTCAGTTAATTCCTTGCAAATCCTTGTGAGATCCTACTTGTCTAGTGAGCTGAGGTGACAAGTAATTTCTCTACGATGAACTCAGTCACATTGCCTTTGGTCCAACCGAAATCTTTTGGTGCAACCGAAGCACACAACTCGGTGCCACCGATTTCACTACAGGAAAGACAGCTTGCCACTTGTTCCTGCATTCTTTTTGATCTAGCTCCACTCAACGATTCTTATCCTCTGCCAGCATCACATTTGACTTGCTGCTTTGTACTATGACTCCAGGACCAAACCCATTTGTAACAAAAATCCAGAAGAGCCCTTCTTGGAAATTGATGTCAAAGGGGGAGAGAGAGAGCTCACATCAAAGCTTAATCATTTCTATAGGGGGAGAAAATACTCAAAGAGAGAGAGACCCCAGATGCTTGGTGTTCAAGAGGAGAGAAGTCACATGTCTTTAAGAGGGGAAAGACATGTTCATATTTGATTGTTTGCATTAGCTCTGTTTCATTTCTATGCTCTGATTTTCTGTTCCCTATCTTATCCCAGTATCCCATGCTAGATTCAGGGGGATCAAGACATCTAAGGCAAGCAAATCCTTGAATTCACTGCACATCTTTACCTTTGGGGACATGTCTATATCCAATGGGGTACTTAGTACTCACTCTCTACATGTCATCCCAGTCTTGGTGTTCTTGTGGTTTCTTTTTTTTGCTCTGACTAGTAGGTGTATCTGTGTTATCTAACCTTGTTTACGCAGGTTCATTCCTTCCTAAGCCAACTCAAGACCACAAGGTAAGTATATGCATCACCGTCATGTGTATGAGGATTTCTTGCTGATGTACATACTGTTTGCAAGAAGGACTCATGAGCATGAAGGTACATTTCCTATATTCACACCATTTGCTCTGATGCATATATCCAAGATACATGTAACACATTGCTTACTCTATCATGCTTATGCATTCACATGCTCCTATATTTCATATTGACATGATTGCATACATGTAGGGAGAGCCTATGCATGTTACGTGTCTTTCCAAAGCTTTACTTGTTATTCTCTATATCTTTATCTAAAGCTTTGATGTATGTTGTCATCAATTACCAAAAAGGGGGAGATTGAAAGCACAAGTGCTCCCTGGGTGATTTTGGTAATTAATGTCAACATATCTCTTGTTGGACTAATACTTTTACCTTGTATGTTTCAGATAAGTTCAACAATGGAGTGGCATGGACTAGAGGATGTGGAACCCCTTCAAGATGCTAAGGACAAAGGATTGGCTCAAGCTCAAAGCACAAGACTCTACATTTTACTTTTAGTGATCCAAGATCACATTGAGTCAATAGAAAAGCCAATACTATTAAGAGGGGATGAGGTGTTTCTTAATGGCTTTCTTGCTCAAAGTGCTTAGTGATATGCTCCAAAGCCCTCAACCACTTTCTCACATCCACATTTGTCCCAAACCAAAAGTCAAACTCGGCCCTACCGGAACTTTTTATCCGGCGCCACCGAGTTCTCATGATATAGCCACTGCCAGAAACCCTAATCAAGTCGGTCTCACTGATGGGATCTCGGTCTCATCGATGGGATCTCGGTCTCACCGAGATGGGCTTGCAAACTCTCTGTTGCCTATTTGCGATGATTTTGGTCTTACCGAGTTAGGTAATCGGTCCCATCGAGCTTGCCTGGCCAACTCTCTGTTTCACTTATTACCCAAATCGGCCCCGCCAAGTTTCTGTAATCGTTCAAACCGAGTTGAGGCTTTACCCTAACCCTAGCATATCGGTCCTACTGAGTTGATCATGTCGGTCCCACTGAAATTCCTAACGGTCACATTATTTACTAAATCGGTCCGACCGAGTTGCACGATTCGGTCCCACCGCGTTTGGTAATTTGTGTGTAATGGTTAGATTTTGTGTGGAGGCTATATATACCCCTCCACCCACTCTTCATTCGTGGAGAAAGCCATCAGAACATGCCTACACTTCCAACATACATTTTCTGAGAGAGAACTACCTACACTTGTGTTGAGGTCAAGATATTCCATTCCTACCACATAAATCTTCTTTCCACGAAATCCAAATCCTATGAGAGAGAGTTGAGTGTTGGGGAGACTATCAATTGAAGCACAAGAGCAAGGAGTTCATCATCAACACACCATTTGTTACTTCTTGGAGAGAGGTGTCTCCTAGATTGGCTAGGTGTTACTTGGGAGTCTCCATCAAGATTGTGGAGTTGAACCCAGGAGTTTGTAAGGGCACGGAGATTGCCTACTTCGTGAAGATCTGCCCTAGTGAGGCAAGTTCTTCATGGGCGACGGCCATGGTGGGATAGACAAGGTTGCTTCTTCGTGGATACTTCGTGGGTGGAGCCCTCCATGGACTCGCACAACCGTTACCCTTCGTGGGTTGAAGTCTCCATCAACGTGGATGTATGATAGCACCACCTATCGGAACCACGGATGAAAAATCTCCGTGTCTCCAAATTGCATTTGCACACTCCAATCCCATCCCTTTACATTCTTGTAAATTGCATGCTTTACTTTCCGCTGCTCATATACTCTTGTCATGCTTGCTTGATATGTACTGTGAATGTTAAAACTTGTGCAGAACTCCACTTCAACTTAAAGAAATTAAAAACTGCAACTTTTCTTGCTTAGAGTCTATTCACCCCCTCTAGACACCTCTTCGATCCTTTCAGCTGTAATAGGCTAGCGTTAGTTGCTTGCTTATTTATTTCCTTATTATCTTGTTTAGTTGTTTGCTTGTAGTCACTGCAGTTCTTTTTTCGATTTTTTCTAGTGGACACAATAACCTATTTTTGGTAACTAGGCCACAATAATCATGGCAACATATGGACAATTGTATCCATGGGCCTCCAACGGGCTGTAGGATCCATGGGCCTTTTACGGGCCGTAGGATCCACGGGCCTTCTATGGGTCGTAGGATCCATGGACTTTCTACGGGCCGTATGATCCATGGGCCTTCTACGGGGCGTAGGATCCATGGACTTTCTACGGGCCGTATGATCCATGGGCTTTCTACGGGCCGTAGGATCCATTAGTCTTCTACAGGCTGTAGGATCCATGGGCCTTCTACGGGGCGTATAATCATTTCGCAAAACATGGGCTGTACTATTTTTGGACCATAATGGGCCGTTAATAGGCCATATTTGATGATGCTATGAAAACAAACCAATGGGTTAACGGGCCACAAACAGGCCGAATGTAACCACAGGCTGAATGTGGCCCATAAACGGAACAGGCCAGTAACGGACCAGAACTAACCGAATTCTAGAAATGAGCCCAAGAATAAATGGGCCCTTAGAAGGCCGAAAGTTAACACGGGCTGGAAAACAGTCAACAGAATAATGGGTCGTTAATGGGTATAAAGCGATACACTGTTCAGTATGGGCCAGTTTCATCTCGGGCCTTTAATGGGCCGAGAGTTACAGAAGGCCTCATATGGGCCGAAAGACATCATGGGCCATACATGGGCCGAAAGTTACAACGGGCTGGAATCATATTGGACGGCCCAAATGAAGGTACTGGGCTTAATTTTGATAGGCCGTAACGGGCAGGGAGTTAGCGGGTCGTAAACGGGCTATATACGAACAGGACGTTAATTGGCTTTCCATGGGCCGGCCCATTACCTTTTGACCAAGTCAAACGGGCCGGCCTTTTCACGGGAATGGGCCTCTGTTGGGCCGTGCCACATGTCGACGTATCATAGGTGCCTCCTTTCCAATGAGTGGATGACATCTATCCCAACGATGAGCAAACACATGTTTCCTCTAGCCAATGAGAATTTTACATGTGGAAAATCCCCATTGGTCCGGGCTGTTAACGGGTTATCGGATCCAAAACCAGACCTGATAGCCTAACGGCAACCTGTTATGATGGATGCCATGTGTCGGTCACCCTTGACGAAAGCACTTCTATGATGCGCGATTTATCGTCATGGAAGTGGACACTTCCATGATGATAATTTTGGTAATGTCATGCAACACTTCTACGACAGCACAGGTAGGACTATCTTGATTCTGTCATAAAATCGTCATTGATGTACATGCATGATAGAAAACGTGACCTACTGTGACAAACATGTATCATCAAAGAAGTGTTTTTTGTAGTGTAACATCAGTCCTGGGGGAGTTTTGTTTAATTATTTGCAATTTGAGTTCGGGACTGGGAATCGCTATTACCGCCCCTCTTGTGCAAGGATGAGTGAATAAACACTCATCATGAGAATAACCCGCTTAGCATGGAAGATACTGACTACGCCTTGTTGCTATATGAACAATACAGGCACACAAAAAAGGATATTTATATGAAGTTTTAAGAGGTGGAACATGCAAATTTACTTAGAACAACAGGGTAATACCTCATATAGGTAGGTATGGTAGTAGCGACCAGACCTCAAACAGTATAGTCTCTGTGCATCAGTGTCATCCCTGGATCGCTAATGCTGACATGCACAGTACTTGAGGATTTATAACAGAGTTTCAATCACACACTTATTACATCGAATGTCTCAAAAGAGAACTTATTACAATAATATGTCTTAAGGCCATCTAAATACGATAACAACGAAAGGCTTGGAAGATAAAGCGAGTCCATCATACTCCAACGCCATAGCTGAGTGAACGACAATGACCTATGGCACCTTACTCATCGTCTGAAAAGTCTACAACATGATATGTTGCAGCCCGAAATGGATCAGCACATGGAATATGCTGGCAATGTAACACACAGAGTAATGAACAGAACGAATGCTATCACTACATGCATATATGGCTGGTGGAAAGCTCTATGGTTACAGTTTTGCATAAAGCCAATTTTTCCCTACAACAAAGGAATAAATCTTGTTTAACTATCATGGTGGTTGTTAAACATTGAGAAGGTTCCTCCAACTCAATCCCAATTAAACATCATCATTAAACCCAACAAATTAATTTAGAGTGATGAGATCAACATGATAATCCAAGAACCAGATACTCAAGATGTCCATAACCGGGGACACGGCTAACCATGATTAGTTTGTACACTCTGTGGAGGTTTGCGCACTTTTCCCCACAAGACACGATCTCCTCCGTTGGATTTCTCACACTACATGATGTTTGAGAAACGGATGACCGAGACACAGTCTTTCAGAAACATTAACTCTTTACTCTGGGTAGACAGTACCACCTACATCCCCTACATCTGCTAGTCTACAACTAAAAGAGGTCACACAGCTTACTCAACTATGCCAGTGCCCATAATGGCTTGTGGCTGCACACGGAAGTTTCTAGCATGAATAATCCTATGATCCGTTTAAGCCTGGGTGGCGAACCGTAGGATGATCACACGGGTACTCCGGGATATCGTAGGACAACACTGGATTCTCCAGGTGCCCTGACAACCACTGGGTACTCCAGGGTGCCTTCAACCAATCCACCCAGATGTGTATTTAAGTAGCCACCTTAAGTTAACCATTAATTAACAAAACTCACATTTGTCATTGATACACTCACCCAATCCATGTCTACGAGCATAGCATAGCAATCCTGAGCATAACGTAGAAGTAACTCCCAAAGGTTTGATACTGAAAAGGGCAATAGGTTCTACCTCATCATCTACTTCCCATACCCACATGTTATATCAAATCATAACCATGCAATATTTGATGGTTGAAACTAATGCATAAAAACTGGGTAATAAAGGGATATGATCAACGTGTTACTTCCCTTGCTGATGATCCGCAAAACCTAGAGACTCGTAGTAGCGTGCTTCGCACTCCAGGAATTCTATCGCAAACAAAAAATAACATACATAAGAACTCAACTAGAAGCATGAGTAAAACTCAAATAAGAAGATCTAACCAGAAAGTTCAACTGAATAACTCCGGTTTGCAAAAAGAACAAAATCAAACGGAGCAACGAAACTCAAACTACGAAAGAAACAAGATTCCTTTACTAATCTGGACTAAAGTCAAATTTTACAGTACCAAAATCTTATTCAAGTTGGTTAAGCAGAAACAGGGCTTCGAGACGAAGATCTAGGCGCTTGTTTCAACTGAATCGGATAAACGAGCGAAAAGATAAACTGAAACGAAGATCAGGGCAGTAATCGCGATCGAAAATAGTCGTGGAAAAACCCTGGAAAATAAAACACGACGAACAGGCTAATGAACGAACCTTCACTATCTGCGGCTAACAGACGAACAATGTTCGTTAAAATGAACGAACGGACGAACGTCCGCTATTTAACTAAACCGAAAAAACCGAACCAATCTAAAAAAACAAAATCTAGGGTTTCCAAAAAACCGAACGGTTCTTCAAAAAACTGAACGACGGCGGCGGCGGCTTATACCTCCAGCGAGGTTGGCGGCGGCAGGCGGCGGCTCCTCCTGTGGCGGGGCGGTCGGCGGCGGCAGCTCCTCCAGCGGCGGTCGACGGCGGCAGGCGGGGTCGGCGGCGGGGCGGCGGCGAGAGGCGGCGGCGGCACGGGGCTGGCGGCCGCTAGGGTTGGCAGGGCGGGGCGGCTGGGCTGGCGGGGCGGGGCCTAGGCCTTTAAAGGGGCCGGCCGGGCAGCCCGGTTAGGTTGGTGCAACATTTTTTTAAAAAAAAATCCTGACGCATAAAAACTTATAAAAGAAATACTAAACGAAGTCCAAAAATCTTGAAATAAATTTTCTCGGTCCTCTAATAATATTGCGGATAAAGTGAACATTTATTTTGGCCTCTAATGCAATTTTCAAAAATGCATTTTTTTTTCTAATTCAAATAAAATAGCAATAAAAGTTCAAATAAATTTCTTATTTGATTTTAATATTTTTCCTCCAATATTTCTTTATTTTGGAGAAGTCATTTTATCCCCTCTCTTCTATTTTCATATTAGAAATATTCGAAGAGAAAATAATTAAAACCAAATGATCCTATTTTCAATATTTGAGAAAAACTCAAATATGAAAATAACGAAATCCCCAGCTCTCTCCATGGGTCCTTGAGTTGTTTAGAATTTCTAGGATCTACCAAAAATGCAATAAAATGTGATATGCAATGATGAACTATGTATAACATTTCAAATTGAAAATTTGGGATGTTACAAACCTACCCCCCTTAAGATGAATCTCGCCCTCGAGATTCGGGTTGGCTAGAAAATAGGTGCGGGTGGTCCTTCAGTAGGTCTTCCTCTCGCTCCCAGGTGGCTTCATCCTCGGTGTGGTGGCTCCATTGAACTTTGCAGAACATGATAACCTTACTGCATGGTAACTCGGCTGGCAAATTCGAGAAGCACTCCTAAGCTGTGCGGTGGGCCCGCTCAATGCCCCACGTGCGAAGTCCAGAAGCACTCCTAAGAAGCGACTCGATTGAGCCCTAGGTAGTCAATGCAGACACGCGGCCCACCATCCTCACCTGGATGGGGAGCTACGCTGGGCAGACGGCGGTTGCCACAAATGACTCTCGTTTCCTCCATGTCCTGAGAGGCCTTGGTGATGAACTCCTGAGGGTTGGGTCCTTCTTTCCTTACGCCTTCCCGAGGGAAACGTGCCGCGAAGCACGCCTCCAAGTTGTGCCCAAGCTCCTCCCTCGCGACCTTGGGAAAGTCAGTGGCTCCCCAGGAGATAGCCCCCGAGCCCTGCCCGAGGAGGGCGCCGGGTTCGCCTTCCTATGCGATGGAGGGTGGCGCCCCTTGGACGGGCGCATGTCCTGATGTGGCGCCTCCGGAGGTGCCTGCCTCTTGAGGCCTTGAGCCAGGTGATGTCTTCTTCTTCTTGGGAGCTGCTCCAGGGAGGTTTCCACTCTTGTTGTTCGGGTCCTCGATCGATGCGGCCTGGAAGGCGCGCTCGAGGGAGCACACTGCATCCTTCTCTTCACAGGGGACCGTGACGACCCCGCCGCTTCCTGGCATCTTGAGGATGCTGTAGCCATGGTGAGTCACTGCCATGAACGTGGCCAGGGCCGGATACCCGAGGATGGCGTTGTATGGTAGGCGAATGTGAGCGACATCGAAGTCAATGAGCTCAGTGCGGTAGTTGTTGCGCTTTCCAAAGGTGACAGGAAGGCGGACCTGCCCTATCGGGACAGTGGAACCATCAGTGACTCCTAAGAAAGGCTTGGTTGGTTGAAGCTGATCATATGGCACTTGGAGATTGTTGAATGTCTCGACGGTAGAACGTTGAGTCCTCCTCCCCCGTTGATGATGGTCCTGGTGACTTGCACATTTCTGATGATTGGGGAACAGAGCATTGGGAGGACACCGGCCGTCGCCGCTCACTTGAGCTGATCTGCTGAGCTGAACGTGATGGCGCACGCAGACCACTTGAGAGGGCGTGTGGCCTCAAGCTTGGGGAGGACTGCATTCACCTCACGAGCAAACTGCCCAGGATGCAAGCGATCGCACGTGGCTCTTGGAAGCCCCCAGCCCCCTCGTCCTGATGATGATCTTCATTCCTTCTTGGTGGTGGTGGCAGAGGAGGAAGGCCTGCGTTGCCTTGCGGGCGGTCCTCGCGAGCCTGATCTCTCCAGGCTCCCTCGCGAGGCTGGTCCTACCAGCGGTCCTCGCGAGGTCGGTCTCGCCACCCTTGGCAAGGGCCACCGTCGTCCCATCATCCTCCACCTCTTGCTCCGCCTCGGCCGTTGCCCCGATCGTTGCGCTCGGGGCGTCGACAGACGCGGCCTTCTCACACGGCCCTGAGCTCTTGGCATTCGTTGGTATTGTGGGTGTGGAGATCGTGGTACACACAGTACCGACTGCCCTTGGATGACTCCGACTGGTCCCTGCCGATCTTGGTGTCTGGCTCCGCTGCGAGTACAGCTGCTCCCTTACGCTGCACATCCTTGGCCTTGGCTTTCTTCTCTTCTGGGTCTGCCGCCGGGAGCTCGAGAAGGGAGAGGCGTCCCTCCTCAGCCCTTGCGCACTTGGTCGCCAGGTTGAACAGCTCCAGAGACATGCACAGATCTTCATGGATTACCAGCTCCTCCTTCATCTTGACGTTGCGAACGCCATCAGAGAACGCCGAAATGATGGCCTCCTCAGTCACCCTGGGGATCTTGAGGCGCGTTGTTGAAGCGCTGGATGTACTTCTTCAAGGTATGTCTAGGCTGCTGCTTGATCTGGCGCAGGTCACCCATGGCCGACAGACGGTCGCGAGTGCCTTGGAAGTTGGCGATGAAGCGGGTGCGCATCTCCTCCCAGGAGGAGATCATGCCAGGAGCCAGGTGCGGGCACCGTCCTTGAGTTCCATGGGAAACCAGTTCGCCATGACCTTTTCGTCCCCGTTGGCGGCTTCGATGCCCAGCTCGTAGAGCTGTAGGGACTTAGTGGTGTCTGCAGTGTCGTCGTAGAGAGGAGGCAGGTCAGGCTTGAACTTGCCCGGCCAGGCGACACTGCATAGCCTGGGGGTGAAGGCACGGTAGCCTGTAGTGGTCACCGGAGTGCTCTACTGATGTTGGGCTTGCTCCTAGAAATTCCCACGCACCGCCTCTTGGAGCAACGCAGGGTCTTGGCGTGGTGGCGCTGGGATTCAGTCTGGCGCACCAGTGCCGGGAGCACGCGAGCACCTTCTTGGGGGCGAGGGATTTCTTGGCAGCTCCTTTCTTGTCGCGCAGGCGCCGGACGCGGTGGGTCTCGTCCTGGGGCCGCGCGCCTTGGAGCCAGGGTGCCTTCTTAGGGAGGAGGTGGCGGAGGCACCTCCTGATCCACGCCTCCTGCACAGGACGGAGGGCGAGGTAGCAAGAGGGACGGCATAGGAGAGCCCCCTGCGGCGCTGACGAGCTCGGTGATACAGGCGAGCCAGTCCTCGTAGAGGTCGTTGACGGGACGGTAGTGTAGGAGCTCACGTGCCAGGAGCAACGCGGCGTGCGCGTTCGTGGGGGCGCGACGGGCGTGGGACGAGGAACCGGCTGGAGTCAGCGACGGGGTGGCGGTGCGGCCTTCCACCCACACCGATGGATGTAGGGACGAGGCCTGATGCTCGTTCCCCGCCGGGCTGGTGGAGGCGTTGGCAGCAGGCGACGGGGAACGATAGGGGCACCTGCCGACGGGCGCCATCTAGGCGACGCGGGCGGCGAGGGCAGCCCGACGCTTGGCGCGAGCCCGACGAACGTCAGCCATGGACCCGACGGAAGATCGAATGCGAACAGCAGAAGAAAGATTCTAGCACATCGCTACCTGGCGCCCCAAATGTCGGATATTGGGTTCCGGCAGACCCTTAAGGTTCGAACACTGGGGTGCGCACGAAGATCTCTCCCCTACCGATCTACGTCCGATCGCGTCATGATATCTAAGCTGGAAACGATGAACAACACAAGGGACATGAGATTTATACTGGTTCGGGCCACCGTTGTGGTGTAATACCCTACTCCAGTGTGTGGTGTGGTGGATTGCCTCAGGTGCTGATGATTAACGGTACAAGGGAAGAACAGCCTCGCGAGAGGTGTTCTTGAACTGGTGCGATGAACTGCTTGGGTAAGTTCGATTGCCTCTCTCTCTCTCTCTCTCTCTCTCTCTCTGCTAGGGCTCTATCAGATGAACGTCCCTGCCAGATGCCTCTACTCTGTGGTGGCTAGCCCTATTTATAGAGGCCCTGGGCCTCTTCCCAAATATTGAGCGGGAAGGGTGCCCACAACGGCCATTTCAAAGGGGAACATCTAGTACAAGTTATCCTGACTAAAGTTGGTCTTCAGCTGCTGAGGGAGTCCTGGACTAGGGGGTGTCCGGACAGCCGGACTATCATCGTCAGCCGGACTCCAAGACTATGAAGATGCAAGATTGAAGATTTCGTCCCGTGTCCGGATGGGACTTTCCTTGGCGTGGAAGGCAAGCTTGGCGATTCGGATATGTAGATCTCCTACCATTGTAACCGACTCTGTGTAACCCTAGCCCTCCCTGGTGTCTATATAAACCGGAGGGTTTTAGTCCGTAGGACGAACAACCATTACAACAATCATACCATAGGCTAGCTTCTAGGGTTTAGCCTCCTTGATCTCGTGGTAGATCTACTCTTGTAATATCCACATCATCAATATCAATCGAGCAGGACGTAGGTTTTACCTCCATCAAGAGGGCCCGAACCTGGGTAAAACATCGTGTCCCTTGACTCCTGTTACCATCCGCCTAGACGCACAGTTCGGGACCCCCTACCCGAGATCCGCCGGTTTTGACACCGACATTGGTGCTTTCATTGAGAGTTCCTCTGTGTCATCACCGATAGGCTTGATGGCTTCTTCAATCAACAACAACGCAGTCCTGGGTGAGACTTTTCTCCCCGGACAGATCTTCGTATTCAGCAGCTTCACACTGCGGGCCAATTCGCTTGGCCATCTGGAGCAGATCGAAAGCTACGCCCCTGGCCATCTGGTCAGGTTTGGAAGCCTAAACTTCACGGCCGACATCCGCGGAGACTTGATCTTCGACGGATTCGAGCCACAGCCGAGCGTGCCGCGCTGTCACGATGGGCATGATCTAACTCTGCCGCCGGACAGTACCTTGGAGGCCGCACACGAATCCGCTCCGACCCATAGTCCGGAGCCGATCGCGCAGATCGAGGACGGGTGGCTGGACACCACCTCGGGAGCTGCAACTTCCACGGCGACGGAGCCGAACACTGACCTCGTCCCTCATAAAGCTCGTGACTCTGAGGTGTCGGACTCCCTGCCGGACTCCGAACCTCCTGCGCCCCTGCCAATCGAATCTTATTGGGCGCCGATCATGGAGTTCACCGCTGCGGACATCTTTCAGCACTCACCCTTTGGCGACATCTTGAAATCACTAAAGCATCCCTCGCTATCCGGAGAGCCCTGGCCGGACTACGGCCAGGATGGTTGGGATGCGGACGACGAAGAAATTCAAAGCCCACCCACCACCCACTTTGTAGCCACTGTCGACGATCTAACCGACATTCTAGACTACGACTCCGAAGACATCGACGGTATGGACGATGATGCCGGAGACGATCAAGAACCAGCGCCTACAGGGCACTGGAAGACCACCTCGTCATACGACATATACATGGTGGACACCCCAAAAGATAGGGACGACGAAGAAGCAGCGGAGGCAGATTCCTTAAAGAAACAGCCCAAGCGCCGACGTCAACGGCGCCGCTCTAAATCCCGCCACAACAAGAATGGAGATTCCGGCACAGGAGATAACAACACCCCAGAAAGTGCCGAAGACAACCCCCTCCAGCAAGATTCAGCGCAGGAGGATGCAGAAGCAAGCCCTCACGAGAGAGCAGCATACGAAGAGGTCGAGGATGATAACTACATACCTCCCTCCGGAGACGAGGCAAGCCTCGACGACGACGAATTCGTCGTGCCTGAGGATCCCGCCAAACAAGAGCGTTTCAGACACAGGCTAATGGCCACAGCAAATAGCCTAAAGAAAAAGCAGCAACAGTTTCAAGCTGATCAAGACCTGCTGGCCGACAGATGGACCGAGGTCCTCGCGGCCGAAGAGTATGAACTCGAACGCCCCTCCAAAAGCTACCCAAAACGCCAGTTGCTCCCCCGACTAGAGGAGGAAGCATACAAACCTTCATCACCAGCGCACAATACGGCAGACCGACCACCTCATGGCCGCGACAGAGAGGCATCTAGGCCCTCCACCAGAACTGTACCCCGGCACCGCTCAAAAAGTACAAAGCCACGGGGGAACGCGTCGGACTTGCGGGATATATTGGAGGACAAGGCAAGACAATCCAGATCTATCTATGGATCACGTGGGCGCCCCACGACCCACGACGAATACCGTCGCACCGGATACAGCAACTCTGGCCGGGCCGAACACAGCAGACAACGCTCTCTTGAGCTACATCGTGATATTGCTCAATACAGAGGCGCCGCACACCCACTATGCTTCACTGACGAAGTAATGGATCATCAAATCCCTGAAGGGTTTAAACCCGTCAACATTGAATCCTATGATGGCACGACAGACCCCGCGGTTTGGATCGAGGATTATCTCCTTCATATCCATATGGCCCGCAACGACGATCTCCATGCCATCAAATATCTCCCGCTCAAGCTTAAAGGACCAGCTCGGCACTGGCTCAACAGCCTGCCCGCAGAGTCAATTGGGTGTTGGGAGGACCTGGAAGCCGCATTCCTCAACAACTTCCAGGGCACATATGTGCGACCACCAGACGCCGATGACCTAAGCCACATAATTCAGCAGCCAGACGGTAAACATGATATACGCAACGCATATACCCAAGAGGGAGCGGAAGCGTGCACTAAGGGACGTATATGCGATGGAGCCAGTCGCCCCAAAGTTCAATCCATGGTCCTCTTGCCCGATCACTTTTGATCGAAGAGACCATCCGACCAGTATCCACCATGGCGGATTCGCCACATTGGTTTTAGACCCAATCGTCGATGGATTTCACCTCACGAGAGTCCTGATGGACGGCGGCAGTAGCCTGAACCTGCTTTATCAGGATACAGTGCGCAAGATGGGCATAGACCCATCAAGGATTAAACCTACAAAGACGACCTTCAAAGGCATCATAACAGGTGTTGAGGCCAATTGTACAGGCTCAGTCACACTAGAAGTGGTCTTCGGATCCCCGGATAATTTCCAAAGTGAGGAGTTCATCTTCGACATAGTCCCGTTTCGCAGCGGCTATCACGCTCTGCTCGGACGAACCGCGTTCGCAAAGTTCAACGCGGTGCCGCATTATGCATACCTCAAGCTCAAGATGCCAGGCCCTCGTGGAGTCATCACGGTCAACGAAAATACGGAATGCTCCCTCCGAACGGAGGAACATACAGCGGCTCTCGCGACAGAAGTACAGAGCAGCCTTCTAAGGCAATTTTCGAGTCTGGCCGTTAAACGACCGGACACGGCCAAACGCGCCCGAAGGAACATCAATAAAGACCACCTGGCACGTTCCGAGCACGCGTAGCAATGTGTCCCCAACCCCAACCCTCGCATGATTGCAAGACAAGCTCTCCGCGTACATCGTTATGCTCTGAAGTTACCATGGGCATAAGGGGAGGGGCACGACCACAACAGACCCAGAGTGCGGCTCGACCACACCAGGGGCTCCCAAGTGTGTCGCTCTTTTTATTTTTATTTTTCTTCTTTTTATACATAGGACTCCGTCCACCAGATGCTCTGTCCGGCGGCGAACCTGCCGAACTCACGATGCAACAGCCAGGGAGGGACAAAGGCTGCGACGAACACCCAGGTGGTCTCCATTACGAGCATTAAATTTCTTAAATACACCATTCCGCAGCCTACCCCTGGAGGGAGACACGTCTAACTAGTCCAATCCCTTGCTTACCGCACTGTTTGTATCATTCCGCACTCATAGCAGAATTCCTTGAATAAATAATGCAGCACTTTTTGCCTATAATTGCATTACTTTACATATATGTTCATTTATGACATTTTGCATCCGTATATTTTGGTACGGCCGAATACACCAGGGGCTTATGTTCCCCGCATTATGGTGTGATAAGTCCGAACACTTTCACAAGTGCGGCACCCCGAACTTATAGCATTATATGAATCGGCTCCGAATCATGTCTTGGGTCAATAGTTGGGTTTGCCCGGCTCCCACGTTTTGGTACCTTACGTTCCGTTCTGTCGGCTAAGGTGGCACTGGGAGAACCACTGCGATTGCGCCCCGATTGAGCTGGGCGAGCGCCTCAGTGGAGAAAGCTAAAACTGACTGTCATGATAAGGTGAGAGACTGGTCGCTGTTCGAGAGGTCTTTTCGAGTCCCTAAAGACTTATGCCGCTTCGAGCGAAGAACCGGATAATGTCCGGCCAAGGCGTGGATAGCGCCCCGGACTCGGTCTTCCGAATACTAGGGGCTTCACCGAAATTTAAAATTATATAATTCTATGGCTAAGTGAGAGTGTTCAAGCATTATAAGTCTGGTTGCCTTGTTTGTTGTGTTGAGCGCCTCCCTAGATGGACCCAAAAATGGGAACAAGAGTGCTCAAGTTTATCCCGAACACCCCAGCACTCGTGGCATGGGGGCTGAAGCCGACGACTTGCCATCTCTCAGATTTAATAAACGGCCGCACAGAAGGTAATATTTTAAATCAATAAGCGTTGCTTAGCGCATATAAACAAAGTTTTCAGCGCACAAGATAACACATTGCGAATTTACTCAATAATTACATCTCTAGGGCACTCATCCGCAATCTTGCGGGCACCCTTCAGGACAGTCTTATAGTACATCTCGGGCGTACGATACTCCTTGCCCGCTGGCGGCGCGTTAGTGATAAGCCTCTCCGCATCCAGCTTGCCCCAGTGCACCTTTGCGCGGGCAAGGGCCCGACGAGCACCTTCAATACAGGCGGAGCGCTTGATGACCTCCACCCAGGGGCACGCGTCCACCAACCGCCGCACGAGGCCGAAGTAGCTCCCAGGCATGGCCTCCCCAGGCCACAGCCGGACTATGAGGCCCTTCATGGCCTGCTCGGCTACCTTGTGGAGCTCGACCAGCTGCTTCAGCTGGTCGCTAGGGGGCACCGGATGGCCGGCCTTAGCATACTGAGACCAGAAGACCTTCTCCGTTGAGCTCCCCTCCTCAGCTCGGTAGAATGCGGCGACATCGGACACACTGCGAGGCAGATCTGCAAACGCCCCTTGAGAGCTCCGAATTCGGGTAAGTAACAGGTAATTTACATTCACATGCTTACTTTGCATGAAAAATGCCTTACCCGCCGCTATCTTCTTCACCGCCTCAATCTCCTGGAAGGACTTATGGGCCTCGGCCTTGGCGGCTTTGGCACTTTCGAGAGCCGAGGCAAGCTCGGACTCTCGAGTCTTTGAGTCGCGCTCCAAACTCTCATGCTTTTCCATGAGAGCCTGGAGCTCTTGCCGCACCTCCGCCACCCGCGCCCCCTGCTTCTCTCGCTCTGCCTGTTCCGCGGCCGCATTGCGTTCGGCCGCGGACACAGCCTCCTTCAGGGTTGCCACCTTGTTCCTGGCCCCTGCAGTACCCACGTTATCCTTGTTATTTTTATCACAACCTAAATCCTTTTCTGTAAGGTAAAAATTCAAAGCGGTGTTACTCACCTTCTTTGTCCTCGAGCTGCTTCTTGGCATGGCCAAGCTCTTGCTCGGACCGCTCGAGGTCCTGCTTCAAAGCACCGACCTCCGCAGTCAGTGCGGCAGAGGTCAGCAGCGCAGCCTGCAAACCCATATTGACATAATTTTTAGCAACCCTGCGTATATCTTTTTCAGATCCTCAGTCCGGCTTTTCTTTCCGAACACCGAACCGAGCATCAGGGGCTACTGTCTATGCGGTATCACATTGCATATTTTTAACTTCTTACCTCAAAGCCTGTTAGAAGGCTAATGCAGGCTTCGGTCAGCCCACTCTTGGCGAGCTGAACCTTCTGAATCACCGCACTCATAATAGTGCGGTGTTCTTCCTTGATGGAAGCGCATTTGAGCGCCTCGAACAAGTTGTCCGGCGCCTCCGGTTGGACGGAGGCCGCCAGCGTCACGGTCTTGCCCTTCTTGCGAAGGGGCCGCCGGCCGGACTCCGGAACCACTGCGGGTTCCGGCGTGGAGTCCGGTGCAAAGTCCGGGAGGCTGCCTTGTGGCACCTCCGGAGCCTCCTCCTGATGGGTCCCTTCTCGGGATCCCACCTCAGCGTCCTCAGCGTCGCGAGGTGTGGAGGCAGTCGGGATGGAGTCTACATCCGACGGAGCCAATGACCCGCTCGATGAAGCGGGGAGATCATCATCGGCCGGACTGTAGGCAGCGTGCGGCATTAGAAGGACACTATGTGACACAAAAAAGAAATTATAAATCATTCAGGAATCCGGATACTTACGATCTTGCCGGAGGCTTGGCCCTTGAGGGCCACTCTTCGTCGCCAACGTTGGCGTTGGCGGAGCTGTCCGGGGGAATAGTCCATCCCCTCTTGGACCCTTCGACCTCCCCTATTGGGGAAGCCTTCCTCTTCCTCTCTCTTTCCTCTGGGAGAGAGTCCTCTTTCTCCTCCTCGTCTTCGGGGGAGGAGTCCGCCTCGGAGTCGTCGGACACCTGAAAATGGGAACTCTTTCGAGTAATCGTGGCCTCCTTCTTGGCCTTCTTCTCCGGCACCACATGCGGTGCCGGAACCAGCAGCCCCACTAGACGGGCATCTACTGGGTTTTCTGGCATGGGAGCTGGATAGATAATCTGCTCGGCCTTCTTCATCCAGTCCTGTCAAAGGAAAAGGGAGATTGAAACCCGCGTAGGGTCAAACTATTAAAAACAAGTGTCCCGTAAAGGGGTAGAATCACTGACCTCGTCAGCTGGACGCTGCAAGCGAAATCCGCGATCTTCGGTAGAGGATGTGGGAGCTTCGGTGCCCTTGAAGAGCACTTTCCAGGCATCTTTGTACCTAGTGTCGAAGAGCCTGCTCAAGGTCTAGTGCTACGCCGGATTGAACTCCCACAATTTAAATGCCCGTTCTTGGCACGGGAGAATCCGGCAGATGAGCATGACTTGGACCACATTGACAAGCTTGAGCTTCTTGTTCACCAGCTTCTGGATACAGGCTTGGAGTCCGGTCGGCTCCTTCGAATCACCCCAGGTCAGGCCACTCTCCTTCCAGGAGGTGAGCCGCATGGGGATCCCAGATCTAAATTTGGGGGCCGCTACCCATGTAGGGTCACGCGGCTCGGTGATGTAGAACCACCCCGATTGCCATCCCTTGATGGTTTCCACGAAGGCACCCTCGAGCCAGACGACGTTGGGTATCTTACCCAACATGGCGCCTCCGCACTCCGCCTGATTCCCCTTCACTACCTTCGGCTTGACATTGAAGGTCTTGAGCCACAAGCTGAAGTGGGGCTGGATGCAGAGGAAGGCCTCACACACGACGATAAACGCCGAGATGTTGAGGATGAAGTTTGGCGCCAGGTCATGGAAATCCAGGCCGTAATAGTACATGAGCCCCGGACAAAGGGATGCAATGGGAAGCCTAGTCCGCGGAGGAAGTGGGGAAGGAATACGACCCTCTCATGGGGCCTGGGGGTGGGGATGAGCTGCCCCTTGTCGGGCAGCCGGTGCGCGATGTCGCTGGACAGATATCCGGCGCTGCGCAGTCTTTCGATGTGCCCCTCCGTAACGGAGGAGGCCATCCACTTGCCTCCCGCTCCGGACATGACTGGAGAAGGTTGAGACGAGATGTGCGGGCTTGGGCGCTAGAGCTCGAGTGCACGGAGATGGATAAGCAAAGGAGGAAGAAGGCGTAGGTGAAAAGGTGGATCCTTATCCCCTTATATATGGGCGGACGAAAACTATGCGTCCCCACCGGCCTGGTAAAACTCGCTTATCTCCCAAGCGCCACCATCGATGGCGCGGTTGGGTTACCCACGTCCGTATTGATGAGAATCCCGGAATAAGGGGAACATGATCTCTGCTTCAACAAGACGTGCCAAGGAAACCGCTTCGCTAAACACGCTGAGGTGGTATAGTAAAAAACGATTCAAGTAAAGGCTTGGTAGTGGTGTGACGTCATGCCACAAAATACGTCAGCAGATTGAACTTGTGTACATATTATTCTCTCTACGGTGGAATGTGGAATTTATTTTGCAGAGCCGGACACTATCTTGGTGTTCACAATCTTCTATGAATTATTCGGAGGAGGAACCCGCCTTGCAATGCCGAACAATATGCGCGCCGGACTCATCGTCATTGAAGCCTGGTTCAGGGGCTACTGAGGGAGTCCTGGACTAGGGGGTGTCCGGACAGCCGGACTATCATCGTCAGCCGGACTCCAAGACTATGAAGATACAAGATTGAAGACTTCGTCCCGTGTCCAGATGGGACTTTCCTTGGCGTGGAAGGCAAGCTTGGCGATTCGGATATGTAGATCTCCTACCATTGTAACCGACTCTGTGTAACCCTAGCCCTCCCCGTTGTCTATATAAACCGGAGGGTTTTAGTCCGTAGGACGAACAACCATTACAACAATCATACCATAGGCTAGCTTCTAGGGTTTAGCCTCCTTGATCTCGTGGTGGATCTACTCTTGTAATATCCACATCATCAATATCAATCGAGCAGGACGTAGGGTTTTACCTCCATCAAGAGGGCCCGAACCTAGGTAAAACATCGTGTCCCTTGTCTCCCATTACCATCCGCCTAGACGCATAGTTCAGGACCCCCTTCCCGAGATCCGCCGGTTTTGACACCGACAGCTGCCAAAAGCACTAGCGATGACGCCGTCTTGGGCTCCACGGTGACCTCCATCCTGCCGCTCTGCTGGTCTTGGTCTCGTTGCACTAAAATGGCAACCTTTGCCTGATGCCTTGCTACTCCACGTCCGTGCTTGCCCTCTTTGCAATAGAGAGGAAACAAGGACACTGCGCAGGTCGGAGCCCGCCTGGCCTCGATCGTCACGGCTTGCGTCACGAGCACCTCGCGAGGTTCCCTGCCTTGATCTCTCCGCCTCCTCATGAGCCTGCCTGGCGAGGCCGTCCCTGAGGAAGCCTTGCATCGTCCGCCCCGCGAGGCTTGGCCCCTCGTGAGGGTCTTGAGTCTTGTGCTGATGAAGATGGGCCGTACTGGGCCACCTCTTGAGCCACACCGCAGGCCGCAGGCAGGCAAGTCTGGGGACCCCCGTTCCCAGAACGCCGACAGAATCGAATACGGCGAATCATGGGCCTCCTGCAGAATCAACTTCCTGATCTCAGGGTCATTAGGCACATATACGCGATCCTCAAACCATAAGGTATCATGCTCATCCTCACGAAATCCTTTAGACTTTCCTTTGCTCATCCTTTCCTTTATCTCATCAATCTCTTTGTCAGTCTTCTGAGCTTCTCTAATCTTATCCATCAAGGTAGACTGAATTTCCAATGCTGCTACATAACCTCTCGGAACTATTTCCAAACATAGCTCGCGAAGATCCTCTGCTAACTCCTTGGGTAATCCTCCGGTCATGAGTGTATTGACATGACTCTTGCGACTCAACGCATCTGCTACTACGTTAGCCTTTCCGGGATGATAGTGCACCTTCATATCATAATCCTTAATGAGCTCCAACCATCTCCTCTGCCTGAGGTTCAACTCCTTCTGCATGAAGATATACTTCAAGCTCTTGTGATCCATGTACACCTCACAATGGTTTTCGATGAGAAAATGTCTCCTTGTCTTCAACGCATGCACTACGGCTGCTAACTCCAAATCGTGTGTAGCATAATTTAGCTCATGAGGTTTAAGCTGTTGTGAGGCATATGAAACAACTCTCCCCTCCTGGATAAGCACTGCTCCAAGTCCTCGACGAGAAGCGTTGCAATACACTTGATAATCCTTGCGTTGATCTGGAAGAATCAACACTGGGGCTGTAACCATACGTTCTTCAATTCCTGAAAACTGGCCTCACATTCCTCAGTCCATTTGAACTTGGTGTCCATCTTCAACAACTCTGTCATGGGCTTCGCAATCTTGGAGAAATTCTCAATGAACCTCCGGTAATATCCTGCGAGTCCAAGAAAACTCCGGATCTCTCCAACTGATGTGGGTGTTTCCCATTTAGTCACAATGACAACCTTGGTGGGGTCTACTGCTATTCCTTCTCCGGATATAACATGTCCGAGGAATCCAACTTCCTTTAATGAAAACTCACATTTGCTGAACTTGGCATATAACTGATGTTCCCTGAGCTTCTCAAGAACCAAACGCAAATGCTCCTTATGCTCCTCTTCATTCTTCGAGTAGACCAATATATCATCAATGAACACCATGATGAACTTATCCAAAAAATCCATAAACACCTTGTTCATCATGTTCATGAAATAGGCAGGCGCGTTAGTCAGACTAAATGACATAACAGTATACTCATATATCTCGTACCTTGTAGTAAAAGCTGTCTTAGGTATATCCTGCTCTCGAATCTTCAGCTGGTGGTATCCTGATCGTAGATCGATCTTGGAAAATACTTTAGCTCCATGCAACTGGTTAAACAAATCATTGATCATCGATAGTGGGTACTTGTTCTTGATCGTCACTTCATTCAACGCACGATAATCAACAACCATCCTTAATGATCCATCCTTCTTCTCCACTAGAAGTACTGGGGATCCCCAAGGTAACGAACTTGGGCGTATATAACCTTTATCTAGTAGCTCCTTAATCTGCTTCTTAATTTCCTCCAAATCCTATGCGGGCATCCGATATGCTCTCTTTGATATTGGCCCTGTGCCTGGCAAAAGCTCAATCAAAAACTCAATGTATCTATCTGGTGGCATGCCTGGCAACTCCTCTCGAAATACATCAGGGAAATCCTTCACCACTGGTACTTCCTCCTGTACAACTCCTGATAAGGAATTTGCTTGAGTCCTCTTCAGCAAATGTCGGGATACATACTTAATCCTTCTTCCTTCTGGGGTGGTGAGCATAATCGACTTACTGGCGCAGTCAATGTTCCCTCCATACTTTGATAACCAATCCATGCCTAATATTACATCCAGTCCTTGCGCCTCTAATATGATTAGGTCTGAGGGGAACACATAGTTACCAATCCTCAATGGTAACCGATCACACCATAGGCTGGCAATATACTCTGCTCCTGACGAGGTTACTAACATGGGTGACCTAAGGGATTGGGTTAGCAAGTTATACTTATCCATAAATCCCCTTGATATGTATGAATGCGATGCACTAGTATCAAACAGAACGATTGCAGTAAATGACTTAACCAAAAACTTACCTATAACTGCATCGGGTTGCGCTTCAACCACCTCCATGCTAACGTGGTTCACTTGTCCCCTGTTGAAAGGTTTGGGCTTCTTCCCAGAGCTTCCATTGCCATTTCCATTCTTTGCTTCAGAACACTCCGTGGCGTAATGTCCATTCTTCCCGCAGTTGAAACAAGTAATGTGACTTAGATCCTTCTTGGCGGGCGTTGATGGGTTGGAATGGTTCTGGCTGTTGCTTCCTCCATTCCCATTCCCATTCTTGGGGCCACTATGGTTAAGCGAAATCCCTCCATTAGAATTATGGCCTCCATGGTTGTGGTGAATGTGTCCTCCCGAGTTCGGGGTAAAAAGGGGCCTCTGCTGAGCTCCTAAATTGTACTTCCCTTGTCCATACTTCCTCTTGTGGTTGTCTATCTGCTGCTGCTTCCCTTCAATCATAAGAGATCTATCTACCAACTCTTGATAGTTGTTGAATGTTTCCACCATCAACTGCATGCTCAGCTCATCATTCAGTCCTTCCAGAAACTTCTCCTGCTTAGCGGCATCTGTAACTACGTCATCAGGGGCATAGCATGCTAACTTACTAAACTCATCAACATACTGGCCCACTGTGTGTCCTCCTTGGCGCAAGTTGCGAAACTCGCGCTTCTTCATGTTCATAGCTCCTGCTAAAACATGGGCAGTGCGGAAGGCCTGCTGAAACTGGTCCCATGTAACAGTGTCAATGGGGTAAGTGGTTGTGAAATTCTCCCACCATGATGTTGTGGGTCCATCAAGCTGATGTGGGGCAAAATGCACTCTCTCTGCATCTGTGCATCCTGCAGTGGTCAGCTCCCTTCCAATCTTGCGGAGCCAATCATCTGCAACAATCGGCTCGGTGCTACTAGAGAACATCAATGGATTCAGCCTTAGAAAACGGGCTAAGTGATCAACAGGTGGTGGTGGTGGTGGGTTGTTGTTGTTGTTGTTGTTACTGTTCCCTTGGTTCTAATTCTAGACTAGTAGCTGCATCAGGGTATTCTGCTGCTGGATCAACTGAGTGAGCTCCAGTGGGAAAGCAAATCCATTGTCACTTCTCGGAGGCATCTGATGGCTTTAAAAAAGGTGAGAAAATAGAATAGAATGAGGTCTAAAGGGAAAACACTACCCATATGCACATGATACAAACACAATCATATCACTTCAATCAATTCAAACAAGGGCATACAATCGGTCTATCTATCATTACAGAAGTGCTCGGACTATACTATATACATGGGGGAATACTACAACAGATATGGTGGTCGACTAGAATTTTTTTTAATCGGTGGAAGATTCCATGATATGTGCTCCAGCTTCATCAACATAGTCATCATCGCTGTCGTCGGGGTCTGAGTCCATGTCGTCGATGATGATGTAGTCCTCCGAATGAATGTCCTTGGAATCATCGCCATCTCCTCCTGGCGCGGGGTGTCCCATGAATACTCCTAGCTTCTTGTCAGGTCGTCATTTTTCTCCACTAGTATCGTCATTTCCTTCTCATATCCATCACGTGTAGACTTGAGTTCTTCCTCCAGCTCTGTGATCCTGGTCATTGCCTTCTTCAGATCTATCATGCCTGCGCACATCTAGTTCTCCTAGCAACGAATGTGTTGGTTTAACTCCTGGATGAAAGCTGCAATGGACCTATCCCTCGTGGTGGTGATCATCTCCGATTGCTCATCTCAGCGCCCACATATCTGGTAAATAGTATCCTTGAGATCCTTGTAGTAGACTTCTCCAATGCGCCCCATGGTGATGTGGGCTGCCATGCTCTTTCCTAGACTCCAGGTTGGTGCATCAAAGGAAAACTCTATGGGCTCAGTGACTGGCATGAACGTCCTTCCTGGAACTTGAACTCGTATCATCCAATGTTCCTCTTCTGGTAAAGTAGCGATGTAGGTTCCGGTGAAGCTTGGTATTCCAATGTTCAGATACTTATTAACTTCCTTCAAGTGTCGTCCAAAAGGAGTGTCATCATCCGGTTGTGTAAACTTGTTCCTTGAGTCTGCCATCCTATAGAGTAGAAAAGGGAGAGGAGTCAGAAATGAGTAGAGAAGAGTGACATATGGTTTTAGCTTAGTGGTCATGTCCTATAGTTAGCGTGTGCTCTAATACCATCTTGTACCGACCAGACCTCAAACAGTCTAGTCTCTGTGCATTAGTGTCATCCCTGGATCGGTAATGCTGACACGCACAATACTTGAGGATTTGTAACAGAGTTTCAATCACACACTTATTACATCGAATGTCTCAAAAGAGCACTTATCACAATAATATGGATTAAGGCCATCTAAATACGATAACAGCAGAAGGCTTGGAAGATAAAGCGAGTCCATCAAACTCCAACAGCATAGCTAAGTGAACAACAGCGACCTATGGCACCTTACCCGTCATCTGAAAAGTCTGCAACATGATATGTTGCATCCCGAAACGGGTCAGCACATGGAATATACTGGCAATTTAACACATAGAGTAATGAACAGAATGAATGCTATCACTACATGCATACATGGCTGGTGGAAAGCTCTATGGTTATAGTTTTGCATAAAGCCAAATTTTCCCTACAACAAAGGAATAAATTTTGTTTAACTATCATGGTGCTTGTTAAACATTGAGAAGATTCCTCCAACTCAATCCCAATTAAACATCATCATTAAACCCAACAAATTAATTTAGAGTGATGAGATCAACATGATAATCCAAGAACCAGATACTCAAGATGTCCATAACCGGCGACACGGCTAACCATGATTAGTTTGTACACTCTGCAGAGGTTTGCGCACTTTTCCCCACAAGACTCGATCTCCTTCGTGGGATTTCTTGCAGTACATGATGTTTGAGAAACAGATGACCGAGACACAGTCTTTCAGAAGCATTAACTCTTTACTCTGGGTAGATAGTACCACCTACATCCCCTACATCTGCTAGTCGACCAGTGAAAGAGGTCACACAACTTACTCAACTATGCTAGAGCCCATAATGGCTTGTGGCTGCACACGGAAGTTTCTAGCATGAATAATCTTATGATCCCTTTGAGCCTGGGTGGCGAACCGTAGGATGATCACACGGGTACTCCAGGATACCCTAGGACAACACTGGATTCTCCAGGTGCCCTGACAACCACTGGGTACTCCAGGGTGTCTTCAACCAATCCACTCAGATTTGTATTTATGTAGCCACCTCAATTTAACCATTAATTAACAATACTCACATCTGTCATGGATACACTCACCCAATCCACGTCTACGAGCATAGCATAGCAATCCTGAGCATAACGTAGAAGTAACTCCCAAAGGTTTGATACTCAAAAGGGCAATAGGTTCTACCTCATCATGTACTTCCCATACCCACATGTTATATCAAATCATAACCATGCAATGTTTGAGGGTTGAGACTAATGCACAAAAACTGGGTAATAAAGGGATATGATCAAAGTGTTACTTGCCTTGCTGATGATCCGCAAAACCTAGAGACTCGTAGTACCACGCATCGCACTCCGGGAATTCTATCGCAAACAAACAATAACATACATAAGCACTCAACTAGAAGCACAGGTAAAACTTAAATAAGAAGATCTAACCAGAAAGTTTAACTGAAGAACTCCGGTTTGCAAAAGAATCAAATCAAACGGAGCAACGAAACTCAAACTACAAAAGAAACAAGATTTGTTTACTAAACTAGACTAAAGTCAAATTTTACACTACCAAAATCTTGTTCAAGTTGGTTAAACAGAAAGAGGGCTTCGAGACAAAGATCTAGGCGCTTATTTCACCTGAATCAGATAAACGAGTGAAAAGATAAACTAAAACAAAGATCAGGGAAGAAATCGCAATCGAAAATAATCGCGGAAAAACCCTGGAAAATAAAACGGGACGAACAGGCTAACGAATGAACGTTCGTTGTCTGCGGCTAACGGACGAACAACCTTCGTTAAAACGAACGTACAGACGAACGTCCTCTATTTAACTAAACCGAAAAAAACCGAACCGATCTAAAAAACTAAATCTAGGGTTTCTAAAAAAATGAACGGTTCATAAAAAAACGAACAATGGCGGCGGCGGCTTATACCTCCGGTGAGGTCGGCGGCGGCGGGCAGCTCCTCCGGCGGCAACCAACGGCGGTGGGCGGGGTCGGCGGGGGAGGGGGGGGGGGGGCGGCGGCGGTGGCGAGAGGCGGCGGTGGTAGCATGGGGCTGGCGGCGGTTAGGGTTGGCGGGGCGGGGCCTCGGCCTTTAAAGGGGTCGGCCGGGCAGTGTCCGGGTTGGGCACGGCCCGGTTAGGTCAGTGCAACTTTAAAAAAAATCCTGACGTAGAAAAACTAGTAAAGATATACTAAACGAAGTTCAAAAATCCTGAAATAAATTTTCATGGTCCTCTAATAATATTGCGGATAAAGTGGACATTTATTTGGGCCTCTAATGCAATTTTGAAAAATGCATTTTTTCCTAATTCAAATAAAATAGCAATAAAAGTCCAAATAAAATTCTTATATGATTTTAATATTTTTCCTCCAATATTTCTTTATTTTGGAGAAGTCATTTTATCCCCTCTCTTTTATTTTTATATTAGAAATATTTGAAGAGAAAATAATTAAAACCAAATGATCCTATTTTCAAAATTTGAGAAAAACTCAAATATGAAAATAACGAAATCCCCAACTCTCTCCATGGGTCCTGGAGTTTCTTAGAATTTCTAGGATCTACCAAAAATGCAATAAAATATGATATGCAATGATGACCTATGTATAACATTCCAAATTGAAAATTTGGGATGTTACAATGGTGGACTCATCTGGAATAACTTGGGTTGCAGGATTTTGATGCACAAGCAATAATTCCGCTTAGTATGGGCGAAGGCTAGCAAATAGGTTGAGACGTGGCTAGCTAGAGAGCGAAAATGGTCGTCAACATGCATTATGCATAACTAACATTGGATACTAGCATGAGTAGGCTATGTACACCATGAACGTAAATATTATAGAGGCTATGTTGGTTTTGATTCAACTACATGTATGAACATGTGCCAAGTCAAGCCACTCAAACATTCAGAGGAGGATACCAGATCATCATACTACATCGCAATGATTTTAATGCAATGTTGACATCCAAGATAAATCATTATCCACTCCTAGATACTTAAGCAGGGCATGAGAAACTATAATCTCTAATTGTCATTACAAACATGTTTGATCATAATAGGTTGAATCATGGATACTAGATTAAACATTTTTACAAAAAAAAACAAGTTGAGTTCATACCCGTTTCTCCCTGCCACAGCCAGTTCATAAAATATCGTCATTATTGCCTTTCACTTGCACAACCGAATGATATGAAAATAATAATAGTGCAAGAGTGTCGTGGACTAAACTTCAATCTGCAAATATTTTATTCAAAGGAGAAGACAAGGTAATTTGGGCTCTTTGTTAGATCAACAATAATGCATACGAGAGCCACCCAAATATTTCATCATGGTCTTCTCCTTGGTATGACTCAATAAACAGAAAAGTAATTCAGAGAAACACACTAAAATATTTTTGAGTTTAAAGAACAAAAATGAGAAAAACTATTTACACAGGAAAGCTCCCAACAAGCAAAAGAATAATAAGGAAATCTTTTTGGGTTTTCTTTTAATACGACAACTAATTAAACTAGAAAGAAAACCAAAAAGTAGCAAACTACATTTTTTTGGATTTTCTCGAAGTTTCAAACACACAAGAAGAAAGCGAGAAAATAAATCTATGAATAATACAATGAAAAAGTATGAACACCGACAAGTGAAATGAAATGTGTGAATATGAATGTAATGTCGGTGGAAATACGTACTCCCCCAAGCTTAGGCTTTTGGCCTCACTTGGTAATCACCATCAGTAGTGTGCGTAGAAGTCGAAATGATAGCTCACGGAGGCTCTAGGTGCAGCCACCACAGCCTACCGAGCAGCCACAACCTCCTCATTATGTGCTCGGGCCTCATTCTCAAGAACATAACATCTTCCCTTTCTCTGAACATCAAAGAGAGCAGGCGCAGGCAAAAAAGGTGTCCAGAACAGACTTTTTATTAAACAACAGGTTATATGTAAAATTATGGGTGTCACCACTAAGGAACTTATGGCGTTTCATGGCTTCAAAGTCTAAGTACTGTGTGGGTAGGATATGGTCGTAAGGCCAAGGTGAAACACCCAGCTCCCTTGCTAAACGTGTGGCATAAATTCCACCATAAACATATCCACTGCCAACGTTGTGTTGCAACCTGCGTGCAACAATTGCTCCAAGGTTATAGGTTTTGTCACCGGCGAGAGCAGTGTATATGAGGCTCAAGTCAGGAGCACAAAGTGTACTACAATCTTTTTTGCCTATAATGCATTTCCCATTAAATAGTGCAAAGTACTGAACTGAGGGAAAATGAATGCTCTCTATTCAACCTTGGGTCACTCCTCTAGTCTCACCATAGCAAAGGCTAGTCAAGAATATCTCATACTGAGATCTTGGTGGTTCGTCCAACGAACCCAAAATGGGATTTTGCAGTAGTTAGAAAATGTATCTAGAGGTAAGGTAAAAGGATTGCCATATAGTTTAAATGACACTCTAGACTCACGAGGGTGGAATTTAAATTCTTTGGTAAATGATTCAGTTTGGCTGAGAAGTTGATTGCACTTACCTTTGAAGTAGGGACCGAGTTCAGCATTGTGAACATATTGCTCAAATTCTTCTTTAATACCTGCACTCAACATGAAAGTGTTGCACGGCCATAAGCATGATTTCGTAGCAGCATCCCGAATAGAGTTTGGGTCTGGTTCAACATAAGATTGACGAACAGAACTGCTACTAGAAGATGCCTCCGAAGACCTCCGCCTCGAAGAACTCCTTCCAAAGAGCTTCATCATATTTGTGTACAATTTTCCAAAAAAATTTGGGTCACAAAATTTTTGTTAACAAAGCTTCACAAGATTGATAGGAACTACTCATAGGGATGCATAGAGGCCATAACAAGCATTCAAACTACTTAGAACTCTAAGAATTCAATATGCAAGCTCATCTAAATTAGCACCAAGAGTAGCTAATTATTCAAAATATAAACCACTAAAGCAAAAAAACTAGTTGGACCAATGGAGGTGTCACATACCAAGTAGCAATCCCCCAAAACAGTTTCGAAAATGGAGATTCAAGCAAAGAGATCGAAATCCACGAGTTTGAGAGCAAGAACATGAGGGAGAGAGAAATGGTGAATTTTTTCTGGAGGTAGGTGATGATATGGGCTAAAGAGATAGTGATGGGGCCCAAGTGGGGACCACAACCCACCAGGGCACACCTGGGGCTGCTGGCGCACCCAGGTGGGTTGTGCCCACATGGTGCACGCCCCTTTATTTGCACCAAATATTCTAAAATATTTAGAAAAAATCGTATTATATTTTGAGGGCATTCTGAGAACTTTTATTTTTGGGTCATTTTTATTGCACAGGAAATTCAGAAAACAGATAAAACATGGCATTTTATTTTATTTAACTAAGAAAAACCGAAAATAAAAGTAAGGACAGAAAGTGGTGCCTTCTAAATTCATCAACCTCATACCTCCCAAAAGCGATCCATTAATAAGGTTGATCAAGTCTTATTAACAACCACCTTCGATTAGCATGAAACCGAAGAATTTTTGTAAAACACTAAGTTACCTTGACGGGGATATGAATGTCCCCAACAATAAGCATTTCATATTTCTTTTTGGCAGTAGGTAGAGGTAGTTGAAAGCTTCCAATAGTGAGTGTCGGAGATTTTTCAATAACATTAATACCATTCACTTGGAATTGTTTCTTCAGAAAGTGCACCATATGCTCATTACCATTAATATGAAAAGTGATCTTGCTTTTATTGCAATCAATAACAACGCCTGTAGTATTCAAGAAGAGTCTACCAAGCATAATCGACATGTTATCGTCCTTGGGCATCTCAAGTATAACAAAGTCAGTTAAGATAGTAACATTAGCAACAACAACGGGAACATCCTCACAAATACCGATATGTATGGCAGTTGACTTGTCAGCCATTTGCAAAGATATTTCAGTAGATGTGAGTTTGTTCAAAACAAGTCTCTTATATAGAGAGAAGGGCATAACACCAACAGCAGCTCCTAAATCACACAAAGCGGTTTTCACATAATTTCTTTTGATGGAGTAAGGTATAGTTGGTATTCCCGGATCTCCAAGTTTATTAGGTACTCCATCCTTAAAAGAATAATTAGCAAGCATAGTGGAGATTTTAGCTTCAGGTATTTTCCTTTTATTTGTGATGATGTCTTTCATATACTTTGCATAAGGGGCCATCTTTAAGATATCAGTTAAATGAGTGCGCAAAAAGACCGGCCTATTCATTTCAGCAAAGCGTTCAAATTCTTCATCATCCTTCTTCTTAGTTGATTTAGGTGGAAATGGCATAGGCTTTTGAACCCATGGTTCTCTTTCCTTACCATGTTTTCTAGCAACAAAGTCTCTTTTATAATATCTTTTATTATTGGGTTGTGGATTATCAAGATCAACATTTGGTTCTATTTCAACATCATTATATGGTCATTTATTATTTGTTTGAGCGTCTTCATGAGCCTCATCATTATATTTTTCATTATTAGAAGCTGAGTATTCATTACTAGGTTGAGTTTCAGCATCATAAATAGAAACAACGTTATCATCTTCTGGAGGTTTTCCAATTCCAGGTTCACTAGAGGTATGAAAAGTCCTATCATTTTTCTTCTTCTTTTTCTTTTTAGTAGGACTAGGTGCATCGATGTTATCTCTTTGAGAGTCTTGTTCAATTCTTCTTGGGTGTCCCTCAGGGTAAATTGGTTCCTAAGTCATTCTACCTCCTCTAGTCATTACTCTAACAACGTGATCATTGATATTATTGTTAATTTCATCAAGCAAATCTCTTTGAGATTTAGCCACTTGTTCTAGTTGATTTTGAACCATAGAGGCATGTTTTCCTACACCTCTACCATCATTTGAGATTCTAAATAACAAGTCACTCAAGTGTGTAATCATATCAGAGTTGTATTTCGATTATTTCATAACATTGGCATTGAAGTGATCTTGTTTTCTAATATAGTTATCAAACTTATATAAGTACTGACTAGGATGTTTATTATAAGGGATGTCACCTTCATCGAACTTTAATAAATAATTTACCTCTACCACCCATGATGGTGGTGGTGTATTGAGGCCATGTATTTCTACGATAGGTGGTAAATTTTTAACATCCTCTACTTTAATACCCTTTTCCTTCATATATTTCTTTGCCTCTTGCATATCTTCAGGACAGAGATATAAGATACCCCTCTTCTTTGGAGTGGGTTTAACCGGTGGTTCAGGAAGGATCCAATCATCATAATTTTTCAATATGTTATTCAAAAGTTCCTCAGGTTGTCCAACAGTTTGCTCCCTGAAAACACAACTAGCATAACTATCTAGGAAATCCCTAGAAGCATTGATTAGTCCATTTTAGAAGATATCAATTATTTCATTTTTCTTAAGTGGATGATTGGGCAAAGCATTAAGCAATTGAAGAAGCCTCCCCCAAGCTTGTGGGAGACTCTCTTCATCAATTTTCATAAAGTTAAATATTTCATGTAAGGCAGCTTGTTTCTTATGAGCGGGAAAATATTTTTCAGAGAAGTAGTAAATCATATCCTGGGGACTGCGCACACAACCAGGAGCAAGAGTATTGTATCAAGTCTTAGCATCACCCTTTAATGAGAACGCACTGGTGCAGAGACCTGCTATACAAACGGTTTTTAACCCCTTTCTGTGGCAGCGGTTGGAACTGTTAGGGAACGTAGTAATTTCAAAAATTTCCCTACGTACACGCAAGATCATGGTGATGCATAGCAACGAGAGGGGAGAGTGTTGTCCACGTATCCTCGTAGACCGTAAGCGGAAGCGTTATGACAACGCGGTTGATGTGTCGATGACGATCCCCGGACTCCGATCTAGCAGGGTGTCGAGGATGAGTTCCGTCAGCACGACGGCGTGGTGACGATGATGATGTTCTACCGACGCAGGGCTTCGCCTAAGCACCGCAACGATATGACCGAGGTGGAATATGGTGGAGGGGGGCACCGCACACAGCTAAGGAACGATCACGAAGATCAACTTGTGTGTCTTGGGGTGCCCCCTGCCCCTGTATATAAAGGAGGGGGGGAGGTGCGGCCGGCCCCCTAGGGGTGCGCCAGGAGGAGTCCTCCTCCCACCGGGAGTAGGACTCCCCCCTTCCTTGTTGGAGTAGGAGAGAAGGAAAGAGGGGGAGAGGAGGAAGGAAAAGGGGGCTGCACACCTTGTCCAATTCAGACCAGAGGGGGGCTGCGCACCTCCTTCCTTTCGGCCTCTCACGTCTATTCCCGTATGGCCCAATAAGGCCCATATACTCCCCGACGAATTCCCGTAACTCTCCGGTACTCCGAAAAATACCCAAATCACTCGGAACCTTTCCGAAGTCCGAATATAGTCGTCCAATATATCGATCTTTACGTCTCGACCATTTCGAGACTCCTCGTCATGTTCCCGATCTCATCCGGGACTCTGAACTCCTTCGGTACATCAAAACTCGTAAACTCATAATATAACTCTCATCGAAACCTTAAGCGTGCGGACCCTACGGGTTCGAGAACTATGTAGACATGACCGAGACACGTTTCCGGTCAATAACCAATAGCGAAACCTGGATGCTCATATTGGCTCCTACATATTCTACGAAGAACTTTATCGGTCAACCCGCGTAACAACATACGTTGTTCCCTTTGTCATCGGTATGTTACTTGCCCGAGATTCGATCGTCGGTATCTCAATACCTAGTTCAATCTCGTTACCGGCAAGTCTCTTTACTCATTACGTAATGCATTATCCCGAAACTAACTCATTAGTCACATTGCTTGCAAGGCTTATAGTGATGTGCATTACCAAGAGGGCCCAGAGATACCTCTCCGACAATCGGAGTGACAAATCCTAATCTTGAAATACGCCAACCCAACGTTACGTATAATCACCCAGTTACGTTGTGACGTTTGGTAGCACACAAAGTGTTCCTGCGGTAAACGGGAGTTGCATAATCTCATAGTCATAGGAACATGTATAAGTCATGAAGAAAGGAATAGCAACATACTAAACGATCAAGTGCTAAGCTAACGGAATTGGTCAAGTCAATCACATCATTATCCTAATGATGTGATCCCGTTAATCAAATGACAACTCATGTCTATGGCTAGGAAACTTATCCATCTTTGATTCAACGAGCTAGTCAAGTAGAGGCATACTAGTGACACTATGTTTGTCTAAGTATTCACACATGTATTATGTTTCCGGTTAATACAGTTCTAGCGTGAATAATAAACATTTATCATGATATAAGGAAATAAATAATAACTTTATTATTGCCTCTAGGGCATATTTCCTTCAGTCTCCCACTTGCACTAGAGTCAATAATCTAGTTCACATCGCCATGTGATTTCACACCAATACTCATATCTGTATATGATTAACACCTATATTTCACATTGTCATGTGACCAACACCCAAAGGGTTTACTAGAGTCAATAATCTAGTTCACATCGCTATGTGATTAACACCCAAAGAGTACTAAGGTGTGATCATGTTTTGCTCATGAGAAAAGCTTAGTCAACGGGTCTATCACATTCAGAGCCGTATGTATTTTGCAAATATTCTATGTCTACAATGCTCTGCACCGAGCTAATCTAGCTAATTGCTCCCACTTTCAATATGTATCCAGATCAAGACTTAGAGTCATCTGGATCAGTGCCAAAACTTGTATCGACGTAACCCTTTACGACGAACCTTTTTGTCACCTCCATAATCGAGAAACATATCCTTATTCCACTAAGGATAATTTTGACCAATGTCCAGTGATCGACTCCTAGATCACTATTGTACTCCCTTGCCAAACCAGGGCAGAGTATACAATAGGTCTGGTCCATAGCATGGCATACTTTTATAAAACCTATGACTGATGCATAGGGTATGACTTTCATTCTCTTTCTATTTTCTGCCGTGGTCGGGATTTGAATCTTACTCAATTTCATACCTTTACAACACAGGCAAGAACTCTTTCTTTGACTGTTCCATTTTGAACTACTTCAAAATCTTGTCAAGGTATGTACTCATTGAAAATCTTATCAAGCTTCTTGATCTATCTCAATAGATCTTGATGTTCAATATGTATGTAGCTTTACTGAGCTCTTTCTTTTAAAGAACTCCTTTCAAACACTCCTTTATGCTTTGCAGAATAATTCTACATTATTTCTGATCAACAATATGTCATTCACGTATACTTATCAGAAATGTTGTAGTGCTCCCACTCACTTTCTTGTAAATACAGGCTTTGTTGGGGAACGTAGCAGAAATTCAAAATTTTCCTACGTGTCACCAAGATCTATCTATGGAGAAACCAGCAACGAGGGGAAGGAGAGTGCATCTACATACCCTTGTAGATCACTAACCGGAAGCATTCAAGAGAACGGGGTTGAAGGAGTCGTACTCGTCGTGATCCAAATCACCGGAGATCCTAGTGCCGAACGGACGGCACCTCCGTGTTCAACACACGTACAGCCCGGTGACGTCTCCCATGCCTTGATCCAACAAGGAGAGAGGGAGAGGTTGAGGAAGACTCCATCCAGCAGCAGCACAACGGCGTGGTGGTGGTGGAGGAGCGTGGCAATCCTGCAGGGCTTCGCCAAGCACCGCGGGAGAAGAGGAGAAAGAGAGGTAGGGCTGCGCCAAGAGGGAGAGGTTCTCGTGTGTTGGGCAGCCCCTAGACCTCAACTATATATAGGGGGAGGGGAGGGGGCTGCACCCCCTCTAGGGTTCCCACCCCAAGGGTGCGGCAGCCCCAGATCCCATCTAGGGAGGCGGCCAAGGGGGGATAGGGGGGAAACTTGCCCCCCAAGTTAGGTGGAAGCACCCCCTCCCCAAACCCTAGGCGCCTTGGGCCCTTGTGGGGGGCGCACCAGCCCACCTGGGGCTGGTCCCCTCCCACACTTGTCCCATGCAGCCCTCCGGGGCCGGTGGCCCCACTTGGTGAACCCACGGGACCCTCCCGGTGGTCCCGGTACGTTACCGATAAAACCCGAAACTTTTCCGGTGACCAAAACAGGACTTCCCATATATAAATCTTTACCTCCAGACCAGTTCGGAACTCCTCGTGACGTCCGGGATCTCATCCGGGACTCCGAATAACATTCGGTAACCACATACAAACTTCCTTTATAACCCTAGCATCATCGAACCTTAAGTGTGTAGACCCTACGGGTTCGGGAACCATGCAGACATGACCGAGACCTTCTCCGGTCAATAACCAACAGCGGGATCTGGATACCCATGTTGTCTCCCACATGTTCCACGATGATCTCATCGGATGAACCACGATGTCAAGGACTCAATCAATCCCGTATACAATTCCCTTTGTCTAGCGGTATTGTACTTGCCCGAGATTCAATCGTCGGTATGCCGATACCTTGTTCAATCTCGTTACCGGCAAGTCTCTTTACTCGTTCCGTAACACATCATCCCGTGATCAACCCCTTGGTCGCATTGTGCACATTATGATGATGTCCTACCGAGTGGGCCTAGAGATACCTCTCCGTCACACGGAGTGACAAATCCCAGTCTCGATTCGTGCCAACCCAACAGACACTTTCGGAGATACCTGTAGTGCACCTTCATAGTCACCCAGTTACGTTGTGACGTTTGGTACACCCAAAGCATTCCTACGGTGTCTGGGAGTTGCACAATCTCATGGTCTAAGGAAAAGATACTTGACATTAGAAAAGCTTTAGCATACGAACTACGATCTTTGTGCTAGTCTTAGGATTGGGTCTTGTCCATCACATCATTCTCCTAATGATGTGATCCCGTTGTCAATGACATCCAATGACCATGGTCAGGAAATCGTAACCATCTATTGATCAACGATCTAGTCAATTAGAGGCTTACTAGGGACATGGTGTTGTCTATGTATCCACACATGTATATGAGTTTCCTATCAATACAATTATAGCATGGATAATAAACAATTATCATGAACAAGGAAATATAATAATAACTAATTTATTATTGCCTCTAGGGCATATTTCCAATAGTCTCCCACTTGCACTAGAGTCAATAATCTAGTTCACATCGCCATGTGACCAACATCCAAAGAGTTTACTAGTGTCATTAAACTAGTTCACATCATCATGTGATTAAGACTCAATGAGTTCTGGGGTTTGATCATGTTTTTCTTGTGAGAGAAGTTTTAGTCAACGGGTCTGCAACATTCAGATCCGTATGTACTTCGCTAATTTCTAGGTCATATTGTAAATGCTGCTTCCACGCTCCACTTGGAGCTATTCCAAATGGTTGTTCCACTATACGTATATGGTTTGCTACTCACAGTCATTTGGATAGGTGTTAAAGCTTGCATCGATGTAACCCTTTACGCCAAGCTCTTTATCACCTCCATAATCGAGAAACATGTCCTTATTTACTCCAAGGACAATTTTGACCGCTGTCCAATGATCCATTCCGGGATCATTCTTGTACCCCTTGACTGACTCATGCCAAGGCACACTTCTGGTGCAGTACACAGCATAGCATAATATAGAGCCTACGTCTCAAGCATAGGGGACGACCTTCGTCCTTTCTCTCTTTTCTGCCATGGTCGAGCTTTAAGTCTTGACTTCATACCTTACATCTCAGGCAAGAACTCCTTCTTTGACTGATCCATCTTGAACATCTTCAAGATCACGTCAAGGTATGTGCTCATTTGAAAGTACCATTTAGCATTTTTGATCTATCCTCATAGATCTTGATGCTCAATGTTCAGGTAGCTTAATCCAGGTTTTCTATTGAAAAACACCTTTCAAATAACCCTATATGCTTTCCAGAAATTCTACATCATTTCTGATCAACAATATGTCAACAACTTATACACATCAGAAATTCTATAGTGCTCCCACTCACTTCTTTGGAAATATAAGTTTCTCATGAACTTTGTATAAACCCAAAATCTTTGACCATCTCATCAAAGTGCACATTCCAACTCCGAGAAGCTTACTCCAGTCCTTAGAAGGATCGCTGGAGCCAGCATACCTTTTAGCATCCTTAGGATCGACAAAACTTTTCTGATTGTATCACATACAACCTTTCCTTACGAAAACTGGTAAGGAAACTCGTCTTGACATCCATCTGCCAGATTTCATAAATGCAGCTAATGCTAACATGATTCCGACGAACATAAGCATCGCTACGGATGAGAAAATCTCATCGTAGTCAACTCCTTGAACTTGTAAAAAACTCTTCGCCGCAAGTCGAGCTTCATAACGGTGACAATACCGTCCACGTCCGTCTTCTTCTTAAAGATCCATTTATCTCAATGGCTTGCCGATCATCGAGCAAGTCCACCAAAGTCCATGCTTTGTTATGATACATGGATCCTATCTCGGATTTCATGGCTTCTAACCATTTGTTGGAATATGGGCCCACCATCGCTTCTCCATAGCTCATAGGTTCATTGTTGTCTAGCAACATGACCTTCAAGACAGGATCACCGTACCAATCCGAAGCAGTACGCGTCCTTGTTGTCCTACGAGGTTTGATAGTGACTTGATCCCAAGCTTCATGATCACTATCATAAGCTTCTACTTCAATTGGTGTAGGTGCCACAGGAAAAACTTCCTGTGCCCTGCTACATACTAGTTGAAGTGACGGTTCAATAACCTCATCAAGTCTCCACCATTCTCCCACTCAATTCTCGAGACAAACCTTTCCTTGAGAAAGGACCCGATTCAAGAAACAATCCCTATTGCTTTCGGATCTGAATTAGGAGGTATACCCAACTATTTTGGGTGTCCTATGAAGATGCATTTTATCCGCTTTGGGTTCGAGCTCATCAACCTGAAACTTTTTCACAGAAGCGTCGCAGCCCCAAACCTTTAAGAAATGACATCTTAGGTTTCTCTAAACCATAGTTCATACAGTGTCATCTCAACGGAATTACGTGGTGCCCTATTTAAAGTGAATGTGGTTATCTCTAATGCCTAACCCATGAATGATAGTGGTAATTTGATAAGAGACATCATGGTACGCACCATATCCAATAGGGTGCAACTATGATGTTCGGACACACCATCACACTATGGTGTTCCAGGCGGTATTAATTGTGAAACAATTTCCACAATGTCTTAATTTCGTGCCAAAGCTCGTAACTCAGATGCTCATCTCTATGATCATATCATAGACGTTTTATCCTCTTGTCACAATGATCTTGAACTTCGCTCTAAAATTACTTGAACCATTCAATAATTTAGACTTGTGTTTCATCAAGTAAATATACTCAACATCTACTCGAATCATCTGTGAAGTAAGAACACAACGATATTCACTGCATGCCTTAGCACTCATTGGACTGCACACATCAAAATGTGTTACTTCCAACAAGTTGCTATCTTGTTCCATTTTACTGAAAACGAGGCTTTTCAGTCATCTTTCCCATGTGGTAAGATTTGCAGTCCAAAGATCCATCAACATGGAGCTTCTTCATGCGTTTTATACCAATATGACTTACATGGCAGTGCCACAAGTAAGTGGTACTATCATTACTATCTTATATCTTTTGGCATGAAAATGTGTATCACTACGATTCGAGATTCAATAGACCATTCCTTTAGGTGCAAGACCATCAAAGGTATTATTCAAATAAATAGAGTAACCATTATTCTCCTTAAATAAATAACCGTATTGCGATAGACATAATCCAATCATGTCTATGCTTCAATGCAAACACCAAATGACAATTATTCAGGTTTAATACTAATCTTGATGGTAGAGGGAGCTCGCGATGTTTGACCACATCAAACTTGGAAACACTTCCAACACATATCGTTAGCTCACCTTTAGCTAGTCTCCGTTTATTCCGTAGCCTTTTATTTCGAGTTACTAACACTTAGCAACCGAACCGGTATCTTAATACCCTGGTGCTACTAGGAGTACTAGTAAAGTACACATTAACATAATGTATATTCAATATACTTCTATCGACCTTGCCAGCCTTCTCATCTACCAAGTATCTAGGGTAATTCTGCTCTAGTGGTTGTTCCCCTTATTACAGAAGCACTTAGTCTCGGGTTTGGGTTCAACCTTGGGTTTCTTCACTAGAGCAACAGCTGATTTGCCATTTCATGAAGTATCCCTTATGCCCTTGCCCTTCTTGAAACTAGTGGTTTCACCAACCATCAACAATTGATGCTCCTTCTTGATTTCTACTTTCGCGATGTCAAACAACGCGAATACCTCAAGGATCATCATCTCTATCCTTGATATGTTATAGTTCATCACGAAGCTCTAGCAGCTTGGTGGCAATGACTTTGGAGAAACATCACTATCTCATCTGGAAGATCAACTCCCACTTGATTCAAGTGATTGTTGCACTGAGACAATCTGAGCACAAGCTCAACGATTGAGCTTTTCTCCCTTAGTTTGTAGGCTAAGAAAATCGTCGGAGGTCTTACCTCTTCACGTGGGCACAAGCCTGAAATCCCAATTTCATCCCTCGAAACATCTCATATGTTCCGCGACGTTTCGAAAACGTCTTTGGTGCCTCAACTCTGAACTGTTTAACTGAACTATCACGTAGTTATCAAAACGTGTATGTCCGATGTTCGCAACATCCACAAACGATGTTTGGGGTTTAGCACACTGAGCGGTGCATTAAGGACATAAGCTTTCTACTGACCGCATAATCGCTACTTTCAACTTTCAACTATATTTTTTCTAGGAACATATCTAAACAGTGGAACTAAAGCGTGAGCTTACGACATAATTTGCAAAGATCTTTTGACTATGTTCAGGATAATTAAGTTCATCTTATGAACTCCCACTCAGATAGACATCCCTCTAGTCATCTAAGTGATTACATGATCCGAGTCAACTAGGCCGTGTCCGATCATCACGTGAGATGGACTAGTCATCATCGGTGAACATCTTCATGTTGATCGTATCCACCATACGACTCATGCTCGACCTTTCGGTCTCTTGTGTTCCGAGGCCATGTCTGTACATGCTAGGCTCGTCAAGTCAACCTAAGTGTTTCGCGTGTGTAAATCTGGCTTACACCCGTTGTATGTGAACGTAAGAATCTATCACACCCGATCATCACGTGGTGCTTCGAAACGACGAACTTTCGCAACGGTGCACAGTTAGGGGGAACACTTTCTTGAAATTTTAATGAGGGATCATCTTATTTACTACCGTCGTTCTAAGCAAATAAGATGTATAAACATGATAAACATCACATGCAATCAAATAGTAACATGATATGGCCAATATCATATTGCTCCTTTTGATCTCCATCTTCGGGGCTCCATGATCATCGTCGTCACCGGCATGACACCATGATCTCCATCATCATGATCTTCATCATCGTGTCTCCATGAAGTTGTCTCGCCAACTTATTACTTCTACTACTATGGCTACCGGTTAGCAATAAAGTAAAGTAATTACATGGCGTTGTTCAATGACACGCAGGTCATACAATAAATAAAGACAACTCCTATGGCTCCTGCCGGTTGTCATACTCATCGACATGCAAGTCGTGATTCCTATTACAAGAACATGATCAATCTCATACATCACATATCATTCATCACATTCTTCTTGGCCATACCACATCACATAGCATACCCTGCAAAAACAAGTTAGACATCATCTAATTGTTGTTTGCATCTTTTACGTGGCTGCTATGGGTTTCTAGCAAGAACATTTCTTACCTACGCAAAACCACAACATGATATGCCAATTGCTATTTTACCCTTCATAAGGACCCTTTTCATTGAATCCGTTCCGACTAAAGTGAGAGAGACTGGCACCCGCTAGCCACCTTATGCACCAAGTGCATGTCAGTCGGTGGAACCTGTCTCACGTAAGAGTACGTGTAAGGTCGGTCCGGGCCGCTTCATCCCACAATACCGTCAAAACAAGATTGGACTAGTAACGGTAAGCATACTGAACAAAATCAATGCCCACAACTACTTTGTGTTCTACTCGTGTAAAGAATCTACGCAATAGACCTAGCTCTGATACCACTGTTGGGGAACCTAGCAGAAATTCAAAATTTTCCTACGTGTCTCCAAGATCTATCTATGGAGAAACCAGCAATGAGGGGAAGGAGAGTGCATCTACATACCCTTGTAGATCGCTAAGCGGAAGCGTTCAAGAGAATGGGGTTGAAGGAGTCGTACTCGTCGTGATCCAAATCACCGGAGATCCTAGTGCCGAACGGACGGCACCTCCATGTTCAACACACGTACAGCCCGGTGACGTCTCCCATGCCTTGGTCCAGCAAGGAGAGAGGGAGAGATTGAGGAAGACTCCGTCCAGCAGCAGCACAACGGCGTGGTGGTGGTGGAGGAGCGTGGCAATCCTGCAGGGCTTCGCCAAGCACCGCGAGAGAAGAGGAGAAAGAGAGGTAGGGCTACGCCAAGAGGGAGAGGTTCTCGTGTGTTGGGCAGCCCCTAGACCTCAACTATATATAGGGGGAGGGGAGGGGGTTGCGCCCCCTCTAGGGTTCCCACCCCAAGGGTGCGGCAGCCCCAGATCCCATCTAGGGAGGCGGCCAAGGGTGGAGACGGGGGAAACTTGCCCCCCAAGTTAGGTGGAAGCACCCCCTCCCCAAACCCTAGGCGCCTTGGGCCCTTGTGGGGGGCGCACCAGCCCACCTGGGGCTGGTCCCCTCCCACACTTGGCCCATGCAGCCCTCCAGGGCCGGTGGCCCCACTTGGTGGACCCCCGGGACCCTCCCGGTGGTCCCGGTACGTTACCGATAAAACCCGAAACTTTTCCGGTGACCAAAACAGGACTTCCCATATATAAATCTTTACCTCCGGACCATTCTGGAACTCCTCGTGACGTCCGGGATCTCATCCGGGACACCGAACAACATTCGTTAACCACATACAAACTTCCTTTATAACCCTAGCGTCATCGAACCTTAAGTGTGTAGACCCTACGGGTTCGGGAACCATGCAGACATGACCGAGACATTCTCCGGTCAATAACCAACAACGGGATCTGGATACCCATGTTGGCTCCCACATGTTCCATGATGATCTCATCGGATGAACCACGATGTCAAGGACTCAATCAATCACGTATACAATTCCCTTTGTCTAGCGGTATTGTACTTGCCCGAGATTCGATTGTCGGTATGCCGATACCTAGTTCAATCTCGGTACCGGCAAGTCTCTTTACTCGTTCCGTAACACATCATCCCGTGATCAACCCCTTGGTCACATTGTGCACATTATGATGATGTGCTACCGAGTGGGCCCAGAGATACCTCTCCGTCACACGGAGTGACAAATCCCAGTCTCGATTCGTGCCAACCTAACAGACACTTTCGGAGATACCTGTAGTGCACCTTTATAGTCACCCAGTTACGTTGTGAAGTTTGGTACACCCAAAGCATTCCTACGGTATCCGGGAGTTGCACAATCTCATGGTCTAAGGAAAAGATACTTGACATTAGAAAAGCTTTAGCATACGAACTACGATCTTTGTGCTAGGCTTAGGATTGGGTCTTGTCCATCACATCATTCTCCTAATGATGTGATCCCGTTGTCAATGACATCCAATGTCCATGGTCAGGAAACCGTAACCATCTATTGATGAACGATCTAGTCAATTAGAGGCTTACTAGGGACATGGTGTTGTCTATGTATCCACACATATATCTGAGTTTCCTATCAATACAATTATACGATTATCATGAACAAGGAAATATAATAATAACTAATTTATTATTGCCTCTAGGGCATATTTCCAACAGGCTTCACCGTAAGTTTGTACAAAACTATATGCTTTGATTAACTTATCAAAGCGTATATTCCAACTCTGAGATGCTTGCACCCGTCCATAGATGGATCGCTAGAGCTTGCACATTTTGTTAGCACCTGTAGGATTGACAAAACCTTTTGGTTGCATCATATACAATTATTCTTTAGGAAAACCATTAAGGAATGCAGTTTTGACATCCATTTGCCAGATTTCATAAAATGTGGCAATTGCTAACATGATTCGGACAGACTTAAGCATCGATACGAGTGAGAAAATCTCATTGTATTCAACACCTTGAACTTGTCGAAAAACCTTTTTGCGACAAGTCGAGCTTTGTAGATAGTAACACTACTATCAACATCCGTCTTCCTCTTGAAGATCCATTTATTTTCTATGGCTTGCCGATCATCGGGCAAGTCCACCAAAGTCCACACTTTGTTCTCATACATGGATCCTATCTCAGATTTCATGGCCTCCAGCCATTTCTCGGAATCTGGGCTCATCATCGCTTCCTCATAGTTCGTAGGTTTATCATGGTCTAGTAACATGAATTTCAGAATAGGATTACCATACCACTCTGGTGTGGACCGTACTCTGGAAGACCTACGAGGTTCTGTAGTAACTTGATATGAAGTTTCATGATCATCATCATTAGCTTCCTCACTAATTGGTGTAGGAATCACTGGAACTGATTTCAGTGATGAACTACTTTTCAATTCAGGAGAAGGTACAGTTACCTCATCAAGTTCTACTTTCCTCCCACTCATTTCTTTCGAGAAAAACTCCTTCTCTAGAAAGGATCCAATTTTTAGCAACGACTATCTTGCCTTCGGATCTGTGATAGAAGGTGTACCCAACAGTTTCCTTTGGGTATTCTATGAAGATGCACTTCTCCGATTTGGGTTTGAGCTTATCAGGATGAAACTTTTTCACAGAAGCATCATAGCCCCAAACTTTAAGAAACGACAACTTGGGTTTCTTGCTAAACCATAGTTCATATGGTGTCGTCTCAACGGATTTAGATGGTGCCCTTTTAACGTGAATGCAGCTGTCTCTAATGCATAACCCCAAAGTGACAATGGTAAATCAATAAGAGACATCATAGATCGCACCATATCCAATAAAGTGCGGTTACGACATTCGGACATACCATAACGTTGTGGTGTTCCAGGTGGCATGAGCTGTGAAGCTATTCCACATTGTTTTAATTGAAGACCAAACTCGTAACTCAAATATTTGTCTCCGCGATCAGATCGCAGAAACTTTATTTTCTCGTTACGATGATTTTTCCACTTCACTCTGAAATTCTTTGAACCTTTCAATTATTTTAGACTTATGTTTCATCAAGTAGATATACCTATATCTGCTCAAATCATTTTGTGAAGGTCAGAAAATAACGATACTTGCCACGAGCATCAACACTCATTGGATCGCATACATCAGTATGTATTATTTCCAATAAGTCAGTAGCTTGTTCCATTGTTCCGGAGAACGGAGTTTTAGTCATCTTGCCAAAAAGGCACGGTTCACAAGCATCAAATGATTTATAACCAAGTGATTCCAAAAATCAATCTTTATGGAGTTTCTTCATGCGCTTTACACCGATATGAACCAAACGGCAGTGCCACAAATAAGTTGCACTATCATTATCAACTTTGCATCTTTTGGCATCAATATTACGTATATGTGTATCACTACGATCGAGATCCAACAAACTATTTTTATTGGGTGTATGACCATCGAAGGTCTTATTCATGTAAACAGAATAACAATTATTCTCTAACTTTAAATGAATAACCGTATCGCAATAAACATGATCAAATCATATTCATGCTCAACGCAAACGCCAAATAATATTTATTTAGTTTTAACACTAATCCCGAAAGTATAGGGAGTGTGCGATGATGATCATATCAATCTTGGAACTACTTCCAACACTCGTCGTCACTTCCCCTTCAACTAGTCTCTGTTTATTCTGTAACTCCTGTTTCGAGTTACTAATCTTAGCAATCGAACAAGTATCAAATACTCAGGGGTTACTATAAACACTAGTAAGGTACACATCAATAACTTGTATATCAAATATACCCTTGTTCAGTTTGCCATCCTTCTTATCCACCAAATATTCAGGGCATTTCCGCTTCCACTGACCATTTCCTTTGCAGTGTAAGCACTCAGTTTCAGGCTTTGGTCCAGCTTTGGTCTTCTTCCCGGGAGTGACAACTTGCTTGCCATTCTACTTGAAGTTTCCCTTTCTTTCCCTTTGCCCTTTTCTAGAAACTAGAGGTCTTGTCAATCATCAACACTTGATGCTCTTTCTTGATTTCTACCTTCGTCGATTTCAACATCACAAAGAGCTCGGGAATCGTTTTCGTAATCCCTTGCATACTATAGTTCATCACGAAGTTCCAGTAACTTAGTGATGGTGACTAGAGAATTCTGTCAATCACTATCTTATCTGGAAGATTAACTCCCACTTGATTCAAGCGATTGAAGTACCCAGACAATCTGAGCACATGCTCACTAGTTGAGCGATTCTCCTCCATCTTTTAGCTATAGAACTTGTTGGAGACTTTATATCTCTCAACTCGGGTATTTGCTTGAAATATCAACTTCAATTTCTGGAACATCTCATATGGTCCATGACGTTCAAAACGTCTTTGAAGTCCCGATTCTAAGCCGTTAAGCATGGTGCACTAAACTATCAAGTAGTCATCATATTGAGCTAGCCAGACGTTCATAACGTCTGCATCTGCTCCTGCAATAGGTCTGTCACCTAGCGGTGCATTAAGGACATAATTCTTCTATGCAGCAATGAGGATAAACCTCAAATCATGGATCCAATCCGCATCATTGCTACTAACATCTTTCAACACAATTTTCTCTAGGAACATATCAAAATAAACATATGAAAGCAACAAGCAAGCTATTGATCTACAACATAATTTGCAAAATACTACCAGGATTAAGTTCATGATAAATTTAAGTTCAATTAATCATATTACTTAAGAACTCCCACTTAGATAGACATCCCTCTAATCCTCTAAGTGATTACGTGATCCATATCAACTACACCATGTCCGATCATCACGTGAGATGGAGTTGTTTCAACGGTGAACATCAATATGTTGATCATATCTACTATATGATTCATGCTCGACCTTTCGGTCTCCGTGTTCCGAGGCCATATCTGTTATATGCTAGGCTCGTCAAGTTTAACCTGAGTATTCCGCGTGTGCAACTGTTTTGCACCCATTGTATTTGAACGTAGAGCCTATCACACCCGGTCATCACGTGGTGTCTCAGCACGAAGAACTTTCGCAACGGTGCATACTCAGGGAGAACACTTCTTGATAATTAGTGAGAGATCATCTTAAAATGCTACCGTCAAACAAAACAGAATAAGATGTATAACAGATAAACATCATATGCAATCAATATATGTGACATGATATGGCCATGATCATCTTGCGCCTTTGATCTCCGTCTCCAAAGTACTGTCATGATCTCTATCGTCACCGCACGACACCATGATATTCATCATCTTGATCTATATCAATGTGTCGTCACATGGTCGTCTTGCCAACTATTGCTCTTGCAACTATTGCTATCGCATAGCGATAAAGTAAAGCAATTATTTGGCACTTGCATCTTTATGCAACAAAGAGACAACCATAGGGCTTCTGCCAGTTGCCAATAACTTCAACAAAACATGATCATCTCATACAACAACTTATATCTCATCACGTCTTGACCATATCACATCACAACATGCCCTGCAAAAACAAGTTAGACATCCTCTACTTTGGTGTTGCAAATTTTACGTGGCTGCTACGGGCTGAGCAAGAACCGTTCTTACCTACACATCAAAACCACAACGATAGTTCGTCAAGTTAGTGCTGTTTTAACCTTCGCAAGGATCGGGCGTAGCCACACTCGGTTCAACTAAAGTTGGAGAAACAGACACCCGCTAGTCACCTGTGTGCAAAGCACGGCGGTAAAACCAGTCTCGCGTAAGCTTACGCGTAAGGTCGGTCCGGGCCGCTTCATCCAACAATACCGTTGAACCAAAGTGTGACATACTGGTAAGCAGTATGACTTGTATCGCCCACAACTCACTTGTGTTCTACTCATGCATATAACATCAACGCATAGAACCTAGGCTCTAATACCACTGTTGGGGAATGTAGTAATTTCAAAAATTTCCCTACGCACACGCAAGATCATGGTGATGCATAGCAACGAGAGGGGAGAGTGTTGTCCACGTACCCTCATAGACCGTAAGCGGAAGCGTTATGACAACGCGGTTGATGTAGTCGTACGTCTTCACGATCCGACCGATCCAAGTACCGAACGTACGGCACCTCCGAGTTCAGCACACGTTCAGCTCGATGATGATCCCCGGACTCCGATCTAGAAGGGTGTCGGGGATGAGTTCCGTCAGCACGACGGCGTGGTGACGATGATGTTGTTCTACCGACGCAGGGCTTCGCCTAAGCACCGCAACGATATGACCGAGGTGGAATATGGTGGAGGGGGGCACCGCACACGGCTAAGGAACGATCACGAAGATCAACTTGTGTGTCTTGGGGTGCCCCCCTTCCCCCGTATATAACGAAGGGAGGGGGGAGGTGCGGCCGGCCCCCTAGGGGTGCGCCAGGAGGAGTCCTCCTCCCACCGGGAGTAGGACTCCCCCCTTCCTTGTTGGAGTAGGAGAGAAGAAAAGAGGGGGAGAGGAGGAAGGAAAAGGGGGCTGCACCCCTTGTCCAATTCGGACCAGAGGGGGGCTGCGCACCTCCTTCCTTTCGGCCTCTCACCTCTATTGCCGTATGGCCCAATAAGGCCCATATACTCCCCGGCGAATCCCCGTAACTCTTCGGTACTCCAAAAATACCTGAATCACTCGGAACCTTTCCGAAGTCCGAATATAGTCGTCCAATATATCTATCTTTATGTCTCGACCATTTCGAGACTCCTCGTCATGTTCCCGATCTCATCCGGGACTCCGAACTCCTTCGGTACATCAAAACTCGTAAACTCATAATATAACTGTCATCGAAACCTTAAGCGTGCAGACCCTACGGGTTCGAGAACTATGTAGACATGACCGAGACACGTTTCCGGTCAATAACCCATAGCAGAACCTGGATGCTCATATTGGCTCCTACATATTCTACGAAGATCTTTATCGGTCAAACCGCATAACAACATACATTGTTCCCTTTGTCATCGGTATGTTACTTGCCCGAGATTCGATCGTCGGTATCTCAATACCTAGTTCAATCTCATTACCGGCAAGTCTATTTACTCGTTACGTAATGCATCATCCCGCAACTAACTCATCAGTCACATTGCTTGCAAGGCTTATAGTGATGTGCATTACCGAGAGGGCCCAGAGATACCTCTCCGACAATCGGAGTGACAAATCCTAATCTCGAAATACGCCAACCAAACATGTACCTTCGGAGACACCTTTAGAGCTCCTTTATAATCACCCAGTTACGTTGTGACGTTTGGTAGCACACAAAGTGTTCCTCTGGTAAACGGGAGTTGCATAATCTCATAGTCATAGGAACATGTATAAGTCATGAAGAAAGCAATAGCAACATACTAAACGATCAAGTGCTAAGCTAACGGAATGGGCCAAGTCGATCACATCATTCTCTTAATGATGTGATCCCGTTAATCAAATGACAAATCATGTCTATGGCTAGGAAACTTAACCATCTTTGATTCAACGAGCTAGTCAAGTAGAGGCATACTAGTGACACTTGTTTGTCTATGTATTCACACATGTATTATGTTTCCGGTTAATACAATTCTAGCATGAATAATAAACATTTATCATGATATAAGGAAATAAATAATAACTTTATTATTGCCTCTAGGGCATATTTCCTTCAGGAACCATTGCCAAGTGAGTGTGAGTGATAGGGGGTCCTTCCCACATGACCAAGAAACCATCGAGGATAGGCCCTCCTGGCACACAGGCTGGGGCAAAATGAGTTTGTGTGCGATCTGGCGGGGCATCGAAACCCAATTGTTTCTGTTCGTATGTACATCCCACACGGTGTATCCTAGAAAAAACATTTCCGTTCGTATGAATATCACACACAATTTTTTGTCTGGAAATGTTTGTGCAAGTTGGCCTAACGGAAACAGTTCTCTGCCAGAAGCCGTGTGTGATTGTCAGTTGATCAAACACGGCTACTTTCTAGAAATCATGCGGGTTGTTTGAGTTCATCGCCCACGGTGCTGTCTGAGTAACCGTCTGCAATAGAAAACCCCAATAAGTAGGGTAATTAGCCTATTATTGATGATCCATGTACTAATCAAATTGATATTTCTTATAAGAACACATTGGATATTTCATATCCGTATAACAGCAACCAGGATTTCATAATCGAATTACATCGGATAGCTTTGGCACTCAGTTACGGCATTACACAACAACACCAAGTTTCACATGCAACATCAAAAACCTTTGGAAAGTAGCATCATACATGGCAAATAGACAGATGAATCTCATCTGGGAAACTGCAGAAGCGGAAGGCAAATATTGAGCCTTCAGTGATGTTGAATGTCATTGCAACTTTAGGCCAGTGGCTATGGATAATTGCTCGCCTAACCTTCGTCCTCTTCAGCAAGACTTCAATATTGTACCGTGGGTGTTGAATGAATACCTTCCTCACCTCTTGACCATGCGGGTGGTTTGAGAGGTAATCATCGGTGAACTGCTTTGAAAAGTACTGAAAACAAAGATATGCAAACAAGGTAAAAGAGTTAGTACCATCCTATAGTTGACTGATGGCGCAAGGGGTAAAAACAAGGTAAAAGAGTTAGTACCATCCTATACTTGACTGATGTCTTATTCATTGTGCAAACAAAGATCTTGCTGTTATTCGTCGCAAGTTTCTTCATCCTAACAATCTTTCTAAGTTTCTTAACTTGACTGATATTCATGGACATCTCATTTCCCCGTATGCAAAATGGGTCGAACAGTGGGTCTAAGCCTCTGACAGCAGATCCTACATGTGCAAGACCAAATTGTAAGAAACCTAAATATTAGAATGATTCCTGCAACTACAGAATAATGTGCTATTAGCCAAAGGACCATGATTGAACAAACCTCGATGGTAAACTACAGTGTCTCCCATTGTTTCCCTTCGACACACATAAGGAAGATCTTGATCAGGTTAACTGAGAGTTGTCATACTATCAGTAGAATATGTATTGAGTACAACCAAATTCGATTCATTTCACATGCGTAACAATACAAAATTGTACCCACAGCAAATGAAAATCAAATTGTAGAACTGAACCAAACAGTTAAATGGACAACAGACCAAATGAACCAAAATAGTTAACTGAGCACGACATTGCAGAATAGAAACATGTACTAGAAGATAAGAGAGTTAACAAGACAAAGAATGCTTGAAAACACTACTATGAAATGTAACAATTGTTGGACCAAACTGTTAACTGAACATTACATTTCAGGGGACCAAAGTCTTAACTGAACATTACATTTCAGAGGACCAAACTGTAAACTGAACATTAGATTGCATATTAACCTTATAGAGGACAAATCACTAGAAGGAATTGGCGGTGGCCTCAAGAAAACAGCATGAACTGTATTTTAAAGTACACAACCGCGTCGCAGTGTCGACGGTAGCCTCGAAGACGAGGTGCTCCTCCAAGATCTGGCGGTCGGCACGCATGGCAGCCGTAGCGACCTCGTGCGCGCGTGCGGCCACGATTTACTTCTTTGCTGCCAGATGCTACTGAGCTTCGTGTTATACTGCGTGCAAAATGGCTATGGACGGTGCTTAATTGGAGGAGGGGGATAGTGATTTCGGCGGTAGGTGCCGCGCCCTCGGTCAGGGCATTTGGGGCAGGAAAGTAGGAGGATGGTGTGGGTGGGTGTGGATTACCTGACCATATCGACGAGGCCGTGCAACAAGAAGAAGGGTCGCCGGCGAGAGGCGACACTGCAAGAAGAAGCGTCGCCGGCAAGGAGGCGGCGCTGCAAGAAGAAGGGTAGCCAGCAAGGAGGCGGCGCTGCAAGAAGAAGGGTCACCGACGAGGAGGCTGAGCTGCCAGTAAGCAGAAGTGAAGGTTTGAACTTGGAAAGCAAGGAGGAGCAGTGGAAATGTGGCTTTTGGTGGGAGGGAGGGGCGGGGAGATAGATATTTCCGCGGTGGCAAAAAAATTTCGCTCGGCGCTGCGAGAAACTGGTGCGCAAGTGTGGTTCAAGCGGGGGCGGTGGACTAAAGATGATGAAGTTTCCTGCGTAAGCCAGACAAGAAGGTGCACCAAGATATTTTATATTGCATCCCACATGATTCATTCTAGTTAACTGTTTGTGGTATACCTGATTTTTTCATTATGTTTTTAAAGACAAAATGGTGTTACGGAGGGAAAGGATGGTGTTTGAATTGCTAGAACATTTATGTACAGTGAACATGCAACTACATGAGTATCATGTTTAAATTTGGAATTATTTCGGGTTCGTTTGGCATTTTTATGGATTAATTGAGTTTCTCGGCATTTAATGTGCATAATTCAAATTTGAACTACAAGCACATGCTCCAGTGCACCAAAGTTTGTTGAAAAATCACATGTGTGTCTTTGGTGAATTTATAGGTTCCATGCAAGAAATGGGAATGAAATTCAAACATCTGGGCGTCGTGGCTCGGTCGGGAACATTGAGAAACTTGGTTTTTAAATTCCTGGAAATTCAAAACTCTCCTGAAAATCATGAAACTTGGCATGGTGTCATTTCATGTCACAAACATGCTGTGGTAAAAAAATTGGCCGCATTTGGACAAGTTTTTGGTATAAGCTTCTTGCAAACCGGAGCTTCTCTCGAGAGGACTGGTGGTTCCCGTGGGCGGACGTGTCACCTTTGTGTTCGAAACGATATACGCTGCCTCCCCCCTATTTTTTACAGAGGCAACATAGAACTATATGAGTGTCGTGTTAAAATTTGGAATTATTCTGGGTTCGTTTGGACTTTCTTATACATTAATTGAATTTCTGGTTATTTAATATGCATAAATCAAATTTGAACTACAAGCACATGGTCCAATGCACCAAAGTTGGTTGAAAAATCACATGTGTGTCCTTGGGTGAATTTCTAGGTCCCATGCAAGAAATGGGAATGAAATTCAAACATCTGGCCGTCGTGGCTCGGCCCGAAAGATTGAAAATCTTGGTTTTTTAATTTATGTAAATCCAAAACACACCTAAAAATCATGAAAATTGGCATGGTGTCATGACATGGCACCAACATGCTGTGGTAATTTTTTTGGCCGAATTGGGACAAGCTTTGGTATAAGCTTCTTGCAAACCAGAGCTTCTCTCAAGAAGGCTCGTGGTTCCGAGAGGAACGTGTCACCTCCGTGTGCAAAACGACATACGTACACTGCCTTTCCCGCCTTAATTTTTTTTACACAGGCAGATTAGACCAAATAGAAGTATCATGCTATATTTTGGAATTATTCCGGGTTCGTTTGGCCTTTTTTATACATTAATTGAATTTTTGGTCATTTAATGTGCATAATTCAAATTTTAACGACGAGCACATGCTGTAGTGCACCAAAGTTGGTTGAAAAATCACACGTGTGTTCTTGGGTGAATTTCTAGGTCCCATGCAAGAAACGGGAATGAAATTCAAACATCTGGGCGCCGTGGCTCAGCCGAAAAGATTGCGAAACTTGGTTTTTTAATTCATATAAATCCAAAACACACCTGAAAATCATGAAACTTCGCATGGTGTCATGACATGGCACCAACATGTTGCGGTAAATTTTTTGGCCAATTGGGACAAGCTTTGGTATAAGCTTCCTGCAAACCGGAGCTTCTCTCAAGAAGGCTCGTGGTTCCGAGAGGGAACGTGTGCCAACTCCATTTGTGAAACGACATACGTACACTACCTTCTCCCGCCTTAATTTTTTTACACGGGCAGATTGGACCAAATAGAAGTATCATGCTAAATTTTGGAATTATTCTAGGTTCGTTTGGACTTTCTTATATATTAATTCTAGGCATTTAATGTGCATAATTCAAATTTGAGCTACAAGCACATGCTCCAGTGCACCAAAGTTGGTTGAAAAATCACATGTGTGTCCTTGGGTGAATTTCTAGGTCCCATGCAAGAAATGGGAATGAAATTCAAATATCTGGGCGTCGTGGCTCTACCAGAAATATTGAGAAACTTCGTTTTTTAATTCCTATAAATCCAAAACACGCCTGAAAATCATGAAACTTGGCATGGTGTCATGACATGGCACCAACATGCTGTGGTAATTTTTGGAACTTCTGTCTGCTTTGCGAAGGCGCACACATCAACAATCAACAAAGTCATTTTGGAACTTGTGTTGTCACATTACAAATCGGAAACACAACTATTTTTTTAACCGTGGGTGTTCTACTTACCAATTACATGCATCCATGCGTCCCCTTTTTTTGTTGGCTAGTAGGTGCCATGCGGGGTAGCTATTCGAGTACGGGAGGCGTGCGATCAGACCCCTACACGTGCTCTTCAGGAGAAGAGCCCTTTGACCTCTATCCGCCGTGCACCTCCCTCCCAACGTCTCCATTAATGGTGCCCGAGCCCCTGTTTCATGGCATGGCTATGTCTCACTGGACTGAGATTTAAAAGAGAAAAATGAAAATCTGAAAAGAAAGTTTTGCACGGATCTTGATGACGAATATAGGACGATGATAGTGGATAATAATTATCTTACATATTTAGGAACATAATTAAACAAAGCCACATGCAGCAACGCCCAAAATACACAAGGGAAAAATAAGATGGAAGACAACGATCTGGCTCGATGATCTCTACTTTCTTGATGTGTTGTTGCAGGCCGCCAGAACTAGTCTCCGCGGCAAGCAGCGATGAGCTCTTTCCTATCCTCAATATGCTGCTTGAGAGCATCCACATATTCCTCCACCAGCCTTTTGCGCTTCATGTGCAGCACAGCATTCTCGTCCATAAGTTTCTCGACGATGATGCTAGTCCTCTTAAACAACGCAGTGGTCTCCTCCTGCTACTCCGCACTTCCGACGATCTTCGCCCTCAGCAGGTCACACTCAGCCTGGAGCTTCCCATTGCTCTCCCTTAGTTGCCGTATGATGTCGGTAGCCTGTTCAAACGAGGCCTTCATGTTGTCCTGCAACCTCGACCAGCCGGAGATCTGATCCATCTGGCTATGGACGATCGCATGCATGTGCCCGTAAGAGTCCTCACCTGCCCGCGAGACATTTTCCCAGGCCGCCGCAGCGCGATCGGACATCTCTGGAGCTTCCGCAGCGCGGCCGCACCAGTCTGCTACATCGACGGCACGGCGGGACCTCCATGCTGCTTCGGTGGTGCAGCGGGACCTTTGTGCTGCTACGGCCATGTGGCGGGACATGTCGGCTGCTTTCGTGGCGAGGCGAGACATCTCTCGTGCTTACGCTTCCATGCTCGCCTCTCCCTGGTGGCAATCTCTCGACCCAGAACTCACGCTGGCCAAGGCATACGCAAGGGAACGATGATGAACGACTTGTTTGTTTTTGTGGATGAGGAGTTGAGGAGGAATGTGCAGTCATCTTGGAGTAGTAGTATTTATAACTGAGTACTAATACGCTCCTAAGTTGGAAACCATTTAGGTTTTGATCGATGTGAACAGGTTTGCAATTTGGAATGTGATGGGACGCGGGCTCAAAATTTATTGACAGTTCTATAATTTCTAAGTGCAGCACAATTCCCGGACGGCGTCACGTGGGCACGTTTTCTCGGCCGCATACATGGCGTTTGCACCATAGGGTGCACCCAATAGGCAATGTCAGCACACGTCTTGTTTCAAGAACCGTGCGCACTCGTTATTACCATTGTGCATGCTTCTTTCAATTAGAACGTGTGCTCGTCTAGCGCACACAAGTTGATCTGTCTAACTATTTCTGTTTGTTGTGGCTAATCGCAAATAGTTCATCTATGTGAAGTGTATGCCATCAATCGCAGACACTTTGATCTAGCTGACCGTTTCTGTTCTGTTGCCTTATCGCAAACAGTTAATCCTTCTTGAGCGTATGCCCTCAATCGCACACATCTTTATCTAGCTGCCCGTTTCTGTTGTTCCGCCTCATCACAAATAGTTAATCCGAGCGAACTGTATGCCGTATATCGCAGATGCCTTCATCTGGCTGCCTATTTCTGTTCTTCTTCCTCATCGCAAATAGTTCATTGAACCAAACCATATGCCTTGCATCACACACGCAACCAAAATCTGAACCGTGTTTGATGCATCTATGATCGCAAACATTTTGCACCTTTTTTGACGGTTCTTTTACACCATCGTTTGCGATTATTGCATCGTACACAGTTTCGTCGAAGGGTCTCTAATCGTAGCAGCATCTTGCAGTAGTGACAGAAATAATTTGAGGATATAGTAATAATGAATCTTCTCATCATGAGCAAACATGGTGGCTATATCATTCAACTTAGTAAGGTGTGCCACTAAAGTTTCAGTTTCATAACCATGGAAAGGATCAGATTCAACCAAAGTAATTAACTCTGGGTCGACCGAGAATTCATAATCCTTATCATCAACAAAGATAGGTGAAGTTGCAAACTGAGCATCACATTTCATTTTAGCATTCAAAGTCACTTCTTTATACTTGCATAACATTTTTTCAGATCGTCTCTATCCTTACAAGTAAGAATATCTCTAGTTACCTCTTCATCCATAACATAACCCTCAGGTATCTTAGCCAGTTCATATCTAGCAGAACTAGATCTAATAGGTATTCCAAGATTTTTAGTTTCAAGTACTTCATCAGTTTCGGTGATCTCATCAGTTTCAACAATTTCCTTCTCTCTAATTCTAGCAATTTGTTCATCAAGAAAATCACCTAGTGGCACATCATCATCAAGCAAGGTACTATCATCATCATGAGTAGCATTCATAGCAGACTTAGCATCATCAATGACTTGCGACATATCAGGATTAATAGCATGTGGTGGTGTTGCAAGTCTACTCAAAACAGAACATGAATTAAGTGTAGAGTGTGATGGCAGTTCCTTACCTCCCTTCGTCCTAGAGGGAACGATCTTGGTTTTAGTATCCTTCAGATTCTTCATAGTGATAAATTGATAATAATACCAAGTGACTCAAAAAATATAGCTATGTTCCCCGGCAGTGGCGCCAGAAAAAGGTCTTGATGACCCACAAGTATAGGGGATCGCAACAGTTTTCGAGGGTAAAGTATTCAACCCAAATTTATTGATTCGACACAAGGGGAGACAAAGAATATTTGCAAGTATTATCAGCTGACTTGTCAATTCAACCACACCTGGAGATTAATTATCTGCAGCAAAGTGATCGGTAGCAAAGTAGTATGATATTTTGATAGCAGTAGCAACAATAATAGTAATGGTAATAGTGATAGCAATGATTTTGTACAAGTGTAACACTAACAGTAGCAGCAGTAACTTAGCAAGAACAATATAAGAGAAATTCGTAGGCATTGGATCGGTGAATTCATTGGATGATATTCATCATATAACAGTCATAACCTAGGGCGATACGGCACTAGCTCCAGTTCATAAATATAATGTAGGCATGTATTCTGTAAATAGCCATATGTGCTTATGGAAAGAACTTGCATGCCATCTTTTGTCCTACCCTCCCGTAGTCGCGGGGTCCAATTGGAAACTAAAGGATATTAAGGCCTCCTTTAATAGAGAACCAGAACAAAGCATTAACACATAGTGAATACATGAACTCCTCAAACTACGGTCATCACTATAAAGTATCCCGACTTCTATCACTCCGGGGTTTGCGGAACATAACACATAATAGGTAACTTGCAAGATCGGATCTAGAACATAAATATAATGGTGATAACACAAAAGGTTCAGATCTGAAATCATGGCCCCCGGGGCCAAAAATGACAAGCATTAAGCACGGCAAAGTCATAGCAACATCAATCTATGAAAATAATGGATACTAGGGATCAATCCCTAACAAAACTAACTCGATTAAATGATGAATCTCATCCAACTCCTCACCGACCAGCGAGCCTATGAAGGAATTACTCACTCCCGGTGGGGAGCATCATGGAATTGGCGATGGAGAAGGGTTGGTGATGACGAAGATCAAAGATCCCACTCTCTAGAGCCCCAAAGGGACTCTAGATCTGGCCTCCCAATGAAGAACAGGAGGTGGCAGCGGCTCCGTCCCGTGAAACGCGATAATTCTTTCTCCCTGAATTTTTCTCCGAAAATTAGATTTTACAGCATCAGGGTTGAGGTCTGCAGGGCCACCAGGTGATGACAACCCACCTGGGCGCGCCAGGAGGGGGCGTGCCCTAGTGGGTCGTGCCCACCCAGGTGCCCCCACCGGTGGTTCTTGGCTCCAGAAATTCTCTTTTATTGTATAAAAAATCCTCGCAAAGTTTCGTTCCAATCCGAGAACTTTTATTTCTGCACAAAAAACAACACCATGGTAGTTCTACTGAAAACAACATTAGTCTAGGTTAGTTTCATTCAAATCAGGCAAATTAGAGTCCAAAACAAGAGGAAAAGCATTAGGAAAAGTAAATATGACGGAGATGTATCACTAAGTTAATGATAAATTAAGTTCATTTAATCAAATTACTAATGAACTCCCACTTAAATAAAAGTCCCTCAAGTTATCTAAGTGATACATGATCCAAATCAACTAACCCATGTCCGATCATCACGTGAGATGGGGCAGTCATCAATGGTGAACATATCTATGTTGATCATATCTACTATATGACTCATGTCACTACTAGGAAAAGGCCTACTAATGGCACACCTAATTTGGCCATTAATGGCGCATTAGTGGTGCGCCATTAGTGCCACACCATTAGTATATTTTACTAATGGCGCACCACTAGTGCGCCATTAGTATACCAGATACTAATGGCGCACCATGTGGTGCGCCATTAGTATACCATTCGGTGCTCCACTAGTATTCCCTCCGGGTGCGCCACTAATAACCTTACAGGTGCGCCACTAGTAATAAAGGAAGGTGCGCCACTAATAAGGGCTTAATGCGCCACTAGTAATGTATTTGGAAAACAAAAAAAAATCTAAATTTACAGAAAACAACCTATAAGGAAAAATAATTTAAAAACAAAAAATGAAATAAAATCATAATTTTTATTATAGTAAGAATATTACAATGTCTTTACAGTTTCCAATAAAAGGAAAATTGCAAGGAAATAAAAGAAAATCCTAAAACTAATCTTCTAATCTTTTCTTCTTTTTCTTCACTTTATCCCTGCAAAATGGAACAAAATAAACAGAAACACAAACAAACTATTTATAACATGTCAATACTGTCATTTTTTATGCAGAACTAGATATGAGCATATATTTCCAGAATTACATGGCGTGAATATTGTATGAGTAAGATTATAATGGAAATGAATTTTGATAGGAGCCCACTTTCGACGAGTATTTATCTCACAGAGCTAGGTAATCAGGGCGTTTACCTTTTGATAATATTATTATACTATACTACCAGTATACTACTCCACTTGGATTTTTTAGATGAGCAGATCTGAGATAGACATATGTTCAAGTGGCTATAGGTAGGCTTGAAGAATTCTCATCGGTTCAAGTGGCTACAGGTAGTCGCACAGCTGGAATATAGACTACTAGTACTATTTGAAAAGAAAACAAGAGCAAATCTGAACGTACTAGTCAGATCCGATCACATTGAGCTAGAAAGAAAATTCATCAGGAAATAGATGGCCAACGACTTACTTGCAGACGTTGAGGATCTCGTTGTGACCGGCGAAGACGCTGCGGAGCGCGTTGCAGACGGACTGCTCACAGTGATAGCTGCTGCAGATGAACTTGTTGTCCTACAGGTAGTCCAGCAGCCAGGAATTAAAGATAGGAGGGCTAGAAGTGAAAGAACTAACAATTCATGAGTAGGGCAAACATAAACATGCTCAAGTATAAGAAAAAGGAGAACACCCAATTCTATGCAACAACATAGAAAAAAAGGAATAATTTAGCTGATGCATTTGAGCTCATATGCTTTAGAAGTGGTCATACGATGTGTTTAGCATTCCCATACGATGGTGTCCTTTTTTCTTCTTCTAAGGAGCACATACTCTTTGTGGTATTGTGGTTATACTAAGTTACTAACTCACCAGCAAGCAATCTCAAACAAGTATCAGCAAAAAAAAGGGTTACTTACTAAGTCGAAGCCTGTTCTTTAATGCAGCTAAACAAACATATGTTGTGATAGGTAAAATACCCTTTAAAGCAGGACTGATTCCAGAGTCTATGATGTTCACCAATCAACGCGGTGCTCTATATCTATCACTGCGAGAACTGAAAACAGACTATCCGAAAAAAGTACTAGAACACAAGCAGCAACGTAGACGAAAAACAGGAATAGTTCAGGCAAATGCAGTTGAGCCAGTTGGCATACAATTCAACATTTGTTAAGAATCAAATTAAGGGTGTGTGGCATTTCCATATCCTGGTGTATTTATCTCTAAAGAACACTAATACTCTGTTTGGTAATATTAAGTTACTAACCGGAAGCCTCTTTTAGTGCAGCTAAACAAATACATGCTCAAATATGTTACCTATTCTCTAGAACAACGCTGATTCCAAAATAAGCAACGCAAAGCATGTACATTACCCCTAGATGGTATGACCCGAAGGTGAAAAGCACAACATTTGCGTTGACTTGGCCTCTCTGAATAGCCAACTCCTTAACCCACTCTTTCACAATCTGCATTTCAAACATGCATATTGTTCACCAGACGATAAATTACCGAAAGGTAACGCCAACTTGCATATGGCAGGAGGAAACAGCCACCTTGTCAAGCTTCCCCAACACCTCTTCTTGCCTGGCGGCCTCCTCCTTGCTCTTGTACAGACCCAGCTGGGCCAAAAGCTGCGATTTTGATCAACGAGCAAGGCTTCAATCGGCTCATCTAGTACTTGGTTGAAATAGGAAGGTAAAGAAGACCAGAATATAGGAGTTCTGTGGAGTGTTTTTTTCAGCTCACCATAGAGAATTGGTAGCTGGTAAACTTGGTTGGTGACACATATGATTGTGAAGTTGTTGGTATTTCACCAACTTTCAAGCTAAAGCTAGACCCGGGTTCTGTCTGAAGTCTGAACTGACAAGTTATAATAAGCTCAAGAATGGAGTGACTTTATTCATCCCTATCCAGTATACTCTACTAGTGCAGAAGTGAATTTGTTGTCAAAATTTACTTGGTTGTAAGCAGGAGGTGAAGAACGCCAGAATTATACAACCTGACAGCCCAAGATTCAGATGTTATATGTCGGTCATGTTGCTCAGGGAAACTTGGATCAGAAGTTCAGAACCCAAGATTCAGATGGCATGATGTAGGTGACTCCTAGCTAAATGAGAGCACGCGAGAAACGGCAGGGAGGGAGCGGGTGTTACTTAGCTCACCTGGGAAACGAAGAAGTGGACGGATGCGCGCAGGAGACGACGATACGAAGCGCTCAACTTGGCGGCGCCGGTGGGAATGGCGACCCTAGCGGCTCTGGCGCTGCTTCTGTGCATCTCCATGACCTCCATGGACGGGTGCGCCGCTGCTTAGTACAAGGTGGGCGGGCTGGACGCGTGGGGGGTGCCGCCGTCCAGCAAGCCGGACGTGTATGTGCGGTGGGCCAAGTCCGTCCCCGTCAAGCTCGGCGACGCCCTCTTCTTCCTCTACCCACCCAGCCAGGACAGCGCCGTGCAGCTCACCGCCTAGGCCTTCGCCGCCTGCGACGTGTCCGACCCGCTGCTCAAGCTGGAGGATGGCAACTCCGTCTTCAACCTCACCAAGCCCGGGCGGGCCTACTTCAGCAGCGCCGCCCCGGGGCGCTGCCGCAAGGGCCAGAAGTTCAAGCTGCGATGATACTTGTAAGAAACAGAATCATAGCCTCGGAGCGGCCAACCTGTGGCAATAATCGAATCAGAGCGGCACATCGGTTCGAACCTGCTCCAATTCCTGCGTGCTATGGAGGTCAGCCTCCAGCGGCCCGTCGAAGGACCGCATAATCGGGAAGCTAGACGAGGATCTGGAAGCCCGGCTATGGCCGTGGCGGCTGGATCTGGGGCCTTGGGGTGGCGGCTGGATCTAGGGCCTTGGGGTGGCGGGGAGCTCCTCCTCCTGCAGCTCGGCGGCCTCCACACCCCGGAGCAACGCCCTCGCCGGAAGACGTGGTCACCGGCTCTCCTCTGGATCTGATGAGGAGGGTTGGGGAAGGAGCTCACCACGGCTCCATGCCCTGGATCTGGTGTGAGTGAGGGGGAAGGGGGCTCGTCGTGGTCGGGAGGGAGAGGAATAGGCGGGCGGCCGGGGCTTCCCGATCTAGATCGAAGTCGAGGGAGGTGGGTGGGTGTGTCAGGAGGAAGGGGGAGGGGAGAGAACATGACTAGAGGGAGGGGATAAGGGGTGATAGCAATGGCGCACTGGTAGGCGTGTGCCATACGTGTAGATAGCAATGGCGCATCTCGTACTAGTGCGCCATTACTAGTTAAAACTAGTAATGGCGCACGGTGGAACAGTGCGCCATTAGTAGTTTTGCAAAAAAAGGAATAAAAAATATAATAAAAAAACAACATTAGTGGCGCACTTTCCGACAGGTGCGCCATTACTAGTTACAACTAGTAATGGCGCACTGTGTCTGGATGCGCCATTAGTATGTTTGGACAGGCGCACTAGTTCAAAAAAAAATTGATACTAATGGCGCACCTTGGGCCAGGTGCGCCATTAGTAGTTTCAACTCTAATGGTGTATCAGAAGGTGGTGCGCCATTAGTATATACTAATGGCGCACCACTTGTCTGGTGCGCCATTAGTGTCAATCCCATCTATAGCCCTTTTTCTAGTAGTGTGTTCGACATTTTCATCTCCAGTGTTCCGAGACCATATTTGTACATGCTAGGCTCGTCAAGTTTAACCCAAGTATTTCGCGTGTGTAAGTCTGGCTTACACCCATTGTATGTGAACGTAGAGTCTATCTCACTCGATCATCATGTGGTGCTTCAAAATGATGAACTTTAGCAATGGCGCATACTCGGGAAGAACACTTTTATTTTGAAATTTAGTGAAGGGATCATCTTATAATGCTACCGCCGTTCTAAGCAAAATAATATACATAAAGGATAAACATCAGATGCAATCAATACATGTGACATGATATGGCCATCATCATCTTGTGCTTTTGATATCCATCTCCAAAGCATCGTCTTGATCTCCATCGTCATCGGCTTGACACCTTGATCTCCATCGTTGCGTCATGGTCGTCTCGCCAACTATTGCTTCTACAACTATTGCTAACACATAGCGATAAAGTAAAGCAATGACATGGGCTTGCATTTCATACAATAATGAGACAACCATAAGGCTCATGCTAGTTGTCGATAAATTACAAAACATGATCATCTCATACAATAAAGTATATCACATCATGTCTTGACCATATCACATCACAACATAGCCTGCAAAAACAAGTTAGCTGTCATCTACTTTGTTGTTGCAAGTATTACGTGGCTGCTACAGGTTTCTAGCTAGAACCGTTCTTACCTATGGCAAAAACCATAATGGTGATTTATCAAGTTTGCTATTTTAACCTTCTTCAAGGACTAGCTGCAGTCAAATTAAATTCAACTAAAGTAGGAGAAACAGACACCCGCTAGCCACCTTTATGCAAAACTAGTTACATGTCAATCGGTGGAACCGGTCTCATGTGCGTGGACATGTAAGGTTGGTCTAGGCCGGTTCATCCCACAATGCCGCCGAATCAAAATAAGACGTTGGTGGTAAGCAGTGTGAACATCACCGCCCACGACTTATTTGTGTTCTACTCGTGCATATCATCTATGCATAGACCTGGCTCTGATGCCACTGTTGGGAACGTTGCATGAAAACAAATAATTTCTATGCACATGCAAGATCTATCCATGGAGATGCATAGCAACGAGAAGGGGAGTCTGTCTATGTACCCTCGTAGACCGTAAGCGGAAGCATTTAGTAACGTGGTTGATGTAGATGAACTTCTTCGCGCTCCAACCGATCAAGTATTGAATGTACGGCACCTCCGAATCCTACTTGGGGTCTTCCCCCAAGTGGCACCCCTTCCTTATTAGGAGTGTGGGAGGAAGGAAGGAGGAGGTGGCACCCCGCCTTACCTTTCTCTCCTGAGGAGGGAAAGGTAGGAGGGGTCACCCCTCCTCCTTTCCTTCCCCTAGGGCTAGCCAGCCAAGGGAAGGGGCGCACCAGCCCCTTTGTGGGTTGTCTATCCCCTCCTTTGGCCAATAAGGCCCATAACTTCCCGGGGGGGTGCCCAGAACCTCTTTCGGTGACCCGATTTCTTCCCAGTATGTCCCGAAACACTTCTGGTGTCCAAATACCATCGTCCTATAACCCCTCGACCATTTAGAGACTCCTTGTCATGTTTGTGATCTCCCGGGACTCTAAATAACATTCGGTCACCAAATCGTATAAAACTATATCGTCAACGAACGTTAAGCGTGCGGACCCTATGGGTTCGAGAACTATGTAGACATTGGGGACACCTTTCCGGTCAATAACCAATAGCGGAACCTGGATGACCATATTGGTTCCTACATATTCTACGAAGATCTTTATCGGTCGAACCGATATGACAACATACGTAATTCCTTTTGTCCATCGGTATGTTACTTGCCCGAGATTCGATCATCGGTATCTTCATACCTTCAATCTTGTTACCGACAAGTCTCTTTACTCGTTCCGTAATACATCACCTTGCAACTAACTCCTTGGTCATTTGCTTGCAAGTTTATGATGTGTATTACCGAGAGGGCCCAGAGATACCTATCCGATACTCAGAGTGACTCAACAAACACCTTCGGAGATACCTGTAGAGCATCTTTATAATCACCAAATTACATTGTGACGTTTGATAGCACACAAGGCATTCCTCTCGGTATCTAGGAGTTGCATAATCTCATAGTCGAAGGAATATGTATTTGACATGAAGAAAGCAATAGAAATAAACTGAACGATCAATATGCTAAGCTAACAGATCGGTCTTGTCCATCACATCATTCTCCTAATGATGTGATCCCATTATCAAATGACAACACATGTCTATGGTTAGGAAACTTTGACCATCTTTAGTCAACGAGCTAGTCTAGTAGAGGCTTATTAGGCACACGGTATTTGTTTATGTATTCACACATGTATTTAAGTTTCTGATCAATACAATTCTAGCATGAATAATAAACCTTTATCATGAATAAGGAAATATAAAATAAATACTTTATTATTGCCTCTAGGGCATATTTCCTTCATATTGGGCTAGGAGAGGCATCTAAAACTTTTTTTTTAAAAGGGCCAAGACCTCCACTATACATAAGTTAGAGGGGGAAGAGGGGGCAGACACCATTTTTTTAGACAATGTCGCGAAGCTTTATTCAAAGCACCATAGTGTTTATAGGGATGAAATGAATACCGTCATGCCGTCCAAATCAGACATGGCAACCAAGCCCTAACCGCAAGGCATGCTTCGCAGCCACCAAGGAGAGAAGGCCCTCCTTGGGGCACCAGGCAAGGGGGGGGGGGGGAGGGTCCCCCCCCCTCTCCAATTCGGACTCCCCCTATGTATGGGGGTGCCTCCTCCATTTGGGTCCTTATGGCCCAAGTTTCCTTCCAACACTTGGCCTTTTAAGACATGTTGATATTAAATTAAATATAAAAGCCCTCTAACAATTACTAGAGCATATTATATATAATTTAACAGCCCTGGAAACATTTTTCACCTATATATTAATTATCAGTAATACCTGGTACTACCCGATACTCTATGAACCCCTTTTGATGACCCCAAAACGCTTCTGGTTCCTCTTTTAATTATTCCGAATATCAACAAAACTATTTCACAAATAAATACTTGATACTCTTGTCCTACTAACACTCAGCAGATCATGATTACCTTAAGCTTGTGACCCTGTAGGTTCGATAAACCATAGACATGAATGAAACCCCTTTGTTCAATGACCAATAGCGGAACCGTGGACGTCCATATTGATCCCTATGATTACACGAATGACATTTGAGTGAGCCTTTGGTTATCATATGATGTTCCCTTTGCTTCGTGATACTTGCTACTTGTAAACTGCATTCGGATTTCCCCCGAAGAGAAGGGGAGATGCAATATGATAAAGATAACTATTTCCCTCAGTGAGAACCAAGGTTATCAATCAATAGGAGAACCACACAAATGCCCGTCTTTGGTACCTACACACACAAAAGCAAATACTTGCACCCAGCACAGGCAAGTGGGTTTTCAATCCCCTTGAACTCGTTACTTGCAAGGATAATTCTGATAGTGATAGAAAGATAAATAATTGAGAAACAAAATAAAAGTAAATAAATTGCAGCAAGGTATTTGGGGTTTTTATAATATGTAAAAGTAGACCCGGGGGCCATAATACAAATACGTGTCTTATCCCCTTCTGTCACTGGGATATAGAGACCCACAAGATTGAACCCAATACAAAGAACCTCTCCCAGTGAAGATAAATCAATCTAGTTGGTCAAACAAACAGATAGGTCAGACAAAAATACAAAGCTATAATAATCATGCATAATAAAGTTCAGAGAAGACTCAATTACTTTCAATGAACTAGAACAATGCCAATGCGTTGCAACAGGACATAAATATTCTAATATGTTAGTTTGGATTTACCTGCCAATAATATGTGATTGTGTAAATAAATGTTCATCAAATTCTTCCCATGATTTATCGAACAAAAGTTTTCTATGTGAATTAAATTGGAATTGTTATAGAAGGTAAGTAAATCGAGGTGATTGATTATCATACGGGGAAGGTTGGACGAAGGGGTGGTAGAAAGAAACAAGAAACGGGAACGTTACATTATTTTTAAGTAGTACAGATAATTTGATCATAAACCCACAATTCATTGGATCCCAACAAACACACTGCAAAAGAAGATTACATTAGATAGAACTCCAAGAAGATCAGGGAGAACATTGTATTGAAGATCAAAGAGAGAGAAGAAGCCATCTAGCTATTAGTTGTGGACCCGTAGGTCTATGGTAAACTACTCCCGCATCATCGTAAGGTAGCAAGGATGATGTAGAATCCCTCCTTGATCGATCCCCACTCCAGCAGAGTACCGGAAAAGGCCTCCAGATGGGATCATGGAAGAACAGAAACTTGGGGCGGCGAAGAAGTGTTTCAGGTGGCTCTCTGGGGGTTTCCCAATATTTCAGAATTTATAGAAGTGGAATTAGGTCAGATAGAGCCTCATGGGGCCCATAAGGTAACAGAGCGCGCCCTGCTGCATTGTCATCCCCTCGTTCGTCCTTTGGTCTTCTCCCGAAGCTTCTAGGGTCTCTTTTGTTTGGAAAAAATCGTCAAAAAGTTTCCAACATTTGGACTCCATTTGGCACTGATTTTCTAGAAAACCAAAAAAGATGAAAAAAACAAAACATCTGACACCAGGCACTGGGTTAATAGTTTAGTACCCAAAAATGATATAAAATAACATAAAAATGCATATAAAGTATCCAAGGTTGATAACATAATAGCATGAAACAAGAAAAAATTATAGATATGTTGGAGACGTATCAATACTTTACAAGACCCGAGGTGAGATATATCGATACCCTCTTGATTCATACACATGCTCACTATAGCGGTCTCCTCGTTGTCGTTTTGTTCTTCTTTCTCATTGCTGTGTTCCAACATCCCCGTGAAATATTCACATGTGTCTGGCCAGACGATGATGGATGTCGCCACACTGAGAGGGCCCTAAGAATATCTCTCCATCGTCGGAGGAGCAAATTCCACTCTCGAGTTATCGTGCTCTTTGTTAAACTTTCTAATGAACCTGTAAGTTGTCGTTATGATCGCCAAGTTACTCAAGACGTTTGAGCAACCCCAAATCTCATAGTACGGTAAGAAGTTACTATGATACTCTCATGGTATAAGAAAGTAAAATCACAAGTTAACACTCCATGTTATAGCAATTGAATTATGACGATGTTAACTCAAAGTATAACAAACAGGTTTGGGTCGATTCAATACGATCATTCTTCTAATGTCATACTCTCAAGGTTGTTTTGAGACTATCTTACACTTAACGATATCTCAAGATCTGGAAAAGTGATCACCCACAATACTTGAGCTAGTCATAGTGGCGGGACTAGGAATCTTATTTTGTTGTTTATCGTTCTACACATGCATATGAGTTTTCCACTTAATCGCATATTCAGCCGTTATAGCATAGAATATAAACTCTAAATCATGAACATGGAAATATAATAATATAATATTATTGCCTCTAGGGCATACTTTCCTATAGTAGTGATAGCCTTTCCTGGCGTAATGATGCAACGAAGGGAGGTGGCGGGGCTGGAAAGAATGTGAAAAAGGGAGAGGAAGTTACTAGCCCGTCAAAGTTGTTGACGAATAGAAAGAGAGATTGAAATCCAAAGAAGCTTGACATGAGAGAAGGACAAAAGAATATTCAACCTCAGGATGGATCAACTGGAAATGGAACCATGGTGTCGTTGGGGGTACTAATGATGGTGCAAAAAAGAGCATGGATTTGGGCAGGCTGGTACAATAGGGGGAGGCCCAGGCTGATCTGGGTGCGATGCGGAACGAGGAAGAGAATAAGGGTGCTAGTGCACCTTTAGGCAGAGGAAAGAATATGCAAGGGAAGAAGTACAAGAGGATCAGAAGGGATGGGGAATGGGAGGTTCCATGGGCGGTGGAATAGGAGGTGCCATGGGAGGAATGTGAGGTGCCATGGAAGGAATGGATGGAGGAATTGGAGGTGCCACGGGTGGAATCAGAGGAGGAATTGGAGGTGCCATGGGTGGAGTTGGACGAGAAATGGGAGGTGGAATGGGAGATGCCATGTGTGGTGGAGTGTGCAACAACATGGGAGGTGGCTTCGGTGGCAACATGGATGATGGCTTCGGTGGCATGGGAGGTGGCTTTGGCGGAAAGAGGGATGACTTGGGAGGTGGCTTCAGCGGAAACATGAATGGCATGGGAGGTGACTTTGGTGGCAACATGAACGGCGTGGGAGATGCCTTCGGTGCCAACATGAGTGGCATGAGAGATGGATTCGGTGGCAACACGAGTGGCATTGAAGTGATTTTGGTGGAAGTCGCGACATCGATACTTCAACGCACGAAAAGTAAAAAAACAAGCCATTGATGATGATGCCACCGTTCACAATGTGACTAATGACAGAGAGGACAAAAATTGAGTGCTATGTTTGATATAATATTTATGTGTATTTTAATTTGTTGGACCAAGAACTTACATTGATACGATGTGTTTTTGGTTGTGGGATTTCAAACTTTCATTGATATGATGCACTTTTGGTTCTAAAAATATAAAAATATTGCTCTATATGATGATGATTTTGATTTTGAAATGCGGCTTTATAGTGGCTGTAGTGCGGCTGTAACAAGCCACACGGTTGTCGGCTGGTTTACATTTTCACATATGCATCGTCTATTGAAGTTGGAGTTTTACATCGTCAAATATACATTATCTGTTGGAGTTGGCTCCTTTTTAAAGATGTAAAAAACATTTTATTAATGATGTCAATTATACAACATCTATTTTTACACCTTCAAATTTGCATCATTTATTGCTCTTAGGCCAACTCCAACGCTATACCCCATTCGGACATCCGTTTTGTCCAAAATTTGTCTGTTTGGGGTGGGAATAGGGTGGCCGATGTCCGTGTCGGGCCGCCCGGCATTGAGGCACCCAATGTGTGATCCCAACTGCAACTCGTCCACGGTGGACATTGGGGAAAAACATATCCAAAAGCTAAATAAGGCATTTTAACATAGCTAAAGAAAACTCAAAAACATACTTAAAAGTCCGGCATCCTCACGGCCCAACCACAACACATAGTTTAATTAACATAGAACAAAAAATTCAAAAGATAATGCAGCCGCCCCATGTGCCACAGAACACCTCGCCATCATCGCTGCTATCGTCGCAGCCGCCATCTTCAGGCGCCACCATCCTCGTTGTTGTTCGTCAGGTCGATATAGGGTGGGGGCGTCCAGAGGTGCGCTGGCGGCCCCCGGATTGGACCAGGGGCATACTATGCAGGCGGCGGTGCTGGGGGTGGCGAGAATGATGCCCATGCACAGTCCTCTGTGGGCTCCTCCTTGACGTCCAGCTCCACGACGTACATGTCCCCGGAGGCCGAGAGGTCAAGCATGTATTGCAGCCCCTGCCACTCCTCCTGATGGCGCTTGTACTTCCTCTCAGAGTCCTCCATGACGGCATCCAGGAGCCGCTCCTTGATGACCCAAAAGTATAGGGGATCTATCATAGTCCTCTTGATAAGTAAGAGTGTCGAACCCAACGAGGAGCAGAAGGAAACGCCAAGCGGTTTTTAGTAAGGTATTCTCTGCAAGCACTAAAATTATCGGTAATAGGTAGCTTGATGATAAGATAATTCGTAATGGTAACAAGTAACAAGTGTAACTGAGGTGCAGCAAGGTGGCCCAATCCTTTTTCTAGTAAAGGATAAGCCTGGACGAACTCTTATATAAAGCAAAGCGCTCCCGAGGACACATGGGAATTACTGTCAAGTTAGTTTTCATCCTGCTCATATGATTCGCATTCGTTACTTTGATAATTTGATATGTGGGTGGACCGGTGCTTGGGTGCTGTCCTTACTTGGACAAGCCTCCCACTTATGATTAACCCCTCTCGCAAGCATCCACAATTACTAAAGAAGAATTAAGATAAATCTAGCCATAGCATGAAACGCGTGGATCCAAATCAGCCCCTTACGAAGCAACGTTTAAACTAGGGTTTAAGATTCTGTCACTATAGCAACCCATCACCTACTTATTACTTTCCAATGCCTTCCCCTAGGCCCAAACCATGGTGAAGTGTCATGTAGTCGACATTCACATAACACCACTAGAGGAAAGACAACATACATCTCATCAAAATATCGAATGAATACCAAATTCATAGGATAACTTATAACAAGACCCATGTCCTCAGGAACAAACGTAACTACTCACGAAGCATGCTCATGTTCAAGATTAGAGGGGTAATAAATATCATTAAAGATCTGAACATATGATCTTCCACCAAATAAACCAACTAGCATCAACTACAAGGAGTAATCAACACTACTAGCAACCTACAGGTACCAATATGAGCTTTTGAGGCAAAGATTGAATACAAGAGATGAACTAGGGTTTGAGAGGAGATGGTGTTGGTGAAGATTTTGATGAAGATTGATCCTCCCACAATGAGAGTATCGTTGGTGATGACGATGGCTTTGATTTCCCCTTCCAGGAGGGAAGTTTCTCCGGCGGAATCGCTTTGCCGGAGCTCTAGATTGCTCCTGCCCAGGTTCCGCCTCGAGACGGTGGCGCTTCATCCCTAAAGTTGTCACCTTATTTATTTTTTCTAGGTAAAAACCCTCCATATAGAAGAAGATGGGCACCGGACGATGGCCAGGGGGCCCACAAGCCCTGGGGGTGCGCCTTGGGGGGTAGGGCGCGTCTCCCAGGCTTGTGGCCACTTGGTGGGTCCCCTTCTATAGTTTCTTCGCCCATTATTTTTTATTTATTCCAAATTAATTATCCGTAAAGTTTCAGAACATTTGGAGTTGTGTAGAATAGGTATCTCAGATTTGGTCCTTTCTGGCCCAGAATTCTAGCTGTCCGCATTCTCCCTCTTCATGTAAATCCTGTAAAATTAAAGAGAAAAGGCATAAGTATTGTACCATAACGTGAAATAACAGTCTATAATGGAATAAATATCAACTTAAAAACATGATGCAAAATGGATGTATCAACTCCCCCCAAGCTGTTGAGGAACGTTTCATGGAAAACAAAAATATTCTACGCACACGCAAGATCTATCCAAGGAGATGCATAGCTACGAGAGGGGAAGAGTGTCACAGCCCTAGAATTTGTTGTAATTAGTTGCATCAGTGAGCATCATGCATCTTGTTTAATTCCAAGAAGTTGAACTCAGGAAATTTGAAAGCCTCAAAATTTTAATTAAAAGAAGGGCAAAGAATCCTAAAAATTGCATTCAATGAACCCAAAATGCTCTTCATTAATGTTTAATATTTTTGGCAATGGTCTTGATCCAAACCAAAAATATTGAACATTTTTAAAGAATAATTTGGGCACTGATTTTAAATCATATAGTATTTTGAATTTGAATTTCTATTCATATAACTAGAATATATCTTCAAATGCTCCTGAAATAATTTATGGGCATGTGGCTAGGTCCATATCTGCAACATAAAATATTTTAGAAAGATTTGGCATGAGTTTGAATTCTATTTTGAATTTAAACAGTGGCACATAAATAAATAAAAGAAAAGAAAAGAGAAAAGTAAAACATAGTAGAACTCACCTGACTTACCTAGCCCAGTGGAGAAGGCGGCCCAGCCCACCAGGGGCATGCCTGTCTTCTTCCTCGTACCAGCGCACGAAGAAGATCGATGGCGAGCGCCAACCTCGCGCTTGGCCACCTCCTGCCTGGTTGCCTCCCTCCCCGACCCTCTGGACAACGCCACGCACTCCTCCTCGACCCCTTGCACCTCTTCCCTCTCTCCCTCGTCCCCATCTCCTCCCCTGGATCCCCCCTATCTCTCAACTGAACGCATCACCGCCGCTCACTGTTGTCACAGCCGTCGGCCCTCCCTCGCCCATCCAACGTGCTCAAGAGCTCCGCCACGCCATCCCCGTCAACTCCACTGAGCCATGTGAGCTGGGAAGCACCACAACACCCTCGACATCATCGTCTTCTACCTTGGGCCACCGAGATCGCCGGCGCTGGTCCGCGCCACCCGGGTCGTCCCCAGCCCCGCCATCTGCACCCTTCACCTCGCCGTGAGCCCTAGTCACTTCCCCCCCTCTCCCCTCGTCATCCGCACATTGTAGTGCAGTACCCCTCGAGCTGTCGCGCCGTCGTCTGCCATGGCTGGCAGGCCCGTGCTCCTGAGCTCTTTCGCTGGCAGTCGAGCATAGCAACGCGCTCAGCGTGTCTCCAGGAGCTCAAAAGCCCAATCTCTGCTCCTAACGTGCTATGTGGCGTCGACTCGGTCGATGCTCGAACTCCGGATGCTGCTAGGAACTCGTTTCCGGCGAGCTCCAGTCACCCCAGCTGCTGCCGCTTGTTGCAATGGATGTGCGTGAGTCCCGTCGTCCCGTAGCTGCAAACCAAGCTCAAAACCATCGCCCGTAGCTCAGTCCCGAGCAGACTCCGCTTCGGCTTGAGGTCGCACCGGCCAAACTCCGATGTGGCGATGTGGCGACGTAATTAGTGCTAATCCCTGCTAGCTAGACCACCCATAGACATTGACAGCAGGCCCCACAGCAGGTCAAAGTGTGGGCCAACATAGGATTAACCAGGATTAGCCATTGTGCCACTGACGTATGGGTCCCGGCCGTCAGGTTCGACCTGGCATGGTCAGTTGACCGCTGACGTCACGGTGATGCAATGCTGACACATTAAATGTTTTCTGGGATTTTAAATGAATCATAAATGATTCATTTATTTCAGAAAATATCCAAAACTTCTAAAATTCATAGAAAATAATCTATAACTCCAATGAAAATAATTTTGTATATGAAAAATTATCAGAAAAATCCAAAGAATCTGTTTATAGCATTTTCATGGATGTTTGAACAACTTAAAGTTCCTGTATAAGACAATTTGAATTAATGGCATTTGAAATGCCTTACGTGGAGTTTGAATTTGAATCTTGTGTTCAAACCAACTCCATTTAAATTGTTGCTAGCTGTATTAGCTCAAATCACAACATATTGCCATGTCATCATCATGCATCATATTGTGGCATTGCATTGATTGTGTTCTTTCTGTGTTTGCCGGTATTTGTCCCCTCTCAGTGGACTTAGTTTCGACGATGAGTTCGATGACGCGACGAAGATTATTACTATCTTCAGAAGTGCCAGGCAAGCAAACCCCCATTGAGCATTCCGATACAATCCCACTCTCTCGCTCTTGCTCTCTTTTACTGCATTAGGACAACAACGATTCAACTATTACATGTTGCGGTAGTTGAACCCCTTTCCTCTGCATGACATGTCTTTGCCACAGTAATTAGTAAAAACCCACTAGCATGAGTAGGAATTGTTTGAGCCACGATGTGCCTACTCATTCATGCTTGCTTGTTATGCCTGCTATGCTTAGAGTTGTGTCGGGTGTGAGTCATCTGGGATGAATTGGAGTGGTGATGAACATGTCCTACTATTGAGAGATAAGTGTGTGAACACATTTGGTAAAGGTAGCGACGTGAGGCCATGTAGGAGTACATGGTGGGTTGTCTCATTGGAACCATCCCTAGGACCTGAGTTCTGTTTGTGTGATTCAAGATCAGCTACTACCACATGTTGTGCCCGAAACCAATGGACCCTCTCGACTAATTAATTACCCTATCCTCTGTCTAGGAGTTGCAAGTAGTTTCTGGTGTTTGTAGTATGTTGGAGGCCGCGCGCAGCGCTGACCCTAGGGTTGGGCTGTGATGCGGTAGGCACATGGCCCGGTGTACCGAGTCACCCGTTTGGTGACTTGTGAACCCTGCACACATCGTTTGGGTCGTGGATGAAACCCTGGTCAGATCTCCCTGCGGATGGAACTCGAATAGGCAATAAACCTGGACTAGAGACTTGTGTGGTTAGTCAGGTCATGGCTGACACCCTCGCTGGGCTTCCTCTTGAAGGTTTTCGAGTACATGTCGTGTAAGCGGTGATAAGTGGTGAAAGCGTGTGTGAAGAAGTACACCCCTGCAAGGTTATAAAACTATTTGAATAGCCACGTATGCGGTAATGGACTACTTGGTTGCTTATGCAGTTCATAGAGAAGTTAATGGTTACCCATAAAAGTCTCAAGACAAGTGTGAGTGCTATGGATGGCCTTCTCGTAGGGAGACGGGAGAGAATCCATAGTGGTGTATTTGAAGGAAATATGCCCTAGAGGCAATAATAAAGTTGTTATTTATATTTCCTTATATCAAGATAAATTTTTATTATTCATGCTAGAATTGTATTAACCAGAAACTTAGTACATGTGTGAATACATAGACAAAACAGAGTGTCCCTAGATTGCCTCTACTTGACTAGCTCGTTAGTCAAAGATGGTTATGTTTCCCGACCATACACATATGTTGTCATTTGATGAACAAGATCACATCATTAGAGAATGATGTGATGGAAAAGACCCATCCGTTAGCTTAGCATAATGATCGTTAAGTTTCATTGCTATTACTTTCTTCATGACTTATACATGTTCCTCTGACTATGAGATTATGCAACTCCCGAATACCGGAGGAACACCTTGTGTGCTATCAAACGTCACAATGTAACTGGGTCATTATAAAGATGCTCTACAGGTGTCTCCGAAGGTGTCTGTTGGGTTGGCATAGATCAAGATTAGGATTTGTCACTCCGTGTATCGGAGAGGTATCTCTGGGCCCTCTCGGTAATGCACATCACTATAAGCCTTGCAAGAAATGTGACTAATAAGTTAGTTATGGGATGATGCATTACGGAACGAGTAAATAGACTTGCCAATAACGAGATTGAACTAGGTATGAAGATACTGACGACTGAAACTCGGGCAAGTAGCATATTGATGACAAAGGGAAGAACTTATATTGTTATGCTGTTTGACCGATAAAGATATTCTACTATGTAGGAACCAATATGAGCATCTAGGTTCAACTATTGGTTGCTGATCGGATATGTGTCTCAATCATGTCTACATAGTTCTCGAACCCGTAGGGTCCGCATGCTTAACGTTTGAGGACGATTTGTATTATGAGTTACGTTTTTTGGTGATCGAAGTTTGTTCGGAATCCTGGATGAGATCACGGACATGACGAGGAGTCTCGAAATGCTTTAGAGGTAAAAATTATATATTGGAAGGTTATGTTCGGACACCGGAATAGTTTTGGAGAGTTTCGGACATTTTTCGGAGTACCGGGAGGTTACCGGAACCCCCGGAAAAGTTAATGGGCCTACATGGGCCTTAGTGGAGAGAGGAGGCAGCGACCAGGAGGTGGCGCCCCCCCAAGCCCAATCTGAATTGTACAAGGGGTGGGGGCGCGGCCCCCCTTTTCCTTCTCCCTCTCCACTTCTTTCCCTCTTTCCCACTCTGGAAAAGGAAGGGGGAATCCTACTAGGACTAGGGAGTCCTAGTAGGACTCCCTACACTTGGCATGCCCCTTCGCCAGCCGCCTCCTCCCCTCCTCCTTTATATACGGGGGCAGGGGGGCACGCCATGGACACAACATTGTCTTAGCCGTGTGCGGTGCCCCCCTCCATCGTTTGCTCCTCTCATAGTATCATCGTAGTGCTTAGGCGAAGCCCTGCGCGGATCACATGATCAACACCATCATCACGCCGTCGTGCTGACGAAACTCTCCCTCAACCCTTTGCTGGATCAAGAGCTCGGGGGACGTCATCAAGCTGAACATGTGTTGAACACGGAGGTGCCCTACGTTTGGTACTTGGATCGGTTGGGTCATGAAGACATTCGACTACATCAACCACGTTAAACTAACACTTCCGCTTTCGGTCTACGAGGGTACGTGGACACACTCTCCCCTCTCGTTGATATGCATCTCCTAGATAGATCTTGCATGATCATAGGAATTTTTTTGAAATTGCATGCTACATTCCCCAACAGTGGTATCAGAGCCAGGTCTATGTGTAGCTGATATGTATGAGTAGAACACAAAGAGTTGTGGGCGATAATAGTCATACTGCTTACCACCAACGTCTTACGTTGATTCGGCGGTATTGTTAGATGAAGCGGCCCGGACCGACATTACATGACCGCATTCATGAGACTAGTTCTACTGACGTGCTTTGCACACAGGTGGCTGGTGGGTGTCTGTTTCTCCAAATTTAGTTGAATCGAGTTTGACTACGGTCGGTCCTTGTTGAACGTTGAAACAACACACTTGACAAAAAATCCTTGTGGTTTTGATGCGTAGGTAAGAATGGTTCTTGCATGATGTGATATAAACTGTTGTATGAGATGATCATGTTTTGTAAGAAAGTTATCGGCAACTGGCAGGAGCCATATGGTTGTAGCTTTATTGTATGAAATACAATCGTCATGTAATTGCTTTACTTTATCACTAAGCAGTAGCGATAGTCGTAGAAGCAATAGTTGGCGAGACGACAACGATGCTACGATGGAGATCAAGGTGTCAAGCCGGTGACGATGGAGATCATGACAGTGCTTTGGAGATGGAGATCAAAGGCACAAGAGATGATGGCCATATCATGTCACATATTTTGATTGCATGTGATGTTTATCTTTTATGCATCTTATTTTGCTTAGTATGGCTGTTAGCATTATAAGATGATACCTCACTAATTTCAAGGTATAAGTGTTCTCCCTGAGTATGCACCATTTCTACAATTCGTCGTGCCGAGACACCACGTGATGATCGGGTGTGATAAGCTCTATGTTCACATACAACGGGTGCAAGCCAGTTTTGCACATGCAGAATACTCGGGTTAAACTTGACGAGCCTAGCATATGCAAATATGGCCTCGGAACACTGAGACCGAAAGGTCGAACGTGAATCATATTGTAGATATGATCAACATAGAGATGTTCACCATTGAAAACTGCTCCATCTCACGTGATGATCAGACGTGGTTTAGTTGATATGGATCATGTGATCATTTAGATGACTAGAGGGATGTCTATCTAATTGGGAGTTCTTGAGTAATATGATTAATTGAACTTAATTTATCATGAACTTAGTCCTGATAGTTTTTGCACATCTATTTTGTTGTGGATCAATGGCCCATGCTACCGTTCCCTTGAATTTTAATGTGTTCCTAGAGAAAGCTAAGTTGATAGATGATGGTAGCAACTACATTGACTGGGTCTGTAACTTGAGGATTATTCTCATTGCTGCACAGAAGAATTATGTCCTGGAAGCACCACTAGGTTCAAGGCCTGCTGCAGGAGCAACTGCGGACATTATGAACGTTTGGCAGACTAAAGCTGATGAGTACTCGATAGTTCAGTGTGCCATGCTTTACGGCTTAGAATCGGACTTCAACAATGTTTTGAACGTCATGGAGCATATGAGATGTTCCAAGAGTTGAAGTTAATATTTCAAGCAAATGCCCGAGTTGAGAGATATGAACTCTCCAACAAGTTCTATGCTGCAAGATGGAGGAGAATAGTTCTGTCAGTGAACACATACTCAGAATGTCTGGGTACCATAACCACTTGACTTAGCTGGGACTTAATCTTCCTGATGATAGTGTCATTGATAGAGTTCTTCAATCACTACCACCTACCCTCTTGCGGCATATCGCCTGGCGAGGGGTTGCCAGTCAAGACTTCAAGAACAGTCCTCTGTGCTTCGGGCGAGAGCTCCGACTCCTGAAGCCTCATGCGATCCTGGTCACCGGTTAGGGCCCACATCGGCCAGGAATGGCGCTAGAGAGGGGCAATGTGACACCGGCGGAACTCCTTCACTACCCGGGGCGCAGTCACGCCGAGATCTCTCAACCTCTTCATCCGGATCCAAACAAAGGAATGGTGAGGGCTCACGAGCCTCTCGTGGCCCCAGCTGGGGTTGGAGACAGCGGGCAACAATGGAGGCGAGAGCAGGGGGATGAGCACTCCGACATACACATACACCCACCACATCCGGAATCCGCTCATGGACGGCGGGAGATCAAAATCAATCCCCGAGGCGGCTGTCTTTGCCACAGCCTGGTGTCAGATATCGGGTTCCGGCAAAACCCTTAAGGTTCGAACTCTGGGGTGCACACGAAGATCTTCTCCCTACGGATCCACGCCCCAAAGCCTCGTCGTGAATCTAAGCTACACGATGAATGACACAGAAGATACAAGGTTTATACTTGTTCGGGCCACCGTTGTGGTGTAATACCGTAATCTAGTGTGTGGTGTGGTGGATTGCCTCTGGGGCTGATGATGAATAGTATAGAGGAAGAACAACCTTGCGAGGGGTGTTCTTGTGGTGGTGTGTTTGGAGAAGAATGGCTCTGTCTCTCTTGGCTATAGGTGAGATCCAGATGCCTTCTACTGTGGTGGCTATCTCTAGTTATAGGGGCCCTGGTCCTCATCCCAAATATTGAGTGGGAAGGGAGCCAACAACGGCCATTTTGAACGGGGATAACTAGTACAAGTTATCCTGACTAAAGTTGGTCTTCGACTGCCAAAGGCACTGGTGATGACACCGTCTTGGGCTCCACGGTGACCCCGTCCTGCCATCCTGCTGGTCTTGGTCTCGTCGCACCGATAAGGAAACATTTGCTTGATGCCTCGGTACTCCGCGCCTGCGCTTGCCCCCTTTGCACCAAAGAGAAACGAGGACACTCCGCTGGCTGGCGCCCGCCTGGCGCCCGCCTAGTCTCGATCGTCATGGCTTGTGTCACGAGCACCTCGCGAGGTACTCCTTGCCTTAATCTCTCCGCCTCCTCGCAAGCCTGCCTAGTGAGGCCGCCCCTGAGGAAGCCTTCCGTCGTCCACCCCGCGAGGCTTGGCAACTCGCGAGGGTCTTGAGCTTGGGTTGATGAAGACGGGCCGTACTAGGCCACTGCTTGAGCCACGCCGCAGGCCACAGGCAGGCAAGTCTGGGGACCCCCATTCCCAGAACACCGACAGTAGCCCCCGGGCCCAAGGCATGCTTGGACTTGGCTTAGTAGCGAAGCCAAAGGGCAAGTGCGGAGCACCATGGGCCCCAACAGCCTGCGGCCTTGGTCGCCGCGTGGCGGTTGATTGGACGTGGGCGTCTCTGTTGGTGTCAAAACCGGCAGATCTCGGGTAGGGGGTCCCGATCTGTGCGTCAAGGCTGATGGTAACAGGAAGCAAGGGACACAGATGTTTACCCAGGTTCGGGCCCTCTCGATGGAGGTAAAACCCTACTTCCTGCTTGATTAATATTGATGATATGGGTAGTACAAGAGTAGATCTACCACGAGATCGTAGAGGCTAAACCCTAAGAGCTAGCCTATGATGGTATGATTGTAATTTTGATCGGCCTTCTAAGGACCAACCTCTCCGGTTTATATAGACACCGGAGAGGGCTAGGGTTTACATAGAGTCGGTTACAAGGAAGGAAACACAATATCCGGATTGCCAAGCTTGCCTTCCACGCAAAGGAGAGTCCCATCCGGACATGGGCCGAAGTCTTGAGTCTTGTATCTTCACACTTCAATAGTTTGGACGTTGTACACAGTCCGGCTGTCCGGATACCCCCTAATCCACTCCCTCAGTAGCCCCTGAACCAAGCTTCAATGACGATGAGTCCAGCGCACAGTATTGTCTTCGGCATTGCAAGGCGGGTTCCTTCTCCGAATACTCCAAAGTGGTTATCGAACACGTAGACCTGTCCAGATCTGCAAGATGATCTTCACATGGTATAAATCTGATTTGCTGGCAATCTTCGTGCGTCGTGCCCTTGCATCGTGGCCTGGTCCAACGCGAACCGACGTTTCCTACCCCACCCTGACTCGTGTTATGAGGCGGTTTTATTGGCACGTCCCGTCTAGGCAGAGATCGTATTCCTCTTATTATGGGATTTTCCATCAATATGGGCATGCGTGACCCCACGACGGCTGTTGGTATAACTCCGGGTGTTTTTAGATAAGCCTCAAACAGTCACACTGAGGACTCTTGATATTCACCTTCTTTATAAAGGAGTCGAGACCTACGCCTCTTTTTCACCTTCATCGCGCCTTCTTGCACCACGAGTTCTAGCACCCAAAACCTAAGCTCCATCCCCCCGGATCCTCCGATATGTCCGGATCTGACCCTCAAGGCCGGTGAGTGGCCTCCTTGATTAAAGAGGAGGACATCGTAAAGCTTAGGGAGGTCGGATACCTGACCGCCGATATCCATCAAAGGCTTCCTTCTCCAGGGCAGGTCATCCCCACACCGGAGCCCAATGAGTGTGTCGTTTTCGTCCCACACTTCCTCTGCGGTTTGGGTTTCACCCTCAATCCCTTCGTGAGGGGGCTCATGTTCTACTATGGGTTGGATTTTCATGATCTAGCTCCAGACGCTATCCTCCATATCTCGTCGTTTATTATCGTGTGCGAGGATTTTCTCCATGTCACGCCACACTTGGGCTTATGGCTCGAGACCTTCAATGTGAACCCGAAGATGATCGAGGGGGGACATGTGGAGTGTGGAGGTGCCGTAATAAGCAGGAACGCTGATGCCCCATGGCCAGAGGGTTTTTTCCCAGAAGTATCTGATGTATCGCAGTGGAGGTGGTTTTATGTTACGCCCCCCTGGGGCACAAAGTGGGTAGCCGCCCCCGAGTTCTGCTCGGGCCCCCCGTCACAGTTGGCATCCTGGACAGACGTAGGACGGAATTGGGGGCCCGCAGGTGATGTACCAGTACTGCAGAATAGCATCCGGGAGCTTCTTGAGAGGGATATCAACCTTGTCAGCATAATGCAAGTGATGTTAATCTGGCGGATGTTGTTGTGCCAACGCCGGCCTCTCCGGATGTGGGAGTTCAACCCGGAGGGTCCGCGGACTGTCAAGCACTTCTTCGGCTTGAAGCCCAAAGAGATGTGCAAATTATTCTTCGGACAGAAAGTAGTGTGTCTGGACACCACCGAGGATGCGGGCCTAAGCTGGAATCGCCTAGATACCAAAGTAAGTAGCCTTGATATCGGACACCCTGTTTTGTATTTATCATGATTGTTTATTTTGACAATCATCCGCGTCCAGGAAAGGCTCAGCAAGGCGGAGAGAATCACGTGTCTGGCACCGCTTCCCGAAGGCTCGCCCGCCCCTACCATGGCCAAGATGCTCGACCGGGTACTCAGTAAAATGCCCTCGGGGAAAGACAAGGGGAGGGACGAAGAATCTGAACCCCATACGCTATGCATTCGAACCGGAGGAATTGTTACCTCACCCAAGGAGGATAGTCGGGGAGGGGAGGCTAAAGCCTCTTCCCTGCACGGGAAGAAGAGGGCCGCCTCCGAAGACTTGGAGACGGAGACGCCCAAACCAGGGAAGAAGGTATCACCAAGGGGCTCTGCCACGACGGGCATCCTCACTGCGTTATGCCCACCAACGGGCCAGCCCTCCACTGAGCTGTAAGTTAATCGTTAATTCGAAGGTACTGTGATTCTCCTAGATCAATAACCAGGATTTGTTTTTTGCAGTCCGGCTAGCAGTTCTTCTCGACAGAGTTCGTCTTCGGGGGATATTCCTCCGGAGATGATGGAGAGCGAGACCCCACCTACCTCTCCGGCTCATGAAGCGGGCGACATCGAGGTGTCGTCACGGAGGAGTCCGAATCTGCCGAAGCCGGAAGTCAATTTGTCAGCCGCCCTGCACCTGGAGCAATTGGTTACAACGGGGGGCGATGGGAAGAGTCTGGCGCAGTTTGATGTCCGGCCGGACGTGCTGACGGGCTTACTGGAGCAAGTTGCGCTCTCGGAGGAGCACCGCTCATTAATGAGCGCGGTGCTCACAAAGATTTCATCCGCTACAAGTGGTTTGAATGAAGCATTCACAAGCCTGCTCAGAGGCTTTGAGGTATGTAATGGATAATACACTATTTCTTTGGCTATGAGGCACGCGCTAGGTGTGCTCCACATAGATAGTAGCCCCTGAGACTTTGGTTGCCCACCCTAGGCAGCAAACGGGGGATCATAAACCAATGAGTGTGTTGTAAATATGTGCAGGTACCTGTGGGTCCGGACGCTGGCCAGTCCATTGAAGTTGCCGAACTAACGAGGCAAATTGGATCGATTGATGCCAATATCACGCTGGTGAATGACCGGCTGGACAAATCATAAGGTATGTGTCATGCCTTCCCTTGTATAGGAAAATATGAAGGTGGCATGATATTGATGTAATATGTTTGGACTGCAGATGGTGTTGCTGCCATGGAGGCCCTGAGGACGGAACTTGCCCAAGCCAAGGAACAGGCTCGGGTGAGCAATGCGTCTGCCCTAAAGGCGGCCGAGGAATTGAGGGCCGAATAGGCTGCTCATCGCTGAAGCAAGGAAAAGATAGACGAAATGGCTGTTGAGTTAAAAGATGCCACTGACCGGTATGAGCTCCTCAAAAAGGAGCATGAGGGTAGTTCGGCTGACCTGAACAAGGCACTTAATGCCACCAAGGAAATACGGACTGAGCTCAGGGGTGCGCCGGAGGAGCTTCAGCAGGTCGGTAAAATCATGGCTGGGAGCTCCTATTTGCTGCAGACGAAGTTTTTCGATCCGAAGTACGCTCCCCTGGATGGACGCTGGAGTCCGGCGGACGCATATGCGGATCTAGCAAAGAGTACAGCTGACGCTGCCGAGTTCTTCAAAGATCAAGGTGATAAGGAAGTGGAGAAGCTTTTCTGGTCGCAATTCCACGCTCTCACTCGCCCGCTATCGTTAAGTGACAAGATGGCTGCTATAGCCGAGCTCCATAGGTTGTCCGGGCTTGCAATGCGGTCTTTAATAGACCATCTTTGGCCAAAGGGGCCTAAGCCGGACAGTTACTTTGGTTTGGTGCAGCAATTCCTTGGAGCCGTGCCCTGGATCGATGCCATGAGAAGGTTGGCGTGCATAGAAGGTGCACGGATGGCTCTTGCCCGCGTTAAAGCCTATTGGACGGATATGGATGCCACCATTATAGCGGCCCAGGATCCGGTGGGGGGCCAATATCCGGCCGAGCACTACTTGGCGCAGGTCACAGAAGGTGCCCGCCTAATAGAGGCGCAGTGCTCGAAGAATGTCTTGTTCGAATGATGAACAAAATCATTGTAAAAACAATGTTTTATTTTGGTTATGAGGCTAGATTTATACTATATACCTGAGAATATGATTATTTCCCCTGTGCGGCCATTTATATATATATATATATATATATATATATATATATATATATGTAATCCTAAAGTTAGCAGTCGTTGGCTTCAGCCCCCACGCATACAATGCGGGGGTGTTCGCGAAAAAATATGCTTAATCACACTTGATCCAACGTCTTGGTCCATGAAGGAGGTGATCGCACGATGAACTAGGCAACCGGACTATATAGTTGTAACACTTTCGCTTAGCCGCGGGATTCTAACGTGGGACTACAACGTGGGACTACTATGTAGCCCCTGGTACCTTCGCGTATATCCGAATACGGGTGCGTGTGTACCTGGCTGGGAAATGGCCCTTCGTTAATGCGGAGGAATCCTAAAGATTCCGGTGAGTCGTCGAGTGGTTGACCAGTCTCTCGTTGCATCATGACAGTCTGTTTTCGGCTTTCTCTACTGAGGTGCTCATCCAGAATAACCAGGGCACAATCGCAGTAGTTCTCCTTTGGCCACCCTAGCCGATGATAACGGAACGTAAGGCCGGAAACCCAGGAGCCGGTCTAACCCAACATTTGACCAAAGACATGATTCGGAGCTGATGCATATAAGGCCAAACTCGTGACGCCGAACACTCCCGAAGGTATTTGGACTTTATAACAGATGATGGGCTCTAGAATGCCCATTCATTATAAACCCTGTGTTTCTAGGTACATGCGTTGATCTGTCGCGGCGAAATGCCAAAAATGGCAGTATCCTCTGTGGGTATAGAACCCATGGGATGGTTAAACAACAAGAGGCAATAAAAAGGTTTACACAGGGGCTTAATCTACAAAGAAACATGTTGAACGGGGCCCTACTGCACGTCTGCGCCTTTGTCTCCGTTGTGCCGTATCCTGGAAGGGTATCTCACGAACGTTGTCTGTGGAAAAAGAAAACTCATAGGAGAGTATAACATGAGTATGCGATGGATAGTAAAAGTGTAAGATGTTGGCCTGCCCATAAGGTTGAGCCAAGTGTGGGACTGTATTTATAGCCCCTGGTGTCCGCTATGGGATTACGTATACGGTGCCCTGGTTTAATATGGGCTGCCGGACTCGTCTAACCGTGTTTGTGGTCTTAACGACCAGTCATGATTTTTTTGTTAGAGGCCGCTTATAGTCCGGCCGCCAGGTCCGTCGCGTGTTCCTCTACGCATGAAGAGTACTCTGTTATTCCGCTAACGGTGATGACGCCGCATGGGCCGGGCCTCTTAAGTGTAAGGTAGCCATAGTGCGGCAATGCGTTGAAGCGGGCGAAGGCCGTTCTTCCAAGCAGTGCGTGATAGTTGCTTTGGAAGGGTGTGGTGATGAAGAGTAGTTCTTCGCTTCTGGAGTTGCCTGGAGAGCCGAATGTTAACTCCAGTATGACGGAGCCCCTACGGTGGGCTTCAACGCCTGGTATCGCCCCTTCAAAGGTGGTGTTGATTTTACTGATCCTGGATGAGGCTATCCCCATTCTGCGGACAATGTCCTCATATATTAAACTGAGACTGCTCTGTCGTCCATGAGGACGTGGGTGAGGAGGTATCCGTTGATTATTGGGTCAAGCACCAAGGCATCTGATCCTTCGCGCCGAATACTAGTTCGGCCGTCCAGGTGATCGAAGGTGATCGGACAAGAAATCCAGTAGTTAGTGGTGGGTATGATGGGCTCTATATCCCGCGCGTCTTTATGGGCGCGTTCATGCCTTCTCAAGGATGTGCGAGTCGTGTGGATCATATTCACTGTTTTAACCTCTGGCGGGAATTTTTTCTGTCCCCCAGTGTTCAGCGGGCGAGGTTCATCCTCGTCTTCACTTGGTGTTTCCCTTCCCTTGTGTTCAGTGTTTAGTTTGCCGGCCTGCTTGAAGACCCAGAACTCTCTATGCGTGTGGTTCGCAGGTTTGTCGGGGGTGCCATGAATTTGGCACAGTATGTCTAGAACTCTGTTCAGACCGGATGGTCCCTCTTTGCTGTCTTTAGATGGCTTATTTTGCTGGTTAGGTTGACAGCCCCTGAATCCGGCATTAACCGTTGTGTTATCCGGGCTCTCTTCCTTGTTTCGGCGTTTGTTTTTATTACGCCGTGGCTTCCTGTTGCCATCCCTTATTTCAGATGTGCTGGGGTCGCTAGTGCCTTTACGGGCTAGCCAGCTATCTTTGCCCGCGCAGAAGCGGGTCATAAGGCTTGTTAGGGCTGCCATTGTCCTTGGCTTTTCTTGGCCGAGGTGTCTGGCGAGCCACTCGTCATGGATGCTGTGTTTGAATGCCGCTAGGGCTTCGGCATCCGGACAATCAACGATTTGATTCTTCTTAGTGAGGAATATGTTCCAAAGCTTTCGGGCGGACTCTCTGGGCTGTTGGGCTATGTGACTTAAATCGTCAGCATCCGGAGGCCGGACATAAGTCCCTTGAAAATTGGCCCTGAAAGCGCCCTCGAGTTCCTCCCAACTCCCAACTAAATTTTCGGGGAGGCTTTTCAACCACTGTCTAGCTGGTCCCTTTAGTTTGAGGGGAAGGTATTTGATGGCGTGGAGGTCATCCCCGCGAGCCATATGTATATGTAGGATAAAGTCCTCGATCCAGACCCCTGTGTCTGTCGTTCCGTCGTATGCCTGTATGTTCATAAAGCCCTGTGGGAATTCATGGTCCAGTACTTCATCAGTAAAGCACAAGGGGTGAGCAGCCCCTTTGTGTATGGACGCGTTGTGGCATGCTATCGGCTGTTGTTGTGTTCGGTGTTTATTCCGAACTGGTATTTGGTTGTCATAATTGTTTTGATGACCACGGTCCCCCACTGGGGTGTGTCCTTTAGATCCGTAGATGGACCTAGCTGCGCCAGCTTTCTTATCCAGGTGCTCACGTAGATCGTGCACGTCTTCAGTAGTTGCTTTATTGCGGTTATGAAGTGGTACGTCTTGCCTCCTGGTCGTGTTATTCTTTGGTGGAACGGCCTCGTCGTCGAATTCTGGAAGTAGCTTACGTTTTGGGTAGCTCTTTGTGTGGCGATCGTCTCCATATCTTTCTTCAGTGTCTAGCACTTTGTTCCATCTGCGATTGAGCGTTTCTTGTGCGGCTTTAAGCCGTTGCTTCTGCCTCTTCAGACTTCTCGTTGTGGCCATAAGCTTTCTGTGGAGGTTCTCTCGTTCCACGCGTTCTTCCGGAATGATGAATGTGTCATCGTCCGGACTGTCTTCTTGTCCTGGGCCGGTTTGATGAACTCGTCCCTCTGGATCATTGTCTTCGGGCGTCTGCTCCGAACTATGTTCGGTGTGACCTGGTTCGTCCTGCTCCATCGCTAGTTCCGTTTGGTCGTTGTTGCCTTCGGGGTTGACCGGAGTATCCATCCTTCTGGCACTCTTGCTGATATTTTTACTGTTGCTGGATTTGGAACGGCGTCTGCGTCGTCGCTTTGGTTTTTGCCCAGGGGTTTTATCTTCCGGATTGTCACTGTCGTCTTCCTTGGGCGTATCTACCATGTATATGTCATGTGACGAGGCAGGAATCTGGTACCCCATAGATTCCGAGTCTTCTCCTGCATCGTCGTCCATACCGTCGATGCCTTTGGAGTCGAAGTCAAGCACGTCAGTTAAATCATCAACCGTGGCAATGAAGTGGGTGGTGGGTGGGCAACAATTTCCGTCGTCGTCTGCTTCCCACTCAAGCCGCACATAGTTCGGCCCAGAGTCTCCTGACAAAGAGAGAGACTTCAATAAGTTCAGCATGTCGCCAGAGGGCGAGTGCTGAAAGACGTCCGCCGCGGTGAACTCCATCACCGGAGCCCAACCATGCTCGGCGGGCTCGGGGACGCGCGGACTGTAACCTACAACCGGATATGAATCTGGGGGTCCGGAGTCACAGGCTCCCTCAGAAGTGAGGCCTGTGTTTGGCTCCATCGCCGATGAGGGTACGGCTTGCGGGGCCGGGTCCACCCCTCCGTCCTTAGGCAACACAACCTGCTCCGGATTTAGATCCGAGGCTTCTACAGGGGTGATATCCCGAGCATCGTCTGACCGCAGGTTTAAGCCGTGCTCATCGTGATTGTTCGTCACTCCTGGCGCTGGCCTGAATCCATTGAAGATCAAGTCTCTGCGAATATCCGCTATGTAATTCAAGTTTCCGAACCTAACCTGGTGGCCGGGGTCATAGCTATCGGTATGCTCCAGGTGGCCAAGCAAATTAGCCCGCGGTGCGAAGCCGCCGAACATGAAGATCTGTCCGGGGAGGAAAGTCTCACCCTAGACAGCGTCGTTGATGATGATTGAAGGAGACATCGAGCCTAACAGCGACGACACAGAGGAACTCTCAATGAAAGCACCAATGTTGGTGTCAAAACCGGCGGATCTCGGGTAGGGGGTCCCGATCTGTGCGTCAAGGCTGATGGTAACAGGAAGCAAGGGACACAGATGTTTATCCAGGTTCGGGCCCTCTCGATGGAGGTAAAACCCTACTTCCTGCTTGATTAATATTGATGATATGGGTAGTACAAGAGTAGATCTACCACGAGATCATAGAGGCTAAACCCTAAGAGCTAGCCTATGATGCTATAATTGTAATTGTGATTGGCCTTCTAAGGACCAACCTCTCCAGTTTATATAGACACCAGAGAGGGCTCGGGTTTACATGGAGTCGGTTACAAGGAAGGAAACACAATATCCGGATTGCCAAGCTTGGCTTCCACGCAAAGGAGAGTCCCATCCGGACACGGGTCGAAGTCTTGAGTCTTGTATCTTCACGCTTCAATAGTCCGGATGTTGTACACAGTCCGGCTGTCCGGATACCCCCTAATCCAGGACTCCCTCAGTCTCCGCTTCCCCACGCTGCCTCAGCAACTGCCCGACTAACAAAAGGCTGGCCTGGGTTAGGCTTATTACCGTCATTGCTCTCATTTGCCTTGCTTCAGATCCCCTTTCTTGCTCTTGCTCTCTTGCTTCTGAAATCTCCAGATCTGCCTCATTCTTCCTCCTCCAGCGAGATATAGCGCCCCGCAAGGCCGCGGCCGAGGCTCCACCGGCTTGATACTCGCCGGCCTTGGATCCCCCAAACATGACGGAGAAGAATCTCGCCTCTACGCGCCTGATGACGGCGGCGCAAGGCAACAAGATGGGGGAGACTGTGCTCCGAGCCGGCTCCGCCACGCTGGAGGCTAAGGGGAGCACCTTTTACCCCTTCTTCATGAGCACCGTTATCGCCGGCCTGGTGCCTCCCATCTCTGAGTTCTTCTACGCCGTCCTCCGCCATTAAAGGTTACATGCCCTTCATCTCCATCCCAACTCCTTTCTCCTTCAGTCGATTTTTGCCTACTACTACGAGGCGCACGTCGGGGTGATGCCTTCCGTGGCCTTGCTACGCCACATCTTCTCCCTCCGGGTCACCGACAAACATACCTCGGTATGCGCTGGCTTTGTCGCGTACTCCAAAGCCAACGCGATCTCGAAGGCTGGGAAGAGGGTTGATGGCTTCGGAGTAAGTGGGTCATGATGGACGCCAGAGGCACCCACTCTCGGTTGGTGCTACCCACGGAGCAGCCCCAGGCTGACGAGGCGTGGTCTCGAGTGAAGCTTGATGACCGACGGGCGAAGCTGGTGCTGGAGAAGACGAACACCGACCTGAGGCCGGGTAATATGAAGGCGGCGAAGCTGGCCGGGGCCACGCTCCTGAGGGAGTTCCTGGCGCAGTGGGTGGCTCCACTTCAGGCGCACTCACACCCATTGTGGAGTCTTGGAGATGCGGATGACGATCTCCGCCTAAACTCGGAGGCCCTGGCTGATGAGGATCCTACCGCTGCTCTCCGCTTCCTAGTTGGAGAGGACGTGGAAGGCCTGGAGGGCGCTCCTGTCCCCTTGTTCCTTCGCGAAGACTGGCAGCAAGTGGTGGAAGCCATGCCCACCTTCAATGGGAGCGGCCTGGTGCCGGAGGTGCCTCATGAGGGCCAGGAGGCAGCGGTGCCGGTGGAATTGTCTTCCAATGATTCCCGTGGAGGGGAGGAGGAAGATGAGGAAGAAGGGGAGCGCGACTCGAAGGCGACCACTGAGGGGACGGGGGAGACTTCCCCCCGGCACAGGGCCAACATCCTCCACACCCTGCCGGATGACAACAAGGCTGACACCAGGCGAGGGGGAGAGGACCCGCCCGTGATCCCGAGGAAGGACAGGTCGGGGCTGATCTCCCGAGGGGCTACTCCGGCCCCGGCACCGCTCGGAGCTAGCTCCAGCCCGTCTGGTGCGCCCTCCTCTGCCACTGGACCTCCCGAGGCTGCGCCCCGCAAGAGGCTCACGGGCTTTAAGCTCGGCAGGAGACCGCCGGAACACGCCGCGATTGACCAGTAATACTCGAACTCCGCTTACTCTTGTTTTTGCTGTCAGGGCTTGGCGTCCTCCATCACTTGGGTAGGCTGCCACCTGCGGCGAAGAGGCTGAAGGGGGACACGGTGGCTCCGCTTGGGGCAAGCTCACCCATTGTGGTCGTGCCTTCGTCTGTGGGAAGGGGAGGCAGTGGAGCTCGCACCTCCCCTGCCCGGTCGTCCTCGCGAGGCCAGGAGGAGCGCCCTGGTGGGGTCCCAGCCCCCATGGCCCCGCTGGCTCTGGAGCCGCCGGCACTTAATGCTGTCGCTGAGGTTGCCAAGACTCAGGAGCTTCCAGTCTCCCAAGCCATGATCACGCTGCCGTCTCCTTCTCCTGCTCCACTAGTGTCTGACTCCTCTGCCTCCTCCGCCGTCTTGGACCGTGCCGCCGCTGAGCTAGGCCGACTGCGAGAAGACCTCCAGGGCGCCAACCCCTGCCTGGTGGCCGGGCGCCTGGGGCTGATCTCCGGCTGGGTTCATTCCGAGACCTCCGTCCGAGCGGCGCTGAGCCAGGCTGCAGCAGCTTCCGAGGAGGAAAAGCAAGCCGCCACCCAGGCCGCGGCCGCTCGTGACACAGCGCTGAAGGACGCCTCGATCGCCCAGGACCACTGCAAGGCGCTGGAGGACGAGCTGCGGGGCCTGCACGCTGAGCTCGCCAAGGAGGCTCGCAATTGCCAGGCAAGGGAGGAAGAGATGAAGGCTCGGGAGAAAGCCATCGGGGACCACGACGCCGAGCTGACCGCTGGTCAGAGCCGACTGAAGACTCTGGAGCAGAAGCTGAAGGTGGAGAGAGCCGAGCTGGACACCATGGCTAAGGTCTTGGCCGAGGATCGCGTGGCCTTCACGGATCTTGAGAAGAGATCTCGCAAGGCTCTGAAGTTACTTTACGATGATGATCCGGAGAAACCGATGGCCGGAGCCAAGGATGGCCCCGCCAAGCTACTTCCCTTCTTGGTCGAAGCGCTTGAGGAGGTCATGACTGGCATCGGACCCATGGCCGAGGTTGAAGCTCGCGTCCTGTCTTCTGCGGCACTGACTCGGGTCCTCAGCCACGTCTACCGGTGCTAACCTTGACGATCTGCTGGAGCCTGTGAACGCCGAGCACTCCCCCGCTGTTGTTGAAGCTGTGAAAGGCCGAGCGGAAGCCCTGCTGGTGAAGTTCTGCGCCTTCGCCACTACGCCCAAGGAAGGTACTGCTGGTTCCGCGGCCTCGGGAGGTGGAGCTGACAAGCGCAACTCAGCTACGGTGGCGGGGCTCCTGGAGAATGACGGTGCTGCTCAAGGGTGATCTCCTCGCAGCTTCTTTCCTGTTACAACTCCTGCAACATGCACCGTGCCTCGTGGAGGCGTTTAAACTTGTGTTTGGTATCGTGAGGACAATTTATGGTTGTAATATTTGCTTCTGAATTTGTGAGATTTTGCGGTTTCCTTCCTATTTGCTTTGTGTTCGACGTCAGCAGGGCCCGGCCCCGCGCATACCTCAGCCGCCGTTAGCCCCAACCGGATCACCAGGACGAGACCAAGGAGTGAGGGACTACGTGACAAGTTAGGCTCCTGAGTGGCGATGCTCAGGAGTCCCCGAGACGTACAAACAGCAAATAGGGAGGGGGTGTAGGAGTAGATATCTCGATCTATGTCGTCAGGCCCCGGCCCCGCGCATACCTCAACCGCCGTTAGCCTTGCGGAACTAAGGAATGAGGGGCTACGTGACCAGTTAGGCTCCTGAGTTGCCATGCTCAGGAGTCCCCCTTGAGGCACAAACGGTCTTCATACCTTGGCTCCGCTCGGGGAGGGGCGCGCAATGACCAGGTCCGAGGGACCTAGCTAGGTGGCGTGCGCTCGGTCGTGACACGGGCGTAGCCCCCGTTGAGGGAGTCCTGGATTAAGGGGTCCTCGGACAGCCGTACTATATACTTTGGCCGGACTGTTGGACTATGAAGATACAAGATTGAAGACATCGTCCCGTGTTCGGATGTGACTGTCCTTTGCGTGGAAGGCAAGCTTGGATATTCGAATATATAGATTTCCTTCTCTGTAACTGACTCTGTGTAACTCTAACCCCCTCCGATGTCTATATAAACCGAAGGGTATAGTCCGTAGGACAACAACAATCATAATCATAGGCTAGCTTCTAGGGTTTAGCCTCTATGATCTCGTGGTAGATCAACTCTTGTAATACTCATATCATCAAGATCAATCAAGCAGGAAGTAGGGTATTACCTCCATCGAGAGGGCCCGAACCTGGGTAAAACATCGTGTCCCCTGCCTCCTGTTACCATTAGCCTTAGACGCACAGTTCGGGACCCCTACCCGAGATCCGCCGGTTTTTACACCGACATTGGTGCTTCAATTGAGAGTTCCCCTGTGTCGTCGCGGTAAGTCTTGATGGCTCCTTCGATCATCTTCAACAATGCGGTCTAGGGGGAGGTTTTCCTTCCCAGGCTAATCTTCGTATTCGGCGGCTTCATACTACGGCCCAACTCGCTTGGCCATCTGGAGCAGATCAATCGCTATGCCCCTCGCCATCAGGTCATGTTTGGCAGCTTGAACTATACTACCGACATCCGCGGAGACTTGATCTTTGACGGATTCGAGCCCATGTCAGGCGCGCCGGACGGTCACGATGGGCATGACTTTGATCTGCCATCGGACACTATTCGGGAGATCGCTCCTGGGACGGCGCCGGGAGTCAATTCGGAGCAGATCGTACCCTCCGAGGATGAGTGGATGGACCCCGCACGGAGGCCGCGCACTCATCGGCATTAGAGCCGAACACTGATCCCACCTCCTGTGAGGTGATGTCATCGGACCCTCGGACTCGTCTCCGGCTACAGGATCTTAACCGCGTGCGTCCATGCCTATCGAATCTGATTGGGCACCGGTCATGGAGTTCACCACCGCGGATATTTTTCAGCACTAGCCCTTGGGTGACGTGCTGAACTCATTAAGGTCTCTTTCCTTGTCGAGAGAATCTTGGCCGAACTATGTACGGCTCGAGTGAGAAGCGGACGACGAAGAAATTCGTTCCCCACCTACCACCCACTTAATAGCCACTATCGATGACTTAACCGACGTGCTTGACTTGAACTCCGAAGACATTGACAGTATGGACGACGATGTAGGAGAAGAACAGGAACCACGGCCTATAGGGCGCTGGACGGGCACCTCATCATACGATATATATATGGTGGACACCCCCAAAGAAACCAATGGAAATGAGGCAACGGACGATAACCCCTTGGAGAAGCAATCTAGGCACCGGCGTCATAGGCGCCGCTCCAAGACCCGCCATAGCAGAAATAGCGATGCCAGCACAAGAGATAACAATCCGGATGGTGCCGAAGACGAAAACAATCCCGCCCAGCCAAGCTTCGAGCAGGCCGAGCAAGAGGATGGGCAAGCAAGCCCTAAAGAACAGGCAACAGATGGAGAATCAGAAGATGATAATTACATGCCTCTCTCCGAAGACGAAGTGAGCCTTGGCGATGAAGAATTCATCGTGCCTGAGGATCCCGTCGAGCAGGAGCGCTTCAAACGCCGGCTTATAGCCACTTCAAAAAGCTTGAAGAAAAAGCAGCAACAGCTTCAAACTGATCAAGATCTGCTAAATGACAAATGGACCGAGGTCTTGGCTGCTGAGGAATATGGATCGAGCGCCCTAGCAAAAGTTACCGAAAGCGTAGGTTGCTACCTCAACTCGAGGAGGAGAGATTAAAGCCCACACTACCAGCGCATGATGCAGCTAACCGGGCACCCCGTGGCCGCGACAAAACGGCGTACCAGCCCGAAGTCCAGACCGCACCCTGTCGTCAATCAAACAATAATACTAAGACCCGGGGCTACACGAAGGACCTGCGAGATGCATTGGAAAACAAAATAGGATAGTCAAGATCGATCTATGGATCATGGGGGCGCGCCACAAGACGTGACGATGACCGTCACGCCGGATACAATAAACCAAAGTCTGGCCGGGCCGAATACAATAGACTGGATTCATTTGAACTATGTCGGGATGTAGCCCGGCATAGAGGCGCCTCACACCCCTATGCTTCACTGATGAAGTTATGGATCATGAATTCCCAGAAGGGTTTAAACCCGTGAACATTGAATCATATGATGGCACAACAGACCGCCGCGGTATGGATCAAAGATTTTCTTCTCCACATTCACATGGCCCACGGCGATGACTTACATGCCATAAAGTACCTACCACTTAAGCTCAAAGGACCGGCTCGGCATTGGCTGAATAGCCTGCCAGCAAGCTCCATTGGCAGTTGGTAGGATCTGGAAGACGCGTTCCTTGATAACTTCCAGGGCACTTATGTGCGACCACTGGATGCTGATGACTTAAGTCACATAACCCAACAGCCCGAAGAGTCAGCCAGGAAATTCTGGACTCGGTTCCTAACCAAAAAGAACCAAATTGTCGACTGTCCGGATGTCGAAGCCTTAGCCGCCTTCAAGCATAACATCCATGACGAATGGCTCGCTCGACACCTTGGCCAAGAAAAGCCAAAATCCATGGCAGCCCTCATGACACTCATGACCAGCTTTTGCGCGGGCGAGTACAGCTGGCTGGCTCGTAGCAACATCACACCCAAAAACTCAGGCGATTCAGATGCCAGGGACAGCAACGACAAGCCACGACGAAATAGACACAAGCGTCGCAACAATGGCGACAACACCAAAGACACAGCAGTCAATGCCGGATTCAGAGGCTTTAAATCCGGACAGCGGAAAAAGCCATTCTAAAGAAATAGTCAGGGCTCGTCCAGTTTGGACCGCATACTCGATCGCTCATGTCAAATTCACGGCACCCCTGATAAACCAGCCAACCACACCAACAGGGAATGTTGGATGTTTAAACAGGCCAGCAAGTTGAATGCCAAAAACAAGGAAAAGGGGTTGCATAGCGACGATGACGAGGATCCCCGATGACCGAACACAGGAGGACAGAAGAAATTCCCTCCCAGGAGAAAATAGTAAATATGATATACGCAACCCATGTTCCCAAGCGGGAATGGAAGCGTGCACTAAGGGACGTCTATGCGATGGAGCCAGTCGCCCCAAAGTTCAACCCATGGTCCTCTTGTCCGATCACCTTCGATCGCAGGGACCATCCTACCAGTATCCGTCATGGAGGTTCGGCCGCATTGGTCCTTGACCCCATCATCAACGGATTCCATCTCACACGAGTCCTCATGGACGGTGGCAGCAGCCTAAACCTGCTCTATCAGGATACAGTGCAAAAAATGGGCATCGACCCCTCAAGGATCAAGCCCACAAAAACCACCTTCAAGGGTGTCATACCCGGTGTGGAGGCCTGTTGTACGGGCTCAATCACACTGGAAGTGGTCTTCGGATCTCCGAACAATTTCCGAAGCAAGGAGTTAATCTTCGACATCGTCCCCTTCGGCAGTGGCTATCATGCACTGCTCGGACGACCCGCATTCGCCAAATTCAATGTGGTACCGCATTATGCATACCTCAAGCTCAAAATGCCAGGACCTCGCGGGGTTATTAAAGTTAATGGAAACACAGAGCGCTCGCTCCACATGGAGGAGCACACGGCGGCCCTCGCGGCGGAATTACAAAACAGCCTTCTTAGGCAAACAGCCAATTCGGCGATAAAGAACCCAGATACCGTCAAGCGAGTCCGAAGTACTCTGCAACAGGATCATCCGGCACGTCCAGAGCTCGACTAGCAATCCGGCCTCCGCCCTAGTCCCAGTCTAGTGGCAAAATTTGTGCCGCGCGTACACAACTACGCACTTAAAATACCCTGGGCATAGGAGGAGGCACGGCCATGAAATGGTCCACAATGCGGTTCGACCGCCCCGGGACACACGCATTTTTGCACCCCTTTTTGTTCTTTCAGGTCCCTATCTTCAAGAGGCTCTTTCGAAAGTCCGGCTATCAGACACAGAGCGGGACGGACACACAAGGAGGACAAGAAGCTTTGGCGTACAAGGGAATCCTCAGGTGGTCTCTGATAACGATCGTTATACCTATTTTACATACCCGCATACCGCCCGCTCCTGGTTAGGATGTGTCAAACAGTCCTATTCTGCTTATCGCACTACTTGTATATGTACGCTTTGACGTATCATTTGAATAACAAGAGAAAATAGTATACAGTGTCAGCTTGCTATTAAATTTATTTACCACCTTCCTTTACTGCTTATTTATTATACCCGTGCATTTTGGCACGACCAGTTTGCCAGGGGCTTCTGTACCCCGTAACCTGGCAAGACAAGTCCGACCACTTTCGACAGTGTGGCACCCCGAACTTATAGCACTATATGCATCATCTCCAAATCATGTCTTGGGTCAATAGTTGGGTTTGCCCGACTCCTATGTTTTGGTACCTTACGTTCTGCTATATCGGCTAAGGTAGCGCAAGGAGAACTACTGCGATTGTATCCCGGTTCTTCCGGCCGAGCACCTTAGTAGAGAAAGCCGAAAACTGACTGCCATGATAAGGCGAGAGCTGGTCGCTGTTCGAGAGGTCTCAAATCCTTAAAGATTTTTTCCGCTTCAGGCGAGGAATCCGCCTCGTTCGATTTAGGCGTCTATAGCGCCCCGCATCCGGCCTTCCGGATACTAGGGGCTTCGCCAAAATTTAAAATTGTAGACTTCTATGGCTAAGTGAGAGCGATAAAGCCGTATAGTCTGATTGCCTCGTTCGCGGCGCTAAGCACCTCCTTAAAAGGACCAAAAATTTGGATAAAGAGTGTTTATACTTATCCTGAACACCCCAGTACTAGTTGCATGGGGGAAGAAGCCGACGACTGGCCAACTCTCAAGATTTTATAAACGGCCGCACAGAAGGTAATATTTTAAATTAACAAGCACCATACAGCGCACATGAACTGGTTTTCATATTATAGGATGACATGAGTACATTCATTCGAACATTACATCCTTAGTAAATTCATCCACTACAAGGAGGGCACCCTTAATGACATTTTCATAATATTGTTCGGGGTGGCGATGCTCCTTGCCATTCGGCGGCCCCTCTGTCACCAGCTTCTTGGCGTCCATCTTCCCCCAGTGCACCTTCGCACGGGCCAAGGCCCTGCGTGCACCCTCAATGCAGACAAACCGCGTAACGACTTCAAGCCGCGGACAGGCATTCACCATCCGCTTGACAAGGCCGAAGTAGCTGCTGGGAAGGGGCTCGCCAGGCCATAGCCGGACTATGAAGTCCTTCATGGCCAGTTCGGCTGCCTTGTGAAGTTCGACCAGTTGGTTTAGCTGGTCCCTCAAGGGCATCGGATGTTCGGCCCCAATATACTGGGACCAAAACAGCTTATCCGTCGAGCTCCCCTCCTCAGCCCGGTAGAACTCTGTGGCATCAGAGATGCTGCACGGCAGATCTGCGAATGCTCCTAGAGAGCTTCGAATTCGGGTAAGTAAAAGGAAAGTCTCCTCCACATGCTTGCTTTGCATAATGAAAGCCCCCTCAGCTATCTTCTTGGCCGCCTCAATTTCCTGGAGGGCCTTCTGGGCTTCTACCTTGGCGTCTTGCGCGCTCTGACGGGCCTTCGCAAGCTCCGACTCTTATGTCTTGGAGTCATGCTCCAAAGACTCGAATTTTTTGACGAAATCCCGGAGCTCTTGCTGGACCTCATCAACTCGAGCCTCTTGTTTTTCGCGCTCGGTGCACTCCTTGGCGCTTTATTTTCGGCCTCGGACAACGCCATCTTAAGGGCCGCCACTTCGGTCGTGTCCCCTAGTAAAATTCATCATGCTTCTATTAGCATCAACGATTTTTTCCTTTATATAACATTCAGACGGGGTATTACTTATCTTTGTTCTCCTTGAGCTGCCTCTTCACGAGGCCGAGCTCTTCTTCGCCCCGCCCCAGGTTCTGCCTCAGTCCGGAGACCTCCACAGTGGCAACGGCGGCGGCCAGTAGTGACGCCTCCTGATTAACATAGACATAATATGATTAGACTCCTGGGAATAATATTTGATCCTCTGTTCGGCTTTTCTTCCTGAACACCAAACAGAGCCCAGGCCTCCCTGGCGCCTTGACGGCAGGCCGATATCTTCCACAACCGTAAGCGTCGCCGTGCTCCCTGAAGCTTCTCCGCAAGCTCTCCAAGACCTTCGGTCAAGGACATGGAAGGCCATAAGGCCTGGGCGACTCCGCTCATCACCTGCCGAACACGTTCATGTAGTTGCAGCAGCTCGGGAAGTAGGTCACCCGTTGAACCGGGCATTTCCTCCGCAGGACGACCTGTGAGCACGCTGTTGACGCTAGAACGCGTCACACGAACACGTCGATGTGTACCCGCGGCGCCGAGGGAGATTGAGGGAGTCCTGGATTAGGGGGTGTCCGGATAGCCGGACTACCATCATCAGCCGAACTATCATCGGCCGGACTATCATCATCGACCGGACTCCAAGATTATGAAGATACAAGACTGAAGACTTCGTCCCGTGTCCGGATGGGACTTTCCTTGGCGTGGAAGGCAAGCTTGGCGATACGGATATGTAGATCTCCTACCATTTTAACCGACTCTATGTAACCCTAGCCCTCTTCAGTGTCTATATAAACCGGATGGCTTTAGTCCGTAGGACAGAACAACAACCATTACAATCATACCATAGGCTAGCTTCTAGGGTTTAGCCTCCTTGATCTTGTGGTAGATCTACTCTTGTAAACATCCACAATATCAATATCAATATCAATCAAGCAGGACGTAGGGTTTTACCTCCATCAAGAGGGCCCGAACCTGGGTAAAACATCGTGTCCCTTGTCTCTTGTTACCATCCGCCTAGACGCACAGTTCGGGACCCCCTACCCGAGATCCGCCGGTTTTGACACCGACATTGGTGCTTTCATTGAGAGTTCCTCTATGTCGTCACCGATAGGCTTGATGGCCTCTTCAATCGACAACGACGCAGTCCTGGGTGAGACTTTTCTCCCTGGACAGATCTTCGTATTCGGCGGCTTCACACTGCAGGCCAACTCACTTGGCCATCTGGAGCAGATCGAAAGCTACGCCCCTGGCCGTCAGGTCAGGCTTGGAAGCCTAAACTTCACGGCCGATATCCGCGGGGACTTGATCTTCGATGGATCTGAGCCACAGCCGAGCGTGCCGCGCTGTCACGATGGGCACGACCTAACTCTGCCGCCGGACAGCACTTTGGAGGCCGCACACGAATCCGCTCCGACCCATAGTCCAGAGCCGATCGCACAGATTGAGGACGGATGGCTGGACACCGCCTCGGGAGCAGCAACTTCTATGGTGATGGAGCTGAACACTTACCTTATCCCGCATAAAGCTCATGACTCCGTGGTGCCGGACTCCCCGCCGGACTCCAAACCTCCTGCGCCCCTGCCAGTCGAATCCGATTGGGCACCGATCATGGAATTCACCGCTGCGGACATCTTTTAGCACTCACCCTTCGGTGATATCTTAAATTCGCTGAAGCATCTCTCGCTATCCGGAGAGCCCTGGCCGAACTACGGCCAGGATGGTCGGGACACGGACAATGAAGAAATTCAGAGCCCACCCACCACCCACTTCATAGCCACTGTCGACGATCTAACCGATGTGCTAAACTACGACTCCGAAAACATCGACGGTATGGACAACAATGCCGGAGACGATCAAGAACCAGCGCCTACAGGGCACTGGAAGGCCACCTCGTCGCATGACATATATATGGTGGACACCCCAAAGGGAAGCGATAACGAGGAACAACAGGACGCGGCAGAGGATAATCCCGCTGATAAACAACCAAAACGGCGACATAGATGCCGCCCTAAGTCCCGCCTCAATCAAAGCAGCATTCCTAACGACCCAGCGATAGAGCAGGGCAAACCAGTGGACGACGAACATACAACCAAGCAACCATCCGAACAGGACGAACCGGATAATAAACCCCTTCCCGGAGCAATCAACAGTCCGGACACACCACCGGAGCATAAGAACCTTCACAAAAGACTCGTCTCCACTGCAAGAAGTTTGAAGAAGGAAAAATGGAAGCTCAAAACAGCGGAAGACATACTCAGAATGAAGTGGAGCAAAGTACTCAAGACCGCAGACAAATATGGCAATGGCCATCAAACAAAGAGCTACCCGAAGCGCAAGCTGCTGCCAGAATTTGACGAGGAAGCCATAGAGCCCTCACAATCAAAAAATAAAGAGGCCTCCTGGCCGGATAGACGGCCAGATGACAGGCCAAAAGCGACAAGCGGCGCCGCACACAAGCCAACTTATGATCCTGGGAAAACGGACGGCCTAACTAGGTCCATCTACGGGCCAAAAAAGAGGGCCCCAGGAAGTAACACAACACGACAAGTGTTCGAAGACAGCGGCACACCCAAATACAGGGGCGCCGCACACCCGCTATGTTTTATCGATGAGGTGCTGGATCATGAATTTCCAGCAGGGTTCAAACCCATAAACATAGAGGCATACGACAGCACAACAGACCCCGGAGTCTGGATAGAAGATTACATACTACACATACACATGGCTAGAGGAGATGATCTCCACGCCATAAAATACCTACCCCTCATGCTCAAAGGGCCAGCTCGGCATTGGCTCAAAAGCCTCCCAGAAAACACTGTTGGAAGTTGGGAAGAGCTTGAGGACGTGTTTAGAGCAAATTTTCAAGGGACTTATGTCCGCCCTCCGGATGCAGACGATCTGAGTCATATAACCCAACAGCCCGGAGAGTCAGTGCGCAAATTCTGGAACAGGTTCCTTACCAAAAAGAACCAAATAATCGATTGTCTGGACGCGGAAGCCTTAGCAGCTTTTGAGCACAACGTCCGAGACGAATGGCTCGCCAGACACCTCGGCCAAGAGAAGCCAAGAACAATGGCCGCGCTAACAAGCCTCATGACGCGCTTTTGTGCAGGAGAAGACAGCTGGCTAGCAAGATGCAGCACCAGCGACCCGAGTACATCCGAGATCAGAGATGGAAACGGAAAATCACGGCGCAGGAAAGATCAGCGCCAGAATAAAGAAAAAAGCCCAAAGGGCATGGCGGTCAACGCCGAATTCAAAAGCTCGCGGCCAAACAATAAAATACTGCCTCTTAAGGACAACAGTGACGAGCTATCAAACTTAAACAAAATTTTAGATCGGATATGTCAAATCCACAGTACCTCCGGAAGGCCTGCAAACCATACCAAATGAAATTGTTGGGTTTTTAAACAGTCCGCCAGACTCAACGCCGGACACAAGGGGCTCGATGCGCCAAGCGAGGACGACGACGAACCCCACCAGCAGAGCACCGGAAGTCAAAAGACTTTCCCACAAGAAGTCAAAATAGTAAACTCACTTCATGTGATAGTACGGAAAACCAACATGGCACTCGCTAAGACAAGTGTCGCACGGTCCACCCTAGCGGAACACCGAGATTGGATGTCAAAACCAATCACTTTCGACCATCTGGATTATTCTAGAAGTATCCGGAACGTAGGATGGACTGCCCTAATATTGGATCCCATAATAGACGGACTGCAATTCACGCAGGTTTTGATGCACGGTGGCAGTGACTTAAACCTCTTATATCCGGACACAATCCGCAAGTTGGGGATAGACCCTACTACAATTCGGCATAGCCGCACTTCCTTCAAAGGAGTGGCGCCAGGCCCTTACGCCAGGTGCACAGGATCATCATTACTAGAAGTTGTGTTCAGCTCACCTGACAACTTCCGACGAGAAAAGCTAACCTTTCATGTCGCCCCATTTAAAAGTAGCTCTCAAGCATTACTGGACGTGAAGCTTTCGTCCGCTTCAATGCAATACCACATTACGCGTCTCTTACGCTTAAAATGCCCGGTCCACGTGGCATCATTTCATTAAAAGGTCGCCTAAGACCCCGGACACGGCTGGACGAGTCCGGAATAAATAAGCTAGGGGCTACCTAGCCGCACACCCCTTCACAAGGGTTTGTACATATAAGCCATAATGAGCTAGCATAGGCTCAGCTTTATTAATCTATATTTCAATTTTTTATGCACTTTCTCGCACGATTTCTTTTCAAACTAAGTTCCTCTCTTTTTACAGATGAACAGCGTGCACACCCGTCCAGGATACGGCACAACGGAGACACAGGCGCAGACATGCAGTAGGGACCCGTCGCAAGGACTCTTTTCAGACTAAGACCCTACGTAAACCTTTCTTACTGTCTCTTGTTGCTATAATCCCCTGGTTTCTCATTATAACCAGAGTGGAGACTGGCGTTTTGGCATCGGCCGCGTCAGAAGAACTTGCCCGTACCTGGACACAAGGGGCTTAGGGCATTGTTTTGCCCGCTATTGTAAAGACCGAACACCTTCGGGAGTGTTCGGCGTCTCGAGTTAGGCCTTATATGCATCAGCTCCGAATCATGTCTTTGGTCAAATGTTGGGTTTGCCCGGCTCCTGTGTTTTGCTGCCTTACGTTCCATATCATCGGCTAACGCGGCACCAGGAGAACTACTGCGATTGTGCCCCAGTTCGGCTGGGCGAGCACCTCAGTAGAGAAAGCCGAAAACTGACTGTCATGATACAGTGAGAGACTGGTCAACCACTCGATCGACCAAGGGAATGTTTAGAATTCCTCCGCTTTGACGAAGGGCCGTTTCCTGGTCAGGCACATACGCGCCCCAAATTCGGAGAGCGCGGTGCCCCCAGGGGCTATGTCGTAGCCCCACCCTCGAACTCCATGGCTAAGTGAAAGTGATAAAGCATTATAGTCCGGTTGCCTCGTTTGCTACGCTACCACCTCCTTTATAGGACCGAGACGTCGGATTAAGTGTGAAAATGCACTATTTTTTGCGAACACCCCCGCAGCTTGTGCGTGGGGGCTGAAGCCGACGACTGCCATCTTTCAGGTTATACACACGTATACATGAACGGCTGCATAGGAGATATTCTATTACTTGAACGCACAAGTATAAAAGGCGCTTACATCATAAATATTGTTTTACATCATAAAAACGTTCATTTGAACATAACATTTTTGAGCACTGCGACTCTATTACATGAGCGCCATGCAGCACTTCGCCAAAATAGTGCTCAACGGGTAACCGGCTATCGTCCAAACCCGGGGTCGCAACAGCGGTGGCATCCATCTCTGTCCAATGTGTCTTCACATGGGCGAGTGCCATCCGCGCACCCTCTATGCAGACCGACCGCTTCATCGCCTTGATATGCGGCACCGCCCCAAGAAATTGCTGCAATAAGCCAAAGTAACTCTTCGGCTCGGGCCTATCCGGCCAGACATGGGTCACGATATCCGTCATAGCAAGCCCGGACAACCTATTTAGCTCAGCCCACTCGGCCAAACGGTCGGTCAGCGGAAGTGAATGCTCCGGACTATGGAATTGAGACCAAAACAGCTCTTCCGTCTTGTGATCCTTCTGGCTTCGAAAATGCACAATGGCATCCGCCGCACTCGCTGCTAAGTCCATATAAGGGTCCTCTGGACCCCACAGTTGGCCCAGCTGAGCATACTTTGGATCCGTAAACCTTCGGCGCAGCAGAAAAGGCTTGCCAGCTACAATATCTCCGGCCTGGCGCAGCTCTTCCTTTATAGCCCGCATTGCAGAGCGGGCATCCTTGGCTTCGGCGGTGGCCTTCCCCAGGTCTTCTTGCCTCACTAGGCGCTCCTTCCCAAGAGCCTCATTGCGGTCGGTAGCATCTTTTAACTTCACGACCATTTCGGCCATCTCTTCCCTGCTCCGGCAGTGTGCGGCCCTTTCGGCCGCTAACTCCTCGGCCGCCCTCGAGGCCGCCGCATTACTCCTTCTGGCCTGCTCCTTGGCTTGAGCAAGTTCGGCCCGAAGGCTCTCCACAGCAGCGGCACTATCTTCATTTCACACACATGTTGTAAGGAACTGGCTTCGGCCCCCTTACCAAGTGACCGCACAGAAACACTTACCTTGCGACTCATCGAGTCGCCTGTTGACCAGCGTGATGTCGGGGAGGGGGCCGGACACCATATCAATTTTGCTTCCGCTATCCACTCCTGTTTAGAAGGAAGTTGGTCATAAGGCGAATCATCGAAAGGCAAACAAACGGTATGTCCGGACTTGGAACTACTTACTTGAGTATCCAGGCGATTGCAGCTTAGGCCAGCATCCTCGGTCAATTCCGGACGCGCCTCTTGCGATCCGAAGAATAATTTGTACATCTCCAGGGGTGTCATACCCATGAAGTGTTGAACAATCTGTGGGCCCTCTGGATTCAACTCCCACAGCCGGAGAGGGCGGCGTTTGCAGGGCAGGAGACGCCTAATCAGCATAACCTGCATTACCACCACCATATCAACCTCCCTCGTTTGGAGATCTCGAATCTGGCCCTGCAGTAGGGGCACGTCCTTTGACGGCCCCCAGTTGAGCCCTTGGTTGACCCACGACATCAACCGTCGTGGAGGTCCCGGGCGGAATAAGGGCGGCGGCTTTTGTCCGCGGCCCCTCGGAACGGTAATATAGAAGCACTCTTGCTGCCACAGGCCGAGCTCCTCTTGGAAGGAGCCAGCAGGCCACGGGGCATCGGCCCTCCTACTTACGGTCGCCCCGCCGCACTCCGCTTGACGCCCCCCGATCATCTTCGGCGCCACATTGAAGGTCTTCAGCCACATGCCGAAGTGAGGGGTGACGCGGAGGAAGGCTTCGCAGACGACAATAAATGCGGAAATATGGAGGATGGACTCCTAAGCCAAATCGTGGAATTCCAACCCATAGTAAAACATGAGCCCTCTCACAAAAGGATCCATCGGGAAGCCTAAACCCCGACGGAGGTGGGATATAAAAACGACATACTCGCCGGGCTCGGGGGTGGGGATGGCCTGCCCTTCGGCAGGCAACCTGTGCGAAATCTCATAAGCCAGGTACTTGGCCTCCCGCAGCTTTAGCATGTCCTCCTCAGTGATGGAGGAGGGCATCCACCGGCCCTGGAGGTCGGAACCGGACATCGTTGAAGGTCCGAAGCGCTCGAATCTGGAGCTCTAGGTGCTGGAACTTGGAACGGGGAGAGGATTCGATGGAGGATTGAAGAAAAGAAATGAGCCTTGGTCCCGTTATAAAGAGGGAGAATACCGAGAGCCGTCTCCGTGACCGTTTGGGACTCGCCTTCGATAGAGGGGGCATGGCGACGGGCGCGGTTGGGTTACCCATGTCCGTATTGATGAGAATCCCGGAATAAGGGGAACACGATCTTTGCTTCGACAAGACGTGCCAAGGAAACCGCTTCGCTAAATGCGCTGAGGTGGTAGAGTAAAAAACGATTCAAGTAATGGCTTGGTAGTGGTGTGACGTCATGCCGCAAAAAACGTCAGCAGATTGAACTTGTGTATATATTATTCTCTCTACGGTGGAATGTGGAATTTATTTTGCATAGCCGGACACTATCCTGGTGTTCACAATCTTCTATCATTCGGAGGAGGAACCCGCCTTGCAATGCCAAGCAATATACACGCCGGACTTATCGTCATTGAAGCCTGGTTCAGGGGCTACTGAGGGAGTCCTGGATTAGGGGGTGTCCGGATAGCCGGACTACCATCATCAGCGGAACTAACATCGCCGGACTATCATCATCGACCGGACTCCAAGACTATGAAGATACAAGATTGAAGACTTCGTCCCATGTCCGGATGGGACTTTCCTTGGCGTGGAAGACAAGCTTGGCGATACGGATATGTAGATCTCCTACCATTGTAACCGACTCTATGTAACCCTAGCCCTCTTCGGTGTCTATATAAACCGGATGGCTTTAGTCCGTAGGACAGAACAACAACCATTACAATCATACCATAGGCTAGCTTCTAGGGTTTAGCCTCCTTGATCTCGTGGTAGATCTACTCTTGTAAACATCCACAATATCAATATCAATCAAGCAGGACGTAGGGTTTTACCTCCATCAAGAGGGCCCGAACCTGGGTAAAACATCGTGTCCCTTGTCTCCTGTTACCATCCGCCTAGACGCATACTTCGGGACCCCCTACCCGAGATCCGCCGGTTTTGACACCGACAGAGATGCTCCGCAACTCACACCGCGGGAGGCCGACTTCCAGCGCGATACGCAAGACAGCAAGCCGGCGCTTTTGGGACCCGAAACCCCACAAGCCCGGGAGGGACCCCGTCTGGGCGCGCGGCGGCTATGGGCTGCCCTAGATCGACCTGATCGCCCCTAGGGCCTCGAGGTTCGCCGCCCTGCAATGAAGAAGAACGAACGAAGAACGAGGAAGAAGAAGAACTAGGGTTAAGGAGAAAAGATAAAAGATAAAAAGTGGTAGATGAATTGATCGATTGTGTGTTGTTCAATCGGCCATCACCCCTCAGGTATATAAGAGGTGGCTGGACTTCCCGTGCAAGGAAAAGGCTTGGATTCACGTCCAAAACCCTAGTCAAATTCGGATTGGTTTTGTCCGAACTTTCCAAAACTGTTCGGTTTAAACTGGCTGCACCTTGCGGGTAACTTTTGAGGTGGGAAACGACCTCGGATGGAAACGAGCCCAAAAGCAATCTTGACCGTTTCGACGAGGCGAACAACTTTTATGTTGAACGTTTTTTGATCAGAGGTCATCTTGAGGGTCAAATAACTCACGCAAAAAATCTGTTTACTCGCGCTACCAATCAGACATGGCGTCTAATGGGGCGCGCCATATTTCGCCTCGTGACAGGGCTGCACTCCGATTGCTCTAACTTTTGCATACGAACTCGGATTTGGACGATTTTTATATCAAAATCGATCGTTTCAATGAGACGAAGACAATCCATGTAGATCATTTTTCCATACGAGGCAGTCTTGGGGGGGTAATGTGCCGAATAGTGTTCCGGATACAAAATCTCAGTATTTCGAACACAACTTCGGCCTTCGAGATGAGATCAGATGGCGATGGCCCAAACTTCAAAGATGTTCGTATCGACAATACGAAACTTTTTCCTGTAGAACACTTCTCCATTTGAGGCCATGTTAAATAAGTTCTCGACTGTGCCAAAATCTGGTGTCAACACATGCCCCCCTGTTTTTCGGCAAAGCCTGTGTGCTGAAAAATAACTTGCACATAGCTTGATCTAAGGACGATGTCAACACTCCATTGGCCATTTTGGCATATTCTTAGGACGATAAGTTTATATCGGCCATTGCTTCTGTGAATATTTTGACGCAAGCTTGGGTGAAACTTTCTCAACTTCCTTAACAATCCGATGATGAAGTCCCACAGATATGTATCTCAAGGTCATCGTCGGAACCATATTATTCACCCTTTTGATAGGATTTTTCTGATAATCAATAATAAACTTTCTCCAATCCTTATTTTCGCCTATATAAGAAAAATTCATTAGTGGCCGAAGCGGTGGACTTCGGTTCGGCTTTACCTATTCTGACGAGACTAAGCATCGGCTATTAATAGAAATGCAACACACCATGATTAACATAGTAGCCGGATGCTTGCCATGCCAACTCTTTCAAATTGTCATGTCTAGAAATATGAACAATTTTAAAGCAACCCAAGGTAAATTTTGCATCTAGACATTCCCCAAGATAAACTATAAGTGATTCGTCAAAACATTGATAACCCTTGGATATTTGTTGCACTACTCATAACGAATCACCAAAAGCCTCAATATGTTTAGCACATATGGAAAAAGTTCCAAACCGAATAACATTGCGTATTCGGCTTTGATTATTGTGCAATAAATATTTTAAGAGGCATGAGGCTTCACAGAACAGCACTATATGGAGATATATAAACAACACCAACATTGTGGCCATTGTTATGAATTCAACAATCAAAACATAATCTCCATAGTACTTGTCTCGCTCTCCAATCGAACTAAGGACGATGTTAGAATACTACACCGGCCATGCATTGACATACTCTTAGGACGATAGGTAAATATCGGCCATTACCATGTAAACTTCGTTCAAAGCACATATAGCGGAAACAAACAAACGAAATGTCAAATCAAGTATTTCGGCCCTTTGGATCAGCAACAAACTTGTAGCTAACGAAATGTATAGTGACTTGGTAACACCCTTTCATGATGTAAGAAATTATATCCATGGATTAAAATAAGCCCATTGAGGGTTACCAATCATACCTGATGACGAATTCCACGGCATAGGCATTAATGGCATAGTTGAAGAATATGGATAATGTGTAGACTGAAGATGTTGAAACCTTCGGCTTGGTCCTTCATAGTTTTCAATCTTTTTCTTCTTCATCTTCGTTGCACTTCTTGTAATGGAAGCTTAAACATAATTATTATTTTGAGTACTTCCTTTGGGAACCCATGCCATGTTCCTTTCTCCAAGTTCTTGTGCACTAAGCTTTTCTAACTCCTTCTTTCGCCAATATGATAAGCCGAGTGAGCACCTCTGCTGTGATTTTGTTTCAACCAATGGCAACTCTTTTTGGGCCTTGTGCATCCTCAACTTCTTTTCTTCAGATTTGGCGCTCTGATTTTTATCAATTGATTGTTTCACTTCTTTGCCTTTTGTAGCCAATGTCAACATTTTAATTGGCTCTTTGTTATTTGAGATCAAATCTGAAGTAGCACACTTACGACCATCTCTTTTCACGCGGTAAACTTCCTTTACCACCTCTTTCTTCTTTCTTGAGCTCTGGACCGATTCCTTATGATTGAAACGGCCTTTGACGCGTGATTGTTCAAATGTTGATCTCCTTGGAGCTGCATAGTATTGGTGAGATGGTCTAGAATAAGATGGAGAATGTACCCTTGTATCATACCTGTCCCATGATGAATATGTATCTATATGAGCATAGGGAGGTATCCACGGCATTGGCATCGGCGGCCCAAAATAAGGATATGAATATGTTGCATTAAAATTATCACTTTGCCAATACCGATCCTCATATTTGCGCCTTGGGGGTGATCTTGGTTTCTTTGCATGATTTGGCCAATAAGCATTCTTCTCTTCACTCTTCTTTTGATATTTATCCAATAGTTCAGCAAAGGTGATTTTTGATCTCTTACACTTGCGCTTATTACGGCCTTTGTTTTCTTTTGGTTTGCTTTCATCGATCATTAGATTTGCTTGCTGCCCCTCAGTCCTTGGCGTCTCCATTGTAGCTTTGATGGAACTCCCGCCCTCAAGATTATGCTCGTTATGCTCTTCAACAACTTCTTTACTTGAAAGCTTGATCCCATCACCTGCAGCTTTTACATTCTGTTTAAATGGATTGGCTTGAAGCAGCCTATGTAAAAACTTTTTGCCATCGGGACCAATCGGAATAGACTGGTCATCTCTTGGTGTTTCAACAAACTTCAATCGTCCTTTTTCAATGGCCGATCTAACTATTTGACGAAACATGTTGCAATCCTCAAAATTATGCTTGGACGAATCATGCAACTTACAATACATTCGTCCTTGGATTGATGGCTTAAGATGGTGATCAAGAACTGTAATGTAATTATTTTTCAGCAACAAATCAAATATTTTATCACACATGCTTGAATTGAAAGTATACTTCTTGTTTCCTAGCCGATCTTGCTGTTTGAACGGCTTTGGAGATAAGCAAACGAATGGTTCAGATTTGGAATCTCCCCATTCGGCTATGCATTGTGTTTTCCACTCTATCTCCGATGTCTTTGGATATGATATTACATTAGCATCGGTTTTCTCAATAGAATTTAACCTTGGCTTTAAATTTCTGAAACGAAGATATTTAGAACATACATGTCTCAGTTGAGACCAAGTGTAAGCCAAGTAAGAAATAAGCAAAGCTACCCAACTAGATATGAACTTTAGAGAAAGCAATGGGAAAAGCTTTGGCTGTAACAATAAGTCATTATCGGTCTTTATAAATGGTGCAATGGGTTGACCGATATGTTCCATAACAATTTTACTGCTAACAAGTAAATTACCCTTCCTCATTGGTCTTTCAAAATTACTTATGAGAATATTTCTTATAGATGCATCAATAATGAAGTTGCGACCAAATCTGAAAATAGGTAAATTAGTCGCTATGCATACCTCTTCAAATATGTTGGGAGAGCATGATAGTGGTGCCATTTGAAGAACATCTTGCTCCGTCTTTGGATGGCTCCCCAACACCTTGTCATCATCTTTTTCTTGAATCCGTGCATCATTGCTTTGAAGATTTTTGTCGGCCGAACTTTGTTCGGCTACTTGTTCTTGTCCTTGAAGCTTGTCAATTTCTACGGCACGGAACTCATAGGGTAGGAAGTAGGTTCCATTAACTTCAGAAAAATCAAACATCGTTGTTTTCCTATGCTTGCCATGCCCTTTCTCAATAATGCTTGCCTCGTAGGATTTAATGGATTCAGAATATAAACTACTTGATTCGGCTTTTTCAACCGAAGCACTTTCATGTTCCGAATCATCCTTCTTTTCATTGATAGTACCAATTGGCAATGCTTCTTTTATCTGATCCAATTCTTTTTCTATTTGTTTCTGACGGCGAGCGGCAAAATTAGCTTTAAGCTTTTTCTCAATTTCAGCCCACTTCGGATATGATTGCCCCCCAATGCTTTTAGATTCTTTGGGCAATGACACGCGGGTGTTGCCGAAATTTTGCAATTGTGTAGGGGGTGTATAATATGATGTAGTACTAGGTGAAGGCATATGCAGTGTTGTAAGACCATACTTTTGCTTGCCAATTTTATCAATTGGCAAAGATTCATCTTCTTGCAAAACTCTAGTTTTTATTGCGGCATAATCAGGAAATAGCCCATTTTCATGTTGTTCAAGGCAAAGAGCACTAATTCTCTTATTTTGGGCTAAACTCTTCACTGCAGCCACCACTACCTCATCTTCTACAATGTTGGGCACAACCGCTCCTGTAAAATTTACATTCATTCGGCTATAATCAGGAAGGTGTGAAGCCAAATTATGAGCATCTACAGTTGTGTATGGTGCCGAAGAATTACTAACATGAGGTGTAGCATATGATGGTTGAGAGTAACTGGCCAAATAGCCATTAGTAGCATGGCCAATTCTCTCATTCATTGGCATGGTTGGATTACTATATTGCACATTAGCTGCCGATGAATAAAAGGGTGAAACACTTTCTTGTATGGCATTGGAAATTCTAACTTGGGGTGTTTCAAATTGATTAATTGAACTCATCATGTTGCTCATCGGCATATGAATTTGTGGGGTTGCCGATGCATGGGAGTTGGGATACATATGTTGCATGTTGCTAAATTTATAAGAATTTGAAACATGAAGATTGTTTTGCATCGGCCCTTGCACATAATTAGATGCATGATTGATAAAACTAGGGCTAGCCGATACATTATGCTCAATAGGTGATCTAGCAACAACATATGGATTATTTGCATCTACAAAGGGGAATTGGGTATTCATATTACCTTTGTAGATTGCAGCAACTTGATGACGATCTCTTCGTAGCAAGAACGGGCTGGAGACCGTTCAAAGCTTCATCCCCAGCGGAGTCGCCAAAAAGTGTGTTGACGCTGGAACGCGTCACACGAACACATCGATGTGTACCCGTGGCGCCGAGGGAGATGCTTCACAACTCACACCGCGGGAGGCCGACTTCCAGCGCGATACGCAAGACAGCAAGCCGGCGCTTTTGGGACCCGAAACCCCACAAGCCCGGGAGGGACCCCGTCTGGGCGCGCGGCGGCTATGGGCTGCCCTAGGTTGACCTGATCGCCCCTAGGGCCTCGAGGTTCGCCGCCCTGCAATGAAGAAGAACGAACGAAGAACGAGGAAGAAGAAGAACTAGGGTTAAGGAGAAAAGATAAAATATAAAAAGTGGTAGATGAATTGATCGATTGTGTGTTGTTCAATCGGCCATCACCCCTTAGGTATATAACAGGCGGCTGGACTTCCCGTGCAAGGAAAAGGCTTGGATTCACGTCCAAAATCCTAGTCAAATTCGGATTGGTTTTCTCCGAACTTTCCAAAACTGTTCGGTTTAAATTGGCTGCACCTTGCGGGTAACTTTTGAGGTGGTAAACAACCTCGGATGGAAACGAGCCCAAAAGCAATCTTGACCGTTTCGACGAGACGAACAACTTTTATGTTGAACGTTTTTTGATCAGAGGTCATCTTGAGGGTCAAATAGCTCACGCAAAAGATCTGTTTACTCGCGCTACCAATCAGACATGGCGTCTGACGGGACGCGCCATATTTCGCCTCGTGACAGGGCTGCACTCCGATTGCTCTAACTTTTGCATACGAACTCGGATTTGGACGATTTTTATATCAAAATCAATCGCTTCGACGAGACGAAGACAATCCATGTAGATCATTTTTCCATACGAGGCAGTCTTGGGGGCGTAATGTGCCGAATAGTGTTCCGAATACAAAATCTCAGTTTTTCGAACACAACTTCGGCCTTTGAGATGAGATGAGATGGCGATGGCCCAAACTTCAAAGATGTTCGTATCGACAATACGAAACTTTTTCATGTAGAACACTTCTCCAATTGAGGCCATTTTAAATAAGTTCTTGACTGTGCCAAAATCTGGTGTCAACACACGCCTATAGACACATTTCTGTCAATCGACTTCCTCGCCGAACTCTTCTTTTCAAAAACGTTTGCTCAAGCACTTACTATAAATGCCGCGGCGAAGCCGCCGATTCTCCTTCACGAAGTCAGACAGCTGGGCCCGAACATCTTTCAGTTCCTCGCCCAGCTGGGTGTTGGCATCTTGGAGTTTGTTCCTCTCTTGTTGCACCCTCATCAGCACCTTCTCGCCGGCCTTCAGCTGGCGCAGTAGCTGTTGCTTGTCCGGATCTAGTCCGGCGCCATCTACAATATCATTGTCAGACTTATACACACACCGCACTTCATAAACTACTTATCTTTTGAAGTATGTATTACCAGAGGGGGTCTCTGTGGCACCCCCTGGGGCGGCTAGTGCGGCCTCAAGTTGGGCCTTGCACTCTTGAAGCTCCTGGGACAGATGGGTATTCTTTTCTGAAAGATCCTGCAACACAAATGATCCTTAAAACAGTTATTCTAACTATTTTAAGTCTCGGGGGCTACTAATATATATAAGTGGTCAACACCCACTCACCCGTATGTCTTTCACATACTGCTCCGTGGCTCTGGTTAGACCTTCTCGAGCGGCACGGAGGTGCACGTCTCCCGCATTAAAGGCATTCAATGCCTCCGGGGAGAAACACGCGTCACGAAGAACTGTCCGGCGGCGCCTATGATTCATGGCGCTCTCCACCTCAGACCTGGTGGCGGACAGCCTGTCGGCATCCTCCATTGGAGGAGCATCCGGCGCACGCCTTGTGTTCGCCTCCCCCTCCGGACCAGGCGTTGGAGCCTGGCTGGCGGAGGCTCGATTGGCAACCTCTCCGGACAAAGTCCGGCGAGCGCTCTTTCTCCTGGAAAAATCATGAGCGTTAATATACCTCCCAGGAATCTTTCCTTTAAACACGGTGGTGCGTCATACCGTTGCGGCAACGTTTCGATTCGCGCCGCACTCCTCTTCCGCCTGCTGGGCCGAGCTGACCCTTGTTGGTCAGCCGCAGCAGGTTTGGCTTCCCGCCTCAAAGGCACCTCCTGCGGAGTACCATTAGTATACGGTGGTCAGAAATAATCATGGGTGAATCGTGGTATCAGGACTCCGGTCACAGTTACCTGGGAAGCCGGAGATAAACCGGGGTAGTCGGGCGTAATGGCGACCAAAGCATTGTCCATGCTAAGTTGGTGGAACACCCCATCGATCAGCTCCACCTTTATGTCCGGATCCTCTTCGGAGGCCGGATCAAGGGATCGTTCCGGATCCTCTGGTTGTGGAGCCAGGCTGTGTATATCCTCTACGGCCCGGCGCAGCTCCTGCGTCGAAATCACAAAGTGAGACACTTAACTTTGGGAATATGGATCGGATAGACAGACTTCCGCTTACCCAGCTCCGAGGGTTGTTCATCGAAAATCCATTCAATGGACTCGCGCGGAGGAAGTCCTCCTTCTCCCCCTTGTACAAGCCGGACAGGATCTTCACCAGATCGGCAACCGATCCCGGCCCCTTGCGGCCATGACGGGTGGCGTCATCCTCCCTGTTGAAATCCCACATGGGGTGGCCCCTGTATTGGAGCGGCTGCACCCCTCACATGATGCATGTGGCCATGACTCCAATCATGGTCAATCCGGAATGAGCCAATAACATTATTCGGCCCATCAGATATTGAACATCCCCATCATTCTCCCGTTGAGGGCTTTGCGGGCGCCAACTCAGGCGTTTCTTTAGAGGGGCGTTGCTGAACTCCGGGAGGCCGATCCGAACTGGGTCCGGCAGCGGGGCGTCCTCCATATAAAACCATTCCGAAGGCCAGTCTTCGGACGCCTTCTTCGGGGTTCCGGATAGATATCCGGTCCCAGTGATGCGCCATATTTCGGCTCCGCCCACTTGATATATCGACCCCTCATGAGAACGGGGTACAAGGCAAAACAATCTCTTCCATAGCGCAAAATTGGCCTCGATGCCCAAGAACAGCTTGCAAAGGGCTACGAAGCCCGTGATGTGAAGGATGGAGGCAGGCGTAAGGTGGTGAAGTTGGAGCCCGTAGAACTCCAGAAGCCCCCGGAGAAACTGATGTATCGGAAATCCAAGTCCCCTGATTAGATAAGGGACGAAGCATACCCGCTCTCCTTTGGAGGGATTGGGGACACTCTCCGCCTGCTTTCCGCCCTTGTAGGTGGCAAGTCCGGCTTGAACCGGAACCATAAAGGCTGGGGGAAGATATCCCTCTGCTTGGAGCATCACTAGCTCGCTTTGCGGGACTGAACATCTCCCCCAATCTCCTGGCTGAGGGCTGGGAGCGCGAGAGGAGGAGCCGCGTCAAGTGTCCATGATGGAGTGGATTTTTGTCAGAAGCGCTTCGATGAATACTCGCGGAAGGAGGATGGTGTGATTCGGATCTAGATCCTTGCATCTCTTATAGGCAGCTTATTCACGCAGCCAGGGGGTAAGGTGTAAAAGTACCCTGGCTTTTCGCATTGGTACGACACGTGGAAGAGGGCCATTATTGGACGTGGAAGCCAAGAAGCGCAACATTTATAGGGGAGCCGGATACCATTCGGCAAGCACATCAAATTTGGAGGAGAACTCGCCTTGCAATGCCGAAGACAACATGCGCGCCGGACTCGTCGTCATTGAAGCCTGGTTCGGGGGCTACTGAGGGAGTCCTGGACTAGGGGTGTCCGGATAGCCGAACTATCATCATTGGCCGGACTCCAAGACTATGAAGATACAAGATTGAAGACTTCGTCCCGTGTCCGGATGGGACTTTCCTTGGCGTGGAAGGCAAGCTTGGCGATACGGATATGTAGATCTCCTACCATTGTAACCGACTCTGTGTAACCCTAGCCCTCTCCGGTGTCTATATAAACCAGAGGGTTTTAGTCCGTAGGACAAACAACAATCATACCATAGGCTAGCTTCTAGGGTTTAGCCTCCTTGATCTCGTGGTAGATCTACTCTTGTACTACCCATATCATCAATATTAATCAAGAAGGAGTAGGGTTTTACCTCCATCAAGAGGGCCCGAACCTGGGTAAAAACATCGTGTCCCTTGTCTCCTGTTACCATCCGCCTAGACGCACAGTTCGGGACCCCCTACCCGAGATCCGCTGGTTTTGACACCGACAGTGGGCCCCCTCCAGGAGGAGCCCCCGAGGCGTGTACAGCCCCGCCCTGACACGTGGCCAGCACGGTAGGGCTAGACGAGGTGTATCTGGGCACTCGTGACACTACAAAAAAAATACACTTCCGTGATGATACGTGTTTGTCACAGTAGGTCGCATTTTTTGTCATGCATGTACATCCATGACGATTTTATGACAGAATCAAGATAGTCATACCTGTGATGTCGTACAAGTGTTCCATGACATTACCAAAATTATCATCACGGAAGTGTCCACTTCCATGACGATAAATCGCGCATCACAGAAGTGCTTTCGTCAAGGGTGACCGACACATGGCATCCACTGTAACGGAACGCCGTTAAGCTATTGGGTCGGGTTTTGGATCTGATAACCCGTTAACAACCCCGACCAATGGGGATTTTCCACGTGTAAAATCATCATTGGCTGGAGGAAACACGTGTCGGCTCATCGCTGGGACAGATGTCATCCACTCATTGGACAGAAGGCGCCTATGATACGTTGACACGTGGCACGGCCCAACAGAGGCCCATTGCTGTGAAAAGGCTGGCCCGTTTGACTTGGTCCAAAGGTGGCGGGCCGGCCCATGGAAAGCCTGTTAACGGCCTGTTCGCATATAGTCCCTTTACAGCCCGCTAACCCAAGGCCCGTTACGCCCTATCCGAATTAGGCCCAGTAGCGTCATCTGGGCCATCCAATATGATTCCAGCCCGTTATCACTTCTGGCCCATGTATGGCCCATGACGTCTTTCGTCCCATATGAGGCCCTATGTAACTCTTGGCCTATTAACGGCCCGTGGTGAAACTGACCCGTAATGAACAGTGTATCACTTTACAACCATTAACGGCCCGTGGTGAAACTGGCCTGTAATGAATAGTGTATCACTTTATACCCATTAACGGCCCGTTATTCCGTTGGGCCATTTCCAGCCCATGTTATCTTTCAGCCTTCTCACAGCCCATTTATTCTTGGGCTCATTTCCAGTATTCGTTTACTTATGACCCGTTATTGTCATTTTCTGCTTGTGGGCCAAATTCAGCCCGTGGTTACAGTTGGCCCGTTTGTTGTCCGTTAATACGTTGGGCCGTTTTCATAGCGTCATCAAATACGGCCTATTAACAATTGCCCGTTATGGTCGGCCCATGAACAGACGATTCCAACTCTAGCCCGTTTACGGCCATAATGCGGCCTGTTATTGGCCCATGTTTGGCCAATCGATCATGTGGCCCGTATAAGGCCCATTGATGATACGGCCCGTAGAAGGCCCATTCTTTCTACGGCCCGTAGAAGGCCCATTGTTTCTATGGCCCGTAGAAGGCCTACTGTTTCTATGGTCCGTAGAAGGCCCACTGTTTCTACGGCCAGTAGGAGGCCCAATGTCACTACAGTCAATATTAGCCCATGGTTATTATGGCCTAGTTTTAAAAAATAGGTTATTGCAGCCACTAGCAAAACACGGAAAAAGAACTGCAATGACTACAAGCAAAAAAATAAACAAGACAACAAGGAAATAAATAAGCAAGCAACTAACGCTAGGCTATCACGGCTATTACACAGATTACATCCACTGGGCATCAAAGTTCGCCACCAATGCAAATATAGGGAACAAAGCAGCATATCATATACACTGATTGTCAAAGTTGGTGACCAGCGCAAATAAACGCCGCAGCAAAACAAATCTAGAACAGAAACCACTTCAGAAGATCTCAAGAAACAATATCCTGGGTACCCATAATGCTGGCAAGATGCTTAGCAAGCTTATTAACTTTCTCTTGTTTGGCGCTTAAATCCTCGCTTGCTGTTGCACCAGAAAATATGCATCTGAATTCTGCAGGGACTTTGAGGGAGTCATGGACAAGGGGGTGTCCGGATAGCCAAACTATCATCATCGAACAGACTCCAAGACTATGAAGATACAAGATTGAAGACTTCGTCCCGTGTCCGGATGGGACTTTCCTTGGCGTGGAAGGCAAGCTTGGCAATACGGATATGTAGATCTCCTACCATTGTAACCGACTCTGTGTAACCCTAGCCCTCTCCGGTGTCTATATAAACCGGAGGGTTTTAGTCCGTAGGACGAACAACCATTACAACAATCATACCATAGGCTAGCTTCTAGGGTTTAGCCTCCTTGATCTCGTGGTAGATCCACTCTTGTACTACCCATATCATCAATATCAATCAACCAGGAGTAGGGTTTTACCTCCATCGAGAGGGACCGAACCTGGTGGGCAAAAACATCGTGTCCCTTGTCTCCTGTTACCATCTGCCTAGACGCACCGTTCAGGACCCCCTACCCGAGATCCTCCGGTTTTGACACCGACATTGGTGCTTTCATTGAGAGTTCCTCTGTGTCGTCACTGATAGGCTTGATGGCTCCTTCGATCATCAACAACGATGCAGTCCAGGGCGAGACTTTTCTCCCCGGACAGATCTTCGTATTCGGCGGCTTTGCACTGCGGGCCAATTCGCTTGGCCATCTGGAGCAGCTCGAAAGCTACGCCCCTGGCCGTCAGGTCAGATTTGGAAGTCTAAACTTCACGGCTGACATCCGCGGAGACTTGATCTTCGACGGATTCGAGCCACAGCTGAGTGCGCCGCACTGTCACAATGGGCATAATTTAGCTCTGCTACCGGACAGTGCCCTGGAGGCCACACATGAGTCCGCTCCGACCCTTAGTTCGGAGCCGACCGTGCAGATCGAGGACGGGTGGCTAGACACCGCCTCGGGGGCTGCAACCTCTACGGTGATAGAGCCGAATACTGACCTTGTCCCTTGTAAAGCTCATGACTCCGAGGTGCCGGACTCCTCACCGGACTCCGAACCTCCTGTGCCCCTACCAATCAAATCCGATCGGGCGCCGATCATGGAGTTCACCGCCGCGGACATCTTTCAGCACTCACCCTTTGGCGACATCCTGAATTCGCTAAAGTATCTCTCATTATCAGGAGAGCCCTGGCCGGACTACGGTCAGGATGGTTGGGATGCGGACGATGAAGAAATTCAAAGCCCACCCACCACCCACTTTGTAGCCACTGTCGACGATCTAACCGACATGCTAGATTACGACTCCGAAGACATCAACGGTATGGACGACGATGCCGGAGACGACCAAGAACCAGCGCCTACGGGGCACTGGAAGACCACCTCGTCATACGACATATACATGGTGGACAACCCAAAGGATGGGAACGGCGAGGATGCAGCGGAGGAAGGCTCCTCCAAAAAACAGCCAAAGCGCAGGCGTCAGCGGCGCCGCTCTAAATCCCGCCACAACAAGAATGGAGATTCCGGCACTAGAGATAATGACACCCCAGAGAGTGCCGAAGACAACCCCCTCCAGCAAGATTCAGCACAGCAGGACGGAGAAGCCAGCCCTCATCCGAGAGCGGCAGACGAAGAGGTAGAGGATGATAATTACATACCTCCCTTCGGAGACGAGGCAAGCCTCGACGATGACGAATTCGTCGTGCCTGAGGATCCCGTCGAACAAGAGCGTTTTAAACGCAGGCTTATGGCCATGGCAAACAACCTAAAGAAAAAGTAGCAACAGCTTCGAGCTGATCAAGACCTGCTGGCTGACAGATGGACCGAAGTCCTCGCGGCCGAAGAGCATGAACTCGAACGCCCCTCCAAAAGCTACCCAAAATGCAAGTTGCTCCCCCGATTAGAGGAGGAGGCATATAGACCTTCATCACCAGCGCACAATACGGCAGACCGACCACCTCATGGTCGCGACAGAGAGGCCTCTAGGCCCTCCACCAGGACCGTACCCCGGCACCGCTCGGAAACTACGAAGCCACGGGGGAATGCACCGGACTTGCGAGACATATTGGAGGACAAGGCAAGACAATCAAGATCGATCTATGGATCACGTGGGCACCCCACGATACACGACGATTACCGTCGCGCCGGATACAGTAACACCGGCCGGGCCAAACACAGTAGACAAAGCTCGCTTGAGCTACGTCGTGATATTGCCCAATATAGAGGCGCCGCACACCCACTATGCTTCACAGATGAAGTAATGGATCATCAAATCCCTGAAGGGTTTAAACCCATGAACATTGAATCCTACAACGGCACAACAGACCCCGCGGTTTGGATCGAAGACTATCTCCTTCGTATCCACATGGCCCTCGGTGACGATCTTCACGCCATCAAATATCTCCCACTCAAGCTTAAAGGACCAGCTCAGCATTGGCTTAACAGCTTGCCAGCAGAGTCAATTGGGTGTTGGGTGGACCTGGAAGCCGCATTCCTTGACAACTTCCAGGGCACATATGTGCGACCACCAGACACTGATGACCTAAGCCACATAATTCAGCAGCCAGATGAATCGGCCAGACAGTTCTGGACACGGTTCTTAACAAAGAAAAATCAAATCGTCGACTGTCCGGATGCAGAGGCCCTCACAGCCTTCATACATAACATCCACGACGAGTGGCTGGCCCGACACCTAGGACAGGAAAAGCCGAAATCCATGGCAGCCCTCAGGTCACTCATGACCCGCTTCTGCGCGGGAGAGGATAGCTGGCTAGCCCGAAGTAACAACCTCAGCAAAAATTCTGGCAGTCCGGATACCAAGGACCGCAATGGCAGGTCGCGTCAAAACAAAAACAAACGCCGCGTTAACGGTGATAACACTGAGGATACGGCAGTCAACGCCGGATTCAGAGGCTCTAAACCCGGTCAGCGGAAAAAGCCATTCAAAAGAACTACTCCGGGCCCGTCCAATTTGGACCGAATACTCGACCGCTCTTGCCAGATACATGGCACCCCCGAAAAGCCAGCTAATTACATCAACAGGGATTGTTGGGTATTTAAGCAGGCAGGCAAGTTAATTGCCAAAAACAATGACAAGGGGCTACATAGCGATGACGAGGAAGAGACCCGGCCGCCGAACAATAGAGGACAGAAGGGTTTCCCCCACAAGTGTGGACGGTAAACATGATATACGCAACCCACATACCCAAGAGGGAGCGGAAGCGTGCACTTAGGGACGTATATGCGATGGAGCCAGTCGCCCCGAAGTTCAATCCATGGTCCTCTTGCCCGATCACTTTTGATCGAAGGGACCACCCCACCAGTATTCGCCATGGCGGATTCGCCGCATTGGTTTTAGACCCAATCGTCGATGGATTTCACCTCACCAGAGTCCTGATGGACGGCGGCAGCAGCCTGAACCTGCTTTATCAGGATACAGTGCGCAAGATGGGCATAGACCCCTCAAGGATTAAACCTACAAAGACGACCTTCAAAGGCATCATACCAGGTGTAGAGGCCAATTGTACAGGCTCAGTCACACTGGAAGTGGTCTTCGGATCCTCGGATAACTTCCGAAGCGAGGATTTAATCTTCGACATAGTCCCGTTCCACAGCGGCTATCATGCTCTGCTCGGACGAACCGCGTTTGCAATGTTCAACGCGGTGCCGCACTACGCATACCTCAAGCTCAGGATGCCAGGCCCTCGAGGAGTCATCACGGTCAACGGAAATACTGAACGCTCCCTCCGAATGGAGGAACACACAGCGGCTCTCGCAGCAGAAGTACAGAGCAACCTCTTAAGGCAATTTTCGAGTCCGGCCGTTAAGCGACCGGACACGGCCAAACGCGCCCGGAGTAACCTACAACAAGACCACCTGGCACGTTCCGAGCATGTGTAGCAATGCGGCCCCAACCCCAGCCCTTGCATAATTGCAAAAATAGTCCTTCACGTACATCATTACGCTCTGGAGATACCATGGGCATAGGGGGAGGGGCACGACCACGACAAGCCCAGAGTGCGGCTCAACCACACCAGGGGCTCCCAAGTGTGTTGCTCTTTTTCTTTTTTTCTTTTTTCTTACCCACAGGACTCCGTTCACCAGAGGCCCTGTCCGGCAGTAGACCTGCGAACACACGATGCAACAGCCAGGGGAGAAGAAAGGCTACGACGAGTATTCAGGTGGTCTCCATTACGAACATTAAATCCGTTTTCATACACCATTCTGCAGCCTACCCCTGGAGGGGGACATGTTTAATAGTCTTCTCATTGCATACCGCACTATTTGTATCGTTCTGCATTCATCGCAGAATTCCTTGAATAAATAATGCATCTCTTTTCGCTTATAATTGCATTTATTTCTTACATATATGTTCATTTATGACATCTTGCATCCGTACACTTTGGTACGGCCGAATACACCAGGGGCTTAAGTTCCCCGCATTATGGTGTGACAAGTCCGAACACTTTCACAAGTGCGGCACCCCGAACTTATAGCATTATATGCATTGGCTCCGAATCATGTCTTGGGTCAATAGTTGGGTTTGCCTAGCTCCCATGTTTTGGTACCTTACGTTCCGTTTTATCGGCTAAGGTAGCACTGGAGAACCATTGCGATTGCGCCCCGGTTGAGCTGGGCGAGCACCTCAGTGGAGAAAGCTAAAACTGACCGTCATGATAAGGCGAGAGTTGGTCGCTGTTCGAGAGGTCTTTTCGAGTCCCTAAAGACTTATGCCGCTAGAGCGAGGAACCGGCTTTGTTCTGCCCAGGCGTGGATAGCGCCCCGAACTCGGTCTTCCGAACACTAGGGGCTTCGCCGAAATTTAAAATTATAGAATTCTATGGCTAGGTGAGATTGTTCAAGCATTATAAGTCCGGTTGACTCGTTCGTTGTGTTGAGCGCCTCCCTAGATGGACCCGACAATGGGAACAAGAGCGCTCAAGTTTATCCCGAACACCCCAGCACTCGTGGCATGGGGGCTGAAGCCAACGACTTGCCATCTCTCAGATTTAATAAACGGCCGCACAGAAGGTAATATTTTAAATTAATAAGCGTTGCTTAGCGCATATGAACACAGTTTTCAGCGCACAGGATAACATAATGCGATTCTACTCAAATATTACATCTTTGGAGCACTCATCCGCAATCATGCGGGCACCCTTCAGGACACTCTTATAATACATTTCGGGCGTGCGATACTCCTTGCCCGCCGGCGGCGCGTCCGTCAGAAGCTTCTCAGCGTCCATCCTGCCCCAGTACACTTTCGCACGGGCAAGGGACCGACGGGCACCTTCAATGCAGGCGGACTGCTTGACGACTTCCACCCAGGGACACGCATCCACCAGCCGCCGCACCAGGCCGAAGTAGCTCCCAGGCATGGCCTCCTTGGGCCACAGCCAAACTATGAGGCCCTTCATGGCCTGTTCGGCTACCTTGTGGAGCTCGACCAGCTTCTTCAGCTGGTCGCTAAGGGGCACCGGATGTCCGGCCTCAGCATACTGAGACCAGAAGACCTTCTCCGTCGAGCTCCCCTCCTCGGCCCGGTAGAAAGCGGCAGCATCGGACACGCTGCGAGGAAGATCTGCGAACGCTCCTGGAGAGCTCCGAATTCGGGTAAGTAACAGGTAATTCACATTCACATGCTTGCTTTGCATGAAAAATGCCTTACCCGCCGCTATTTTCTTCACCGCCTCGATTTCCTGGAGGGCCTTGTGGGCTTCGGCCTTAGCATCTTTGGCACTCTCAAGAGCCGATGCAAGCTCGGACTCTCGAGTCTTCGAGTCGCGCTCCAAACTCTCATGGTTTTCCACGAGAGCCTGGAGCTCTTGCTGCACCTCCGCCACCCGTGCCTCCTACTTCTCTCGCTCGGCTCGTTCTGCGGCCGCATTGCGTTCAGCCGCGGACACGGCCTCCTTCAGGGTCGCCACCTCGTTCATGGCCCCTGGAGTACCCATGTTATCCTTGTTATTTCTCTTGCAACCAAAATCCTTTTTGTAAGGTACAAATTTAATACGGTGTTACTCACCTTCCTTGTCCTCGAGTTGCTTATTGGCACGGCTGAGCTCGCTCTCGGACCGCTCGAGGTTCTGCTTCAAAGCATTGACCTTCGCAGTCAGTGCGGCAGAGGTCAGCAGCGCAGCCTGCAACCCCATATTGACATATTTTTTAGACCTCCTGCGTATATCTTTTTAGATCCTCAGTCCGGCTTTTCTTTCCGAACACCGAACCGAGCATCAGGGGCTACTGTCTATGTGGTATTATATTACATATTTTAAATTTCATACCTCAAAGCCTGTTAGAAGGCTACTGCAGGCTTCGGTTAGCCCGCTCTTGGCGAGCTGAACCTTCTGAATCACCGCACTCATGATAGTGCAGTGTTCTTCCTCGATGGAAGCACCATTGAGAGCCTCCAACAAGTTATCCGGCGCCTTCGGTTGGACGCAGGCCGCCGGTGTCACAGTCTTGCCCTTCTTACGAAGGGGCCGCCTGCCGGACTCCGGAACCACTGCAGGTTCCTGCGCGAAGTCCGGTGCGAAGTCCGGGAGGTTGCCCTGTGGCACCTCCAGAGCCTCCCCCTCCTGGCGGGTCCCCTCCTGGGATCCCACCTCGGTGTCATCAGCGTCACGAGGGGTGGAGGCGGTCGGAAGGGAATCCATATCCGACGTAGCCAAGGACCGGCTCGGCGAAGCGGGAAGATCGTCCTTGGTCGGACTACAAGTTGTATGCGGCATTAGAAGGACACCACGTGGCAAAAAGAGAAATTATAAATCATTTAGGAATTTGGACACTTACGATCTTGCCAGGGGCTTGGCCCTTGAGGGCCACTCCTCGTTGCATCGTCGGTGTTGGAAGAGCAGTCCGGAGGAAGGGTCCGTCCTTTCTTGGACCCTTCGGCCGCCCTCGTTGGGGAGTCCTTCCTCTTCTTCTCTCCCCCCGCTGGGGAAGAGGCATCTTACTCCTCCTCCTCGGGGGAGGAGTCCTCCTCGGAGTCATCGGACGATGAGTCCGATACCACCTGGCGCCGGGAACTCCTTCGGGTTCCCGTGGCCTTCTTCTTGGCCTTCTTCTCCGGCACCACGTAAAGTGCCAAGACTAGCAGCCCCGTCAAACGGGTGTCCGCTGGGTCTTCTGGAAGGGGAGCCGGGCATTTAACATGTCCGGACGTCTTCTGCCAGTCCTGTTAAAGGCATTCGGAGTTTAGATCCTACATAGAGTCAAACTATGAAAGAAATGAGTATCCCATAAAGGATAACATAGCTTACCTCGTCGGCCGGGCGCTGCATGCTGAATCCGCGATCTTCAGTTGCGGATGCGGGGGCTTCTCCGCCCTTGAACAGCACCCTCCAGGCAGCTTCGTACGTCGTGTCGAAGAGCCCGCTCAAGGTCCGGTGCTGTGCCGGATCAAACTCCCACAAATTGAAGGCCCGTTGCTGGCAGGGGAGAATCCGGCGGACGAGCATGGCCTGGATCACGTTGACAAGCTTAAGCTTCTTGTTCACCAGGGTCTGGAGACAGGACTGGAGTCCGGTCAGCTCCTCCGAACTACCCCATAGCAAGCCCTTCTCTTTCTAGGAGGTGAGCTGCATGGGGATACCAGATCTGAACTCGGGGGCCGCTGCCCATTTAGGGTCACGCGGCTCGGTGATGTAGAACCACCCCGATTGCCACCCTTTGATGGATTCCACGAAGGCACCCTCAAGCCAAGTGACGTTGGGCATTTTGCCCACCATGGCGCCTCCGCACTCCGCTTGGACGCCCTTCACCACCTTCGGCTTGACATTGAAGGTCTTTAGCCACAAGCCGAAGTGGGGCTGGATGCAGAGGAAGGCCTCCCACACGGCGATAAATGCCGAGATGTTGGGGATGAATTTTGGCGCCAGATCGTGGAAGTCCAGGCCGTAGTAGTACATGAGCCCCCGGACGAAGGGGTGAAGTGGGAAGCCCAGTCCGCGGAGGAAGTGGGGAAGAAATACGACCCTCTCATGGGGCCTAGGGGTGGGGATGAGCTGCCCCTCGTTGGGCAGCCGATGCGCGATGTCGCTGGACAGGTATCCGGCGCCGCGCAGCTTCTCGATGTGCCCCTCCATAACGGAGGAGGCCATCCACTTGCCTCCCGCTCCGGACATGGCTGGAGAAGGTTGAGGTGAGATGTGCGGACTTGGGCGCTGGAGCTCGAGTGTGCGGATATGGATAAGCAAAGGAGGAAGAAGGCGTAGGTAAAAAAGGTGGATCCTTATCCCCTTATATATGGGCGGACGAAGACTATGCGTCCCCACTGGCCTGGTAAAACTCGCTTATCTCCCAAGCGCCGCAATCAATGGCGCAGTTGGGTTACCCATGTCCGTATTGATGGGAATCCCGGAATAAGGGGAACACGATCTCTACTTCGACAAGACGTGCCAAGGAAACCGCTTCGCTAAACGCGCTGAGGTGGTATAATAAAAACGATTCAAGTAAAGGCTTGGTAGTGGTGTGACGTCACACCACAAAATACGTCAGCAGATTGAACTTGTGTACATATTATTCTCTCTACGGTGGTATGTGGAATTTATTTTACAGAGTCGGACACTATCCGGGTGTTCACAATCTTCTATGAATTATTCGGAGGAGGAACCCGCCTTGCAATGCCGAAGACAATATGTGCGCCGGACTCGTCGTCATTGAAGCCTGGTTCAGGGGCTACTGAGGGAGTCCTGGACTAGTGGGTGTCCGGATAGCCGAACTATCATCATCGACCGGAGTCCAAGACTATGAAGATACAAGATTGAAGACTTTGTCCCGTGTCCGGATGGGACTTTCCTTGGCGTGGAAGGCAAGCTTGGCAATACGGATATGTAGATCTCCTACCATTGTAACCGACTCTGTGTAACCCTAGCCCTCTCCGGTGTCTATATAAACTGGAGGGTTTTAGTCCGTAGGACGAACAACCATTACAACAATCATACCATAGGCTAGCTTCTAGGGTTTAGCCTCCTTGATCTCGTGGTAGATCCACTCTTGTACTACCCATACCATCAATATCAATCAAGCAGGAGTATGGTTTTACCTCCATCGAGAGGGCCCGAACCTGGGTAAAAACATCGTGTCCCTTGTCTCCTGTTACCATCCGCCTAGACGCACAGTTCGGGACCCCCTACCCGAGATCCGCCGGTTTTGACACCGACAGACTTCCTTAGTCCTTCAGCTTCCTGTCATAGCACATTTGATTGATGTCTTTCAACTTCAAGTTGAGACTCAAGAAGATGAACTGATTCAGGCAGCGAGTTTGAAGAGCTTGTGCGAGCAGTAGTGGCCAGTAACTCGAACACTACATCAAGACAGGACTTTTGGGTTCCCTCACTGTCATCAAGATAGTTTTTATCAGCTTTCTTGGAGACCAACAGGGATGTCTCACTATCTTGAACCTTATCTGCATTACTTCCTTTATCACTGGATAACGCGGTACTATTCTGCAACATTTTGTCCGCATTCTGAAAGAGAAACAAGCAGACACATCACATGTTTACCATGTTGTATATGAAACTCATTTTGGTAAATGAGTTCAGTAGTAAAGTGGACAGGATAACAGCATGAAACAAACATATATCTATGTACCATGGTCACTTTATGGTATATATCATTCTAGTTTTTGTTGCCAAATCAAGATAGAGACACAGTTCAAATAATATTTGTTCAAGACAAAGCAGAATAGACAAAATATAAGTGTGGGTAACTATAGAGCAATAACAACACTTGTATTGTGCATGACATGAGAACATAACTATTTATTCAATTGAAATTGAAATCAACATAGAGCAGGTTACAATAGCAAACCAGTTAAAGAAACAAGTTTAAAACATACCTGTTGCACCATTGGAGTTTCAATTCCATCCTTCAAATTTGAAAATAGTTGGTATGAGTAAATACAGTAATGCAAGAGCAAAGGAGTATGAACCATAGCTACAGAACCTGACCTGAGAACAAATTTTCTTCTCCTTTAAGCCTTGAGTTGGGATTTAGAGTGGTGGTCCTCGTGCTTTGGGCACTGCAGTTCCCTTACTAACTGCTCGTGTTTGGGTGCTCTGTGGTGGAGACGATGATGTGTCAACTGGAACTGGGTTACTATCTGCCGAGGTTGGGGTTAGAAGGGGTGTAGCTGGTTCTCTGTCCAACTAGGTAGGGGTACAATCTGCGAGAGTCTGGGTTATGTATGGTGGATATGGTCCTTGGGCAAGTACAACCGTGGTCCTATCTGCATCAACTGGTAGCACTATCTTTTCTGAAGACCGTGTTGTTACTCCCTTGGATACTGCCATCACGCTCTCCAATTCAAATGGCTGATAAACAAGAAAAGTAATTGAAAGTATAGACATTGTATGATAGACAGGTGCAATGGATAGTGGGGAATAAAAGAGGGCATGAAATAATTCATATTTGTGTTGTCTAACCAAACAGGATAGCATGACACAATTTCACATATATGATGGCTAACTAAACAGGATAGCATGACAAAATTTCACATTATGATTGCAAACTAAAAAAGATGGAAAGACATAGTTCAAAATATGAGACTATGTAAACAGGATGACATGACATAACTATATAATGTGTTTGTTAAATAGGTTGGCATGCCATAATTCACATACATTCATGGATAGAATGCCATAATTCAAAATATGATGACTGTAAACACTAAACAGGATGAGATGATATAACTATATGATGTCTATTTTAAATGGGTTGCCATGCCATAATTCAGATAGATGATGTGTATGTACTATGTAAACATGATGGCATGATATAATTCAAATATATGATTTATATAGTAAGCAAGTAAGCAGATGGCAATCCATATTTGATGTAAAAACTAAGCAATGCAAGACAACATGCATGACATGGGTAATATAACCCTGCCAAGTTTGAGCATAGACCTCAGGGGGGAAATAGGACTGGTCATCAGTCTCTGAATCCTCCTCTGAGGAGCTCTCTGTAACCAGCAAGATGTCTGCTTCAGCAGGTAGCATTGTCTGCTCTGAATACCTTGTTTTCACTCCAGATACTTCCATCACCGCTTCAAATGGTTGATGCACAGGAAGAGTAGTTGAATATACAAACGTTGTCGACAAATGGAACACGTAATACAAAAAAATGATAGCATGATATAATTCACATGCATGATGATTGGCTAAACAGCATGGCATTGCATAATTCACATATATAATGCCTTTGCAACAAGATAGCATTGTATAATTCACATATATAATGTCTTGCAACAAGATGGCAATGCATAATTCACATATATGGTAATTAGACACTGAATAGGTGGCATTCACACAAAGCATGTCTAAACTAATCAACTGACATAGCAATGCGAGACACCATACGCATGATATGAGCAACATAACCCTGCCAATTTAGAGCATACACCTCGGGGGGAATAGGACTGGTCATCTGTCTCTGAATCCTCCTCTGAGGAGCTATCTGTAACCAGCGAGATATGCGCTTCGTCAGATAGCATAGTATGCTCTGAAGACCTTGTTTTCACTCCAGAATTTGCCATCACCGTGTCAAATGGCTGATGCACACGAAGAGCAGTTGAATGTACTAACATTGTTGACAAATGTAATATGTAACGAAAAAAAGGATGGCCTGATATAATTTACATATAAGATGACTGGCTAAGTAGGATGGCATTGCAAAATTCACATATATGATGCCTGGCTAAACAAGATGGCGTTGCATAATTCACATAAACGATGAATAAACTAAACAGATGGCATTCGCACAAAGGATGTCTAAACTAAGCAGATGACATATTTGATGTATAAAGTAAGCAATGCAAGACACCATATGCATGATATAACCAACATCAGCATGCCAAGTTAGAGCGAAGACCTCAGGGGGTAAATAGGAGTTGTCTTCTCCTTCTGAATCCCCCTCAGAACAGATATCTTCCTCTCAATTACAATCCAAAATGCGTGGAGGGGGGGGCTGCCTTTGCGCCTACCATGGAGCGACGTCTGCATGAAATTTTATTGCCACGCAAGGCTCGTCTCTTTTGCTCTACATGTTCAGTTCCATTGTTTACAATAACTGTCATGCATAGGAATAAAACATAGTGAGATTATGTAAGGAGTGCATGCAGAAATCCAGAGGGATGGTAGCAACCTGTGGATAGACCCAAAACCAATAATAGCAGGCAGGTTTGTTTCCCACCCAACATGAAACTCATAGTACACACCGGAGATTAACCAGATAGTAGATAGATACTATTGATAGCGGCCCCGATATGTACCCCACAACCATTTAAAAACTCAAGTTTGACCATTATTTTGGAGCTGACTCAGAGTCTAATCGGTGAACAGGACGATAAAGTAGCATGTAATATTAAGCGATGCATAACGTAAGCAGACACGAAAGAGTGCAACCTCTCTTGCGGACCCGTGTAGTCCTCCAGGTCATCTGCTCGGTTGATGATGGTAATGTAGTTTTCATGGATGCCAGCGGGGGGGAAGAAGATCTGAGGCGGCGAAAGACAGTCTGGAGGCCAGATCCCTACTGTGCTGGACCCTTCTATCGTTGGAGTAGCTGAGCTGGGGTGGACTACGGCGCAGCAGGAGCGGGACAAACCATGCAAGGTTTTCTTTGACAACTATCTGTAAGAGAAGTAATTCTATAAGGGCTCATTTGAATTGGAGGATTCCAACAATGCAGGGATAGGAAATAGACAGGAATATGATAGGAATGCACGTGCAAAACAGAGAATTTAAAAAGATAGGATTTCTCCAATCTGGGTGTTTGATTCACAACAATTGGACGATCACAGGATGCAAAGAAGCATGGTGAGATTAAGTCAAACCACAAGAAAATTTACGGTTATAATGCTATTATGCTACTATCTCTTAGTCTTGTGCTTCATGAATAGGAATTTGAAAAGGAGGACAAGTGAAAATTAAAATTCCTACGTTTTTTTCTTTCAAGGAGACACTAAAGGAACAAATCCGTGTGCTCAGTGGACAATATATATAACATGTAGAGTAAAAAAGAGATGCAACAAGTGTACAACCTCTTTGGCGAAGCCATGTCGATCTTAGCGTGATTGTGTTGGCCGGTGAGGATGCTCCGGCTGACTTTGCTATCGGAGGAGGGGAAGAAGATCTTAGGCGTCTGGAGATCAATCTTGAGGTACTGCTCCGCTGTGATGGAGAGTTTCGTCGTTGGAGCAGCTCCGGTGAGTTGTACGACGCCGAGGCTGAAGCAGGACAAAAGAGACAACGAACAACGTTAACCTGAGTGGAATTCTAATAGCATCTCCATTACATGACGTAAAATACATAACCACAAAGTGCTAGATATAAAATACATCAGCTGCTCATCTCTGAACTTAACTGTCGAAACTGAACTTAACTGTCGAAACTGAACTTAACTGTCGAAACTGAATTTTGCTGTCGAAACTGAACGCACTAGCAAGGTGAGGCTACACATCGGTCGACTGACTTTTTCATCTCTGGTCAGTAGATTTTGCAGCTGTTGGATACGAAATCAAGGGCCTGCGGTTCATCTTCAACCTCCACCACCCCTGAGCCGCCAGCCACCACCGGCCAAACAGCAGCCCCCCGCCGCCCGCGTCCGGCGGTGCGCCGCCCCGCCCGCCCCGAAAACAGTCCCCACCGCCGGTCCGCCGCCACCCCGGCCATCCCTCTAAGCCCCCCCATGCCAAGCTTTTTCTCTGGCGATCCCCACGCCATCGCCCCGCCAACGCCCCGCCACCGT